>NC_064638.1:919571571-919881743 GCF_023864345.2 Schistocerca serialis cubense | reverse complement strand
GAAATTTCATTACTCTATGTTAATTATTTTTTAGTGTTTTTTTCCACCTAACACACATGAAAAAAATATGACATGAAATACCCAGAGCCTCTGGCGCGAGACGTCAGCCTCGTGTTGAGTAAGATATGGAAATCGTTTTGTTGAAACGGCGCGCAGTTACCCTTTGATATGCGAGTCTACTATCAAATAAAACCTCATCCCCTGCCATTACGAAAAATGTTTCCACAGTTTGGAAGCTTTGTGAGGAGTACCGACAGGGACGTCACTGCAAATTATATTAGCAGTGAAAACGGAAACCTCGAGGATCGAATATTTTGGACCAAAATTCGATTGTTGGATTAAATATTAAACTTGAACTGATAACTATAATACTATTAATCGATTTACTCATAGCTGTGTAAAATTTAGTGTTTGTTACCGGCAGAGATCCAAATATTGTAGCACCGTTTCGCCAGTGCGATAGACACTCATGATACGGACATCCTCAATGTTATGTTGTAGCACTCAATTCGAACAGATCACAATGATGAAAGCAAAGATTACAGGGTTTGTAAGTTCTGTTACATAATTTGAAAAGTCATCCTGTCACATTGAAACTTATACTCGTAAATCGACAAGATATTCTTATTTTTGGTATATTTTGTAAAATTGTAGATGCTCTCCTTTTTGAAAAGAAGAGAAAGTGATACCTCATTAGTAGTTGTTTTAAACGTTGCAGCAAAACCACTTTTGATCACTATTACAAAACAACGAAGATCATGTTTTCTGTATTAAATACGATAACTTGCTATGTCTTGGATGTATCGAAAGAGATGATGTCTTACACAAAATTGGGTATAAGATTGTTAAACGGTCTTCACTGTTTGAAGTAAAGGCAGAGACTACATCTGAACTTCCCGCAAATAAACAGGAACACAGATTTTTCTTGAATCTGAGGACGCATTGGAAGATGAATCTACTAAAGACAGAAGTATTCTCGAAGATGAAATTCAGTTTACATCTACAAATATCTCCACTCCTCTTCTAACACACATGAAAAAAATATGACATGAAATACCCAGAGCCTCTGGCGCGAGACGTCAGCCTCGTGTTGACAACTATTCTGGTTAACCGACACCGGTAAATACTTGAGACCAGGCCTCTCTTGTAATCTAATACGGATAATCTACTAGTTAGTACACTCAAAAGTCCACAGTAAACACAAATACTTAACTCACTGAGCATGCAAATAGCGTCTCACTTATACCAGTGCTACCTGAATTTCCTCCACTCAATAAATACGTAATTCCATCCAAATCCACGAACTCTGTGAACCCTGCCTTGCTTTCTGCATTTCCTTATCCTCCTTCACGTGAGACCTGTATCAACTACTAAAATACCGGAATCCTCTCCCCGACCCTGAATAGATCTCCTGCATTACGCACGAGGTTGATAACAACCAGTCAAACATATAAAACTCAGTTTTCAGCACTCATAGTCCGCTGTGCTTATAAACGATCAGTCCCCCATCCTTTGGCATCTCCGCTTTAATTACGAAGCAACCTCAGTCTTCTCCAGCGCCTGTCAGTGATGGTCCTTCCAGATGTAACAGTACGCACCTTTTCCTAATAATAGGGAATCTTCTGTTCTCTCCACTCCTCTACTACCATTTCCAACAGCTTAGTTCAGTATCCACTTTCTTATCCCACCCCCTGCCGCTTCCTTCTCTAAACGATACTCCACACAAAACCTACACCATTCACCCGTCTGCACCAGACTTAAGAGTCATGCAGACTTCAGTCTCAGAAGCAGTTTATCCAATATCTTTGGTTAAAAGTGTCTCAAATATTAATCATAACAAAATTTTTTACGTCACTGTTAGACGGAGAAACAAAGGAGCCTAAATTTTATGCGATCTGTATTAAGATGAGTGCCGTTCTAATTTACAGCAAAGCTTCAGAGCCGAGTGTACAGCTTGAACCAAACGAAAATTATGAGAGTCAGGCACAAACCTATTGTCTGAACTTCTCCATATAGCAGAGTGATTTATATGTTTTTAATATCCGCTCATGCGGATCAAAAATGTGTGGATGTGGTTAGCGTTACGTTTATCCGCACGAATCCTTACAGCTCTGTCACCTTTCGCAGTAAGTTTGGGCACACACCGACTCCGTGGAGAATTCCACGCCCAGTCACTGTAGCCATCCTCCAACACTGCAGTGAATACTGAGAAGGAACGAAGAGAAGATTAGGATTTAACGTCCCGTCGATAATAAGCTCGGACTGGTGCCGGCTGGAGTAGGAAACACGCCTTTTCAGCTTGAAAGGGAATATCCCGCATTTGCTATGGTCCGCTTAATTATATTATGAAATACTTTTCATTTCACTGCATTTGTCAGGTATTCTTTACAAGAAAGGGAAAGGTCATTATTTCGCTTGTAACAGTGATTTGTGCTGTGAGTAAATAATATTTTAAAAGTGTGAAAGTAAACAGCAAAAATATGTCAACATACTGATGAAATAGGCTTGGTATCCAGGAAATCTGTACCAGATTGTATAACGAAGACTATGTGAATTCCCACAGGTTTACTTCAGGCCAAGGGAGGCAAGAAAGTTCTTCTTCGTGGACCTGGAAGCTACCTGTGTCAATAAAGACAGAATAACCAGAGCTAACTACACGACATATATTACGGCTCCTTACGTGCTGTCTCTCAGCTTAATGGGTGAGTGCAATACCTCTTCATAAAAAGTACAGTTATACTTAATACATTTTGGCATAATTATTTTTGTCTTGGTGTGTGATTTGGTCGCAACGGAATCAAATTTAAAATTTACGATTCATGTCAATATTTATTGTTTATAGTGCATGGTATGTGGTCGCAAAAGCAATGGTGCTCTTGTCTATACCCATCCAAGGGCTCGTATAATCGAAAGATTTCTCCTATATATCATCTGCATTCTGAATATAGGAAATTCAGCACACTTTAATAGAGCAGCGTTATCTTCCTTGGTCAATGAGTTATCACTTATAGCCGGAAGGCTGCGCGAAGATTTCAAGATAGACCAGTAAGTGATAAACTCGCAGCATTTCAGCTAGCAAGAGCAAAAATCAGACGTATAGTCAAGGACAATAATTAAAAACGGTGTCAAAAATTTCTAATGTCTATAAGTCATTTAAGACAAGAAAAAATGAGTATAGGTTTACTGGGAAAGAGTATAGGTTTACTGGGAAAGAGTAGTGGAAGAAATAGAATATCATTTGTAATGGCAATACCGCATGGTAACGTACAACAAACGACACCATGTGCAGTCTCGTAGTTAATGGCCAGACACTAACTAACATCAAATACCATCTGAATTTTAATACAGCAAATTCGGATGACTACAACTGCCCCTTCATTTGTTTCAGTTATAACGCTGAAACCTAGGTAAACACCAGGTAGTTTGTGCAATCGAGGCGGATTTATCATAATTATTTCGATACTTACGATTGTTGACGCAATGCTGAAAGTTCTTAAATTCAAGAATCTGGGTATTACTTCAAAAGAACACCTCCTAACTCTTGAAGAAGAACACCGTAATCCCTCTCCTGTCACCAAAGATTGTCTTCACAAACCCAGATAGCTGCGGAAATGTGGAACTCACCAGCTGCATCGGGAAGACTTTTGAACGCATGACCAACTGCCGCTTAGTATGGGCCTGTAAACCTAAGAAGCTATTTCTCATAGTCCATTGTAGGTTCGAAAAAAAAAATTGCTCAACACCCGACTACCTGCAGGCAGCAACACAGGAAGCCCTTGTATGAAGACACTGGTTAATGTGAGTACTCTTTAAATTGAAAAAGGCATGTGACCTGGAGGATAGCACCATACGATAGATATACGACGGGAGTTTGGCCTTCGTCTTCTAATTATATTGCAATAATTCCAGGATGAACGCTGTTTCTGATCACTGTTCACAAAACAAGGTATTGCATAGGAGATGGTGTTCCATGTCACAGATTTTGTGCTAGAAGTTAACAGCACGGTATCTGCGATAACGAGACGTGTCAATTGTTGCTTGCTTGTAGATGGTTTCAGAATTACTGTTTTATAATTATGTAGCGTAACGACCATACACGGACCTATAAGTGCAAGACTGAGCAGTGTAGCCCTGCAACGATGACGGCAGGCGAGAGTGGGATGTTGTCACTGGAATAATTCAACAAGGCCAGTGTAGTGTTGTGAGGGAGGTTAGCTGGATGAAACAGCAAACTCAGCGGCACTGCACCGACTAGTGCAGCAAGGGGCAGGCAGATTTCCACGCTGACAGTGGCAGTTGTGTTTTAAGGTACGTGACTGCTGGTGGTCCACACGCATATCAAGTGCACCGCTGATGGGCTGGTCGTTTGTGCAATAGAATTATCCTGAGTCTCGCAGCCCAGCTGAAACGACAGGGCTGTGCCGGAAGAGGACGTCAGCAGAGTCACCAGCTCGAGACCATGGCAGGGCAACAGCTCTGCGTGCTAAGCCAGTCCCCGGACTTAATTCCAAGTGCGGCTGGCCACTCCAGGTCATCTCCAGCAGCTTGGTCAGCTCCTACCAGGGGCAGTGGGTTGCTTCCCGTGCACACCCGTCCAAACAATAGTGCCCACTGGTGCCGGGTGGAGCGACTATGAATCGGGATGGTGCGAGTGGGTGGCGGCAGCGAGGTGGGACTCCAGGTGGCTCCAGAGAAAGGCAGCGGCAAATGTAACAAGTTCTTTTATTGACAGATCTGCGTTGCTTGATACACTGGGTCATTAGCTGGCTGGCCACGGAATTCTGCTGATCCGGCTGGGCAGCCACACACCCCAAGTTGCTAGTTGCCGAAACAGTACCATATCGCGCCGGCGACTTCGTTACGTAAGGCAGCGGAGTGCCGACTCGACGCTGCTGCCGCTGCTACCGCTCACGGCACCGTCCGGAGGTATCATGGTGGGTGATACACACTGTGCTGCTACGACCATCTGGCTGTGGCAAATGGCGGGTGGTGCGCACAAAAGTGACTCGCTGCCACCCGGGTAGGAGTTGGCCATGCTGCTGGAGATGGCCTGGTGTGGCTTGCCACCCCGCGGCGCTAAGTCCAGGGACAGACTTAGTGCACAGAGCTGTTGCCCTGCCATGGCCTCGAGCTGGTGACCTTTGCTGGCAAGTCCGTGTGGCGTCCTCGCCCGACACAGCCCTGTCGTCTTGGTTGGGCAGCAATACTCAGAATAATTCTATTCCACAAAAGACCAGCCGGCATCAGCGAGCTTGTTGTGCATATGCACCACTACCAGTCTCGTATTTTAAAACATTACTGTCACAGTCAGTGCGTAATTCTGCCTGCCCTTGCTGCACCAGTCAGTGCTGTGCCGCTGAGTTCGCTGTTCCAGCAGGCTAACCTGCCACACAACACTGCACTGGCCTTGTCGAATTATCACAGTGACGACATGGCCGTGTTTGCCCACAGTCTGCGCAGCTGCAATACACTGCTCAGGTTCGCGTTAATATGTCCCCATAAGGTCATTACGTTGCAGTTATTTCTCTGGCAACTACTGCTCGCCAAATAGAGATGACGCTCATGAAGCTGGGTATTGGGGTGGAATCATAGGTTTACACTCTCCTCTGGAAAAAGCGTGTTTGCTAATTTTAACCTTATGTGTAATGTTTTGAAGGTACCACATTGCAACTGCAGGAGCTCTATCTCAGGTGTAAGGAGGCAGTAAGTTTCCTAAGTTTCATATTTAACAAGAACACTATCTATTACCACACCTAAAATATCTTAAAACAGGCTTTGAAGTCTCTAAACATTTTGAATTTCCTCAGTCGTAGGATGCGACGGTTCTCGCTGGGTGTTGTTGCGATTTCTTTTTATATTTTTATTTTTTTAATATATGTCTGTAGATAGTTTGTTCGATCGGATTCAGTATGATCCTGATTTTCTTCTCTTGTGGTAGCATTCTTATAAAATGTCCATGGACATCTCTCTCTAGAAAAAATATGGCAATTAATTATTTCAAACTGCTTGTGAGAACAGAATTTCATGAGGAACTGACTCATTTATTCGGATGTTGGTAGCTTGCACATATCTTACTGGACTGAAACCCCGAGTATTAATAATAAAAAAAATCTTTTCATACAAAATAACCCTCCTTTGGCAATCTTGATCATTTTGCGTTGCCTTTGGATCTGGGAGATGTGTTGGCCAGAGAGCTAGAATATTCGTGACAGGCGCACGCTGCACAACCTCACGAGGCGCCCTTCCGCATTACGTGGTCACATCTCATAGCTTCAAAACATTGCATCACAAATTAAAACATAAAAAACAGTATCTAATCTTTTTAGGGTTCCGTACTTTACGCGGTACAAATAGAACTCTTATAGGATCGCTTTGTTGTCCGTCGGTTTCTCTGTCTCTCTTCCTGTCCGACTAGTAAGACCCCTTCTTTTTCAGGAACGGGTAGAGGTATCCAGTTGAAATTTATATCACATACTAAGCTCTACGGTCCCTTGGTGATGTGGAAAAGTTAAGCTTCTGTGTCACTGCAGTCAAACGATACAGTCATTTATGTCACATATTTCGGTACTCGCTGACTCATTCATCAAATGACATAGAGTATTTCCCGTTGACCTGGAATCATGAAATTTCGACAAGAAACAAGATTCGTCTGTACAACTGAAGGAAAAAATCTGAATATCGTTAATTTGTAATTATATCACATAAAAAAGTTATTTATGGCATTTGCTGTCCGTCTGTCTGTCCGTCTTTTAAGACCCGTTCTTCGCAAGAACGGGTAGAGGTATCATGTTGAAGTTTATGTCCGATACTAAGGTCTACGGTCGCTTGGCGGTACAAAAAAATCTAAGCTTCTAAGCCAATGCAATCAAAAAATTCGGCCAACTTTATGTCAAATTCTACGGCCTACGGTCCGTTGGCGGTATAAATAATTTAAGTCAATGTACTTAAAATGTATAGCCACATGCGTGTCTTATTTTGATACTCTCAAACTTACTCACCAAAAGCTATAGATGAATTACCTCTGTACGCGTGGGACCTGGTGTTATCGCGCTACAGAGCATTCCATTCTCGGGGATCCATTCTCGGTCAGACCACTGATTTTTCAGTCTTCGTTTTAACATAGCCTTCACCTCCCAACGACATGAGACGTTGCCAGAAAAAACACGTGGTTCGCATTCCACGTTAAACCGTAGGTCCAGCCGGCCGCGGTGGCCGTGCGGTTCTAGGCGCTTCAGTCCGGAACCGCGTGTCTGCTACGGTCGCAGGTTCGAATCCTGCCTCGGGCATGGTTGTGTGTGATGTCCTTAGGTTAGTTAGGTTTAAGTAGTTTTAAGTTCTAGGGGACTAATGACCTCAGATGTTAAGTCCCATAGTGCTCAGAGCCATTTGAAGCCCATTTTTTTGAAACCGTAGGTCCTCTTTCCCCTATTGGATAAATGGGGTAGGTTAGGGACACACAAATCGGCGAAATGGAGTCCAATAGAAACGTTTGCACCAGGCGGATGGAAGCTTAAATTTTTTTACACCGTCAAGGGGCTGTAGACCTTAATATATGACACAATTAAGGGATCATTCCTCGAAACCCCGTAATTGTTTTCCATTGCGACACAAATGTTTGAAATTTGTGTCAAAGGTGCCTATAACCCTCCTCTGTAATGGTACAAAAGCGTGGTGCCCTGCTACATTACCCTCGGGATCGACAGTTCTTCAAACAGCAAGGTAACGACACATGCGAAAGAAAGGCCAGAACTCAGAAGTTCATGTGACGTGTAAGGTGAATTAACCATACCACATTGACACCAAATTTCACCACATTTCTGCCCAACACCACCATTGACGTGCCACATGATGGGAGCGCCGTCACACCCCCTCTTACCCACATTTCACCCTCTCTTTTCACAACACTGCCATGGACGTCAGAATGGTGACACCTAGAGTTGAAATCATGAGGTTTTATTATGCGTGCCCGAGGGAAAGAGTTCAAGGCACACCACAGTTCAAAAGGTGGCATAAATGGTGTCAGTGAAACTACACCCCTTCTTGGGACGTTGATTCTCGTACATTTAACGGTCTATAATAATAGTTCTAGGTGCGATGAGCAGCAGGACGACGTTCTTGACAACCTTTGACATGTTGACACACCCGGACGTTCTAACCCCTCTATAAGGAAATTGTAGGGATGCATCCCCAGCGAACATGATCAAACCCCTTTCGAGTGCAGCGGAATTGAAGTTTTTACTCTCGCGTATTGATTGGAACCGCTAAGGACCGTTTAAAATCATTCTACGAAATTTCAACGTGAACGGAAGCAGCAAAGAGTGCCGTATTCTTGTTCAGACCTCCAGTTTCACATCCTCCCGTGGCGTGATCAAGGAGGGGGGTGACGTAGTCAATGCGTGAATACAACGGCATGGGGTCCCACTAAGACCCCCAGTTCGGTAATACCCTCGGTGGCACCCACCCACGTTTATTGAGAATTTTAAGAATGTGCCCCTGCAAGCAGGAAACTGGCATCGGATGGGTGTCAAGTGAAGTGAGGATGTGAAACAGGAGAGCTGAACAAACATAACAACCGTTTGTTGCTTCCGATCACGTTCAAATTTCGTCGGATGATTTTCAACAGTCCCTAGCTGTTCAGCCTGTACACGTAAGCAAAATAGCGGTCGCGATGCACCCAATGGGTTGGGATCACATCCACTGGGGATGCACCCCAGAATGTCCTTAGAGAGGGGTTGAAACGTCCAGGGGTGTCAGCAGCGTCAAACGTTGTCCTCGTAGCGCTGAGGACTGTCGTTTTCGACCGCTAAATGCGCGGGAACCAAGGCCCCAAACAAATGGGTAGTTTAATTGTCTCTCATTATGCCAGCCTGTGTGGCCTTTTCGTGTAGATTCTGAGCGGCCACCCATAAAAACCGCGTGATTTCAACTCAGGTTGTCGCCGTTGTGACTTCCATCGCAGATGTGTCAAAAGTAGGAATGAAATGTGGAAAAGGCAGGGTGTGACGACCTTCTCATCGTGTGACACGTCCACGGTAACTTTGGACAGAAATATGGTGAAATCTGGTGTCACTGTGACGTTATTAACCCGCCTTACATCTCACATAAACGTCTGAGTTGTGGCCTTTGATCCGCCTGTGTCAACACCTTGCTGTTTGAAGCGTGATCGAGCCCGAAGGTGACGTCGCAAGTCCCCATGCTTTTTCACCTTTACGGAGGAAGGTTGTAGTTACCTTTGAGCCAATTTTCAAACTTCTGCGTTGCAATGGAAGACAATTATGATTCTTTATTTCTGTTGCGTGGTGTATATGTGCGTCGTATTGTACGTAATATTTCACACGTGCAGCTGTGTGGTGATAAATGAAAATATTCGAATCGCTACAACCACGGCTTTTAGCAAACAGCGCACACGTACCTCGTTGTCATACAATCACTAACAGAGTAGTGGTAGAAGCCTGGCGAGCATCTGTGGCGCAAAGTAACTTGTCACTGGCATCTCGTTACTAAATAACATGGCACTGCAGTCTTTGCGCGCCATAGGTGTATGGAAAGTCTTTCATAATCAGACACGTGTCGTTGAATTTTTGTCCGATGAGGCAAACGAAGAAGCAAATACCTCATTAAAAACTCTGTTTGAGAGGGTAGCAAAAAACCTCTGTCTACTCCAACCGTTCAGTGAAGAGAATAGAGGAGGAGATAATAAAATTTTATTTTTAGATAACATGCCGAACAGTTTATAAAGGAACTGACATATAATTTCGAAGTGATATATGTTATTTAGTTTAGAACGTTAGTATTATAAAAAGCGACGTTGTTTGATAAGATATATTTTCACTACTATTTTGTTTTACGAGATTTCCTTCTGGCAGCCAATGGTCGATATTGTTTTGCTTTGGTTGTTCCTTTGTTTATGTGACTATTTCCTTCTTCGTAATCTGGTCTATATTTGTTGAATTATTGGCTGTACTGACGTAATGCGATCTTTTTCTGACTCGATAGCTGTTAATAGTGAGCTTGCGGGTCTAAGGCGCTGCAGTCATGGACTGTGCGGCTGGTCCCGGCGGAGGTTCGAGTCCTCCCTCGAGCATGGGTGTGTGTGTTTGTTCTTAGGATAATTTAGGTTAAGTAGTGTGTAAGCTTAGGGACTGATGACCTCAGCAGTTAAGTCCCAGAAGATTTCATACATATTTCAACATTTTTTGAGCTTCCGGATGTTCAACCGAGTTATTTTTTCCATTTTCTACACAGTCCTTCGATGACCAACCCAGCCGTCCTTTTCAGGTGCTGTGGTTTTTACTGTTATGTATACTCGCTGTCTGGTCTCCAACAAGACTGTGGCCTATTGTTTTTTTAATTCATTTATAGGGTGAATCCCTCCACGGCCACAACAGAATGATGGCCAACGCAAAAGGTCTACTGCATATTAGTTAGCTTTCACTAAGTGTGGTCTCGCAGGGTGTGAGTACTACCATGTTCGCGTACGTCTGGCTATGATTAACCATTAATACACACCCATGGGCTATTGTTGCTCTTACTCCAGTATTTATAGTCGCATTCTGTTTCCGATGTCCACTACGCCCATTGATGCTCTATTGTTTTACAGAGCACGCAATGATATTCTGTGAAACGCAAATTCTATTAGTTTTTTCCAACTTTGTGCATGGTCGGCAAGATTTTACTAAATGGAGTGCCAGACCCCAAGCGTAATTTGAATTGAAACCTCCATTCGTCATTATTACGTTTTCCGAAATCTTTATTTCAATAGAGTCGTTAATTATGCTGTGCTAGAAATTTGGCGTTTGCACTACGATAGCGTTCTCGTTGTGTCTCGATCCATGATTATATTTGAGGTAGTGCTGGTTGACAACTGACTTGATTGGTTGTTTTAGACTGGTGTATCGATGATGTTTCTTGCATCTCTCTTCGACTGTTCTGATAGCCTACCCAACGTAAGACATGCCACATTCGCATGTAACACGATACACACCCAGCTACGTAGACATAGATCTTCTTTAATATTACAAACAATACTTCTTGGGATAGAAAAGGTCTCAGTCTCAATCTCTCTCTCAGGCATTCTTGATTTTGATTGCATCGCCCATTCAGTTTGATGCTCTGAGTACCAATTTCTTGGAAACACCAGTCGTGGGTGTCGTAATTCTCCAGCGATGTTCTCCTCGACTGTAAGTGTTCGAGCGCTATGCACCGGGGTCCTTAGCACCGAATTTCTTTGTGACGGATAGTTATGGCTCGTAGCGTGGAGACAGAGGTTAGTGCCAGCGTTGGTCATCGAAATATTGTGCAGAAAATACACTACTGGCCATTAAAATTGCTACACTACCAAGATGACGCGCTACAGACGCGAAATTTAACCGACAGGAAGAAGATGCTGTGATATGCAAATGATTAGCTTTTCAGAGCATTCACACAAGGTTGGCGCCAGTGGCGACACCTACAACGTGCTGACATGACAAAAGTTTCAAACCGATTTCTCATACACAAACAGCAGTTGACCGGAATTGCTTGGTAAAACGTTGTTGTGATGCCTCGTGAAAGGAGGAGAATTGCGTACCATCACGTTTCCGACTTTGATAAAGGTCGGATTGTATCCTATCGCGATTGCGGTTTATCGTATCGCGACATTGCTGCTCGTGTTGGTCGAGATCCAATGACTGTTAGCAGAATATGGAATCGGTGTGTTCAGAAGGGTAATACGGAACGCCGTGCTGGATCCCAACGGCCTCGTATCACGAGCAGTCGAGATGACAGGCATCTGATCCGAATGGCTGTAACGGATCGTGAAGCCACGTCGCGATCCCTGAGTCAACAGATGTGGACGTTTGCAAGACAACAACCATCTGCACGAACAGTTCGATGATGTTTGCAGCAGCATGGACTATCAGCTCGGAGACCGTGGCTGCGGTTACCCTTGACGCTGCATCACAGACAGGAGCGCCTGCGATGGTGTACTCGACGACGAACCTGGGTGCACGAATGGCAAACCGTCATTTTTTCGGATGAAACCAGGTTATGTTTACAGCATCATGATGGTCACATCCGTGTTTGGCGACATCGCGGTGAATGCACATTGGAAGCGTGTATTCGTCATTGCCATACTGACATATCACCCGGCATGATGGTATGGGGGGTCATTGGTTACACGTCTCGGTCACCTCTTGTTCGCATTGACGGCACTTTGCACAGTGGACGTTACATTTCAGATGTGTTACGACCCGTGGCTCTACCCTTCATTCGCTCCCTGCGAAACCCTACATTTCAGCAGGATAATGGACGACCGCATGTTGCAGGTCCTGTACGGGCCTTTCTGGATACAGAAAATGTTCGACTGCTGCCCTGGCCAGCACATTCTCCTGATCTCTCACCAATGGAAAACGTCTGGTCAATGGTGACCGAGCAACTGGCTCGTCACAATACGCCAGTCACTACTCTTGATGAGCTGTGGTATTGTGTTGAAGCTGCACGGGCAGCTATACCTGCACACGCCATCCAAGTTCTGTTTGACTCAATGGCCAGGAGTATCAAGGCCGTTATTACGGCCAGAGGTGGTTGTTGTGGGTACTGATTTCTCAGGAATTATGCACCCAGATTGCGTGACAATGTAATCACATGTCAGTTCTAGTATAATATATTTGTCCAATGAATACTCGTTTATCATCTGTATTTCTTCTTGGTGTAGCAATTTTAATGGCCAGTAGTGTATATGCATCATATGATTAAACGGCAAAGCTGGAGACGGCATTGCGCTCAAGAACTGGGCGCAAGGCCGGTAATGGTGGCAGTCTGTGGCGAAAGCGTGTGGCTGCGGCAGGGCACAGCTTCCCGAAGGCGGAGCCGGCTCCGCTGGCGCGGCCGCCACTGCTGAAGCCTGCGTCGCTGCAGCTGGTGGCGAGCGCGCCGCCGCTGTCCGCCTACGCCACGCTCGTCGTCCAGCGGCGCGGGCCGCCCCCGCTCATGTTCAAGTTCGTCCCGCCGTCCAAGTCGTGAGTACCGACACCCAAACAGCTCTGCCTGCGCGGCTTAACGCGTTCACGACGGTGTGCGCAACACGTGGATCACACTACATCCTCCCGTCGGGCAGTGTGTACCATGGGCGGCTCGCGGGAGATCTTCCCATCGGATGGTGTGTACCACCGATGGCTTACGCTCGACTACGTCTGCTACCAGCAATACGCCAACGTATGATGTATTACCTATCAACCAGGTACAATGAACACCCGTGAATACAATTGTGTGTAAGGCCGGTATTACACTATCAAATTTCTTTGTCCAATCTCTTTGTCAAATATCTTTTTCAAAGAAATTTGATGGTGTAATAGGGAACTTTGTCAAATGTCGTCAAATATTTGATTAAATCTAAGGCCTCGCTGTATATTTGATCAAAGAAGTCACTTGTCTTCTGATCACTGCAATGTGACCTGTTACCACGTGGAGCGCTAGCATCGCTCCAGCGTTCTGTCATCTGTAGTGTTTTCATAAACATTGCCGGTAAATACAATTGGTGTGTACTGACAACCACAAAATTAATAGAGATGTATGAAGCTGATGAAGCGCTTTACAACGTGAGGTACCCTGAATACAAAAATAGATTAAGAAGATTGGAGAACTTTTCTAACCTAACCTAACTCGCTCCTGTAGCAAGGAATGGGTGTGTTACAGTGAGTCTGTCTTCAGCAGAAATAGTAGTTCTTAAGTGAGTATTGTGCTTTGTGATAAGAGGATACACTTCACTGAGCACATACAGAAATGTATGCTCATCCATTCTCAAGTAATTGATGTACGACTTCACGTCATCCACTACAAGCTCACGTAACAAATTTTGTTGAATGCTTTTATCGTGTCGTCGTAAAACCCACGGCTTCACCCAGATACGTTTCCTTTTTTTCCCCGCTTCTCTTCCGCATGTGCACACAGTGCAATTGTGGTACATGCAACTGCTGCGGTTAATAACAAGTTGTTGTTGTCAGCCATCTTGAACTTTGACGCAGAATATGATGACAGTGTAATACCCCTTTTTAGCGCCACGTCAAAGATCTTTGTCAAATATATTTGACGAATATTTGATCACATCTTTGATCAAATCTTTGACAGAGAAATTTGATAATGTAATACCGGCCTAATCCTTCAACGAGACACCTTTCTGCACAAGCGAGATATCACAAAATTCTTGATTAATCTAATGTAAAATTGTTTCATATGATCTCTCCTTCTTTTAAAAGAGTGGTCTTCAACCACTTTCAAAGTACAAAGTCAGTACATATCAATAGTAGGCTACGGCATTTGAATACGCCTGCCGCCTTACGGTGAGAAACACTAAAAGCTGAGCTGACAGACGAAGTGAAGCATTGTCACTTGTGCACCTCACAGTGAGAAAAACAATTATTCTCACCGCCGGTGTGAACGTGTTAAGCATGAGGCCGCTCCACAGTAACCTCAGGCTGTCACGTAATGGGACGAACCTTTTCACAAAAATGTACACCCTCGGCTCTAAGGTTGTGGAATTGTCTGTTGATCAAAACTTGATAAATTATACAGAGGTCTGGTAAAACGTTTAGAGACAGTGAACTGTGGTTTATTCCTCTTATGTTGTTCATTTGTAAACTATTTTGTTTGCGTACAGGAGACATGACAAATATTTACATCGTATCTACAATAATTTTTTCGCTAAAATTATAATAAAAAAGTAAAATTTCAAGAGCTGGCTCACTTTAGTGGAATATGTTATGAAACGTCCCCTTTGAAAAATTATGAATGACGTTATTTGATACAGAAACAGCTGAGTAATACACAACGTACTCAGACAGTTCTCTCTTTACTTATTCTGATCATCACTAAACTGACACACAATATTTTTAGCGCAACGCAATCTGACTATCGATAATCCCTACAAAAGAATGGCCCTGACTAACAATACCCTATACCTTTCATGAATCACTTAGTTCACAAAAACCTTCGTTACTCGAACTACAGCAATACAGCGAGCGCCAATACTGCCAGCTAAATAAAAGATTCTAACTACTGAAGACACTAACTGCTGATAGGCATAGTTAGCAAATGAAAGATTTTGATCGAGAACACACAATGTATTTCTCGGGTGCCTTAATAGCGTTCAAAAGTCGTAATATATATATAATTTTGTGACATCCAATTAAACAAATTTCCTTTTTCTGACGGACACAAGTCTAGATCGTCAGAGGGATACAAAACTCTGGCATCTCCCTTCCCACATCCACCACTGCTGGCGGCTCACCTCAAACTGCCCAACGCTACGCCCTGTTGACATCCAACAGCCCAACACTACACAAGCTAATATATACCAACAATGAATCCAACCAGCCACAGACTTCAAACAGTACAGTCAGCGATTTTCATACAGAACACTACGTGGCGTTACCAACATAAAAACCTAAACAGCCTACTTACAGCGACCGCTACGGTCGCAGGTTCGAATCCTGCCTCGGGCATGGAGTGTGTGATGTCCTTCGGTTAGTTAGATTTAAGTAGTTCTAAGGGACTGATGACCTCAGAAGTTAAGTCCCATAGTGCTCAGAGCCATTTGAACCTACTTACAATGTACGAAGTTACATGTGGCTCAAACTACTAATTCGTCCTGCATGAATTCGTCCACTCGGCAGTAGATTTTCAGTGTTAGCGTCTCGTATACCTTTCTATTCAATTTCCTTTTAATTTTTAGACACTTTCATTCCCCTACATTGAGAAGCCTGACCGAACAATTTTAGGGGCTGAATGGGAAGCATGACGTATTTCAGGATTCCTATGGTTTAGCTATGAACAGCATGATGTTCATCAAATAATTTTTGTTTGGCGTACAAAACTGTAATATTTTCACGAATATGGAAGAGTTAAAATTTGTAGATTTCTAGATAATGGGGGGACATCGTTCGTTCTGGTAAATAGTGCACATATTCCGAATGATTGTTTCCTACGTCTTTTGCATCTGTACTATGCCAGCCTAGTTTACCCAAAAACCAATGCCATATTAGAATGGATTTTTCAGTCTACAGATCAGTGTGCGCTGATCCGAAACTTCCTGCCAGATTAAAACTGTGAGTCGGACCACCCTTCGCGCACAAGTGGACTATACACTTCATTTTTTGGTCTTTTTTCTTTCGATCTGTTTCTTCGCTGGTTGTTCTGTGCGGATGTCACATGACGTCTTTTCAATTCCATCGATGAGAACTTCATTCAGATTCCTTGTTATAGAGGGTGGCCAGTTCCAGAGAGAACACGCTGAGCTAGTGGCGCCACCGACTGATCCGCCCAAGCACGACTCACTACCTGTCCCAACAGCTCTACTTCCACTAGTACATCATCTCCTACCTTCCAGACCTCACAGAAGTGAGTGCTCACTCACGTTACTTGTGTGTTCGTATTCCAGCTGTGGCCTTTGTGGCAGTATACGTACCTTGCACACGAATGGTTGTTGCTGTGACGCTGCCAATACTCACGACAACATATCCCATTTCGTTTTAGAATATTTTATCAACTGGACGGATGATGTGGAAGCAAATTTGAAGAGGACGCAGTTTCAAGGGAAGTTATAACGAAATTTTAGAAATTTTGTTTATATTTTTACCTTGGTCGCTTGTAGAATTTCATGTATAATAATGCAGACTATGAGCGCTTGACACTTCGAAACGCAGCAATTTTAATGATTTTACACAATGAGAATGTGGTTGAGCCGATATTCTAACAACGACGACCTCGTATCCATTATGAATAAAATCAAAGCCCACTTGAATATTTTCAAAAAGCTACGATAATATGTCCATCAATTGAAACAGCGCGACCTAGCGTAGCGTCATCACTCGGTCGGTGGTCGTAAACTCGCAATTTATATCGCGAGGTAACTAATGGTGCCATTGTAAATAGCCAACTTGGAAGCTGCGGAGCTATATACTATCTGATCAAATGTATCTAGACGCCCTTTAGTGTACATTACTTTGGAAGGTGTCCACCTTGACAGCTTGAACTTTGCTGGAGACACTTCAATTGAGGTGTCTGAATGTCTCTGGAGGAACGACAGCCCATTATTACTCAAGAGCCGAAACCAGAGAAGGTACCTATGATCGAAGATGGAGTCTGGAGCAAACTCGACATTCTGACTCATTCTAAAAGTGTTCCATTGGCTTCACATCGAAACTGGGCAGTCCTGTCTATTTCAGAACTGTCATTATCCAAAAACTGTTGCCTTATGGATGCTGGTTTATGAATAAGTGTGTTGCCATGCTGATTCAAGCAGTCGTAATCATCGAACTGTTTCTCTACTCGTAGAATCACACAGTGTTGTAAACGTGTTCATATCTTTCCACATTTAGCGTATTGTTAAGCTCAATACGGGGACCATACCCTAACCATGAGAAACATCTTACAGTAACACCACCTTCACTGTACTTCGCTGTCGAAATACACATGGTAAGCAAATTTCTCCAAGCACTCACCAAAGCCAGAACTTTTCATCGGATTGCCACTCCAGATCACTCGTTTCCATTCATCCACAGTCCAGTGGCGTGAAACTTATATCGTCACATAGCATTGACCACAGAAACGGATGGCTTATTAGCTGCTAGACAATTGTACCCTGGGCCGGCCGTTGTGGCCGAGCGGTTCTAGGCGCTTCAGTCTGGAACCGCGCGACCGCTACGGTCGCAGGTTCGAATCCTGTCTCGGGCATGGATGTGTGTAATGTCCTTAGGTTAGTTAGGTTTAAGTAGTTCTAAGTTCTAGGGGACTGATGACCTCAGATGTTACGTCCCATAGTGCTCAGAGCCATTTGAACCGTTTTGACCAATTGTACCCCATTCTTTGTAACTCCGTAAGCACAGCCGTTGTGCTAGCTGGACTGCTGATAACACTTTTCTTCCGCTGATTTCATGCGGTTTCTACAGCCACCCTCCACAATGATCAACGGTCGCTGTCTGATAGTCCATGATGTATGCTTTGCTTGGTCTCGGCTTAGCTGCGGTTGTACCTTCACTTCGCAGTCACACCACCAACAGTCGATACTGGCACCTTTAGAATGGTTGAATTGCTCCTAATAGATTTGTTATTCAGTAGACATTCACATTCGAAGTTACTGAGCTGTCCTCAACAACCCATTCTGCTGTTAATGCGTCTGTACTGACAACCCAGTACTCCCCGCCCCATTTTGTAATGGCGGGAGCGCCTCTCGCGACATCTAGCGGTCAGTTCCACATTACATAGGAGCGTCCAGATACTTTCGATCTAATAGTTCAGTGCCGTTTATGTCCGAGGAGAATTTCGACTGCCACAGCGCATAAAGACAAACAACAGCTAAAGTGTAGTGCAGCTTGTAATCTTCTATTCAAGTATTCCGCAAAAACTGCTTACATAGTTGAGGCCCGTGGCCTCCAATTAAACTATTATTCTTAAGTTAAAATCTTCTGGGTTGTTAGGCCGCGTCATATTTCTGGTACCGCGCGCCGCGGAATTTGAATCCGCGCCAGACGTCATAGACGTCGATGACCCATAGAGGTCTCTGCACCATCGCGCCGTAAGCTGTGGCGGCGCGCGCCTCTTGGCCCGCTTTTAGTGTGAGGGCGCCACCGTGGAACACCTGGTCCCAGCGGCCAATAACGGCGCCCCCGATGGCATACAAAAAGCGCCTGCCTCGCGCTCAGCCAGCAGTCTGACATCGCGTGCGTCTCAGGACATATCGCCTCAGACAGCGTATTGACTTTCGTGTTTCTATTCCAGTGGACGTGGTTGTTTTGTTTGGTTCGTTACTCTGTTGTCTGTGCTTGTTGTGTCGTAACGTCCTCCGTTGGTTGTGTCCGTCCTCTCCCTTTGTGTTGTTGTTCGCGGGCCGCTCCGCGGGTTCCGCCGCGTTTCCGTCACTACTACCCCCGACAGTTCCGGTCGCCGTTACAACAATATTTCTTCAAACAATCGACGTTTCTAGATCTCTGCTACAACTTTCTTCAGGATTCGTGATGTCCACTGTAGATATGGCACTGTCAGAGACGAATGTCGCCTTCTCTTACAAAAGGGAGTTTTCCCTTGTCTGTACTGGAGAAGTGGGATCACTGGTTTCTGACGATGGGCGATCTACAGTGGACACCACAAGAGTCCGAAGAAGATCCCAGCAGAGGGGTCCGAACGTCGATTGTTTGAAGGAATATGACGCGGCCTAACAACCCAGATTTTAACTTCAATGATAACAGCCACGAAAGTCTGCAGACTTACATATTATGCTTAAGTTCACATCTCAATCAAAGTAACCTGCTCCACACCAGAATCCAAGTAACCTTTAGGAGAGCCTGCTTTATCAACGTACAGTTTGAGAACTCGCGAACCCCATGGAAATTGAACACAGAGACAGAAGTTAATTACTTGTTTCTACGGACAACTGTAAAAATATTTTTACCACCCAGACTTTACTTGTAAACTGCCAGGATACTGAAACACTACTTCGACACCGTATCAGCAGAGAATTCTCCACTATTGTTATATTCTACATGGACATTCGTGACCAGACGGCCATCAGCGAATATGTATTGAGCACTAAGAAATTCGCACAGCAAGCTAGCCCAACATACCATCACAGTTACGAGAAAAAACACAAGGGCGTGGCACAGGCTGTATTAATCGTTGTCTGATCAGTGTTAGAGTGGAAGTAATCGCACCATAAAAGTAAAAAAAATTGTTCATAATATCATAAGTCACTTCGTACGCGATTTGGCATATTTTACTCATCACTCAAACTTCTGTCACAGCTTACAGTGCCACACACTTTGGACCGATGTCGGCGACGTGATCATCTCTGAACATGGCGCTACTCCTCCCCATTAAGCTAACCATTCTACCGCCATGGACACCATATAATCAGTTTCCTTAGGTAACACAGTCTGAACAATTTTAATAGTACGAAATGCGACGAATGCTTGAATGCTCATTCCTACTAGAATCAGTCAGTCCGAAAATTTTATTTTATCTACTCATCTTCCAAATATTACCATTCTACACACACTGTTTTGTATCCTCCCCACATCGGGGAAACGGATGAGTCCACGCCCCCTGATGCAAAGGGTCTCCTTTCACTGAAACTGCATCTTCTTTCGCTTTGAACCGAAAGTTTATACAGGGTGTAGCAGAAGGACGTTTTAAAAATTTGAAGGCTTGTAGAGGGCGAAACTCTGAATGTTTTGTCATAACGGACTCATTGTCAGAAATGTGAATAAAGTTTCTACAGCCACCACTGGGCTGTTGAAAATCCACACAGTAGACCTGTATTCTCGGTTACCTTGCTAGACTGCACATCTTACCAGATCGTTTGAATGGTGCTTGGTATTTGAACTTTCTGGACAATGCCTTCCCTGAACGTTTGAAGGACGTTCCCGTGCAACTGCGCACTTGTTCATGGTATCAAAACACGCAAATTGATCGTCGGGCCAAGGCGTATCTCACAGACAGCTTGAGGTAGATGGTAGTTGGAGGGGATGCCTACTACCTTCGCCTGCTCGCTCGCCTGACATCACTCCTCTTGTCTTTTCTTCTCGGTCTACGTAACGTCCTTTATGTACCCAACGCCACTAGGAACATTAATCGCGCTTATTTAGTGCACCTTCACAGCCTCTGATACCATGAGAACGGAGCGCTGAATCTTACAGGGAAACATGATTCGCCGTGGCACATTATGCAAGGAAGTTGATGGTCACAAATTGAACATTTACTATTCAGCAGTGTGAAGCCATAGATTCAGTTTACTTTCTTTGATTGTACTCTACTGTCAGACTGCATTACTTTGGGGCATGTGCGTAGGCCTGTAAAAACTTTATTTCACATTTTCAGTTATAAGTTTCTTATATCAAAACGTTCAAAATTTTACCATCTATGTCCCAAATTTTTAAAAAGTCTTTCTGTTACGCGCTGTTAATGCGTAACTTTCTAGAAGGTTCAAGGAGTGACGTTGTCACCTCCATGTGGAAATTCTTCCGTCCACGTCCGTAAGTCACGTCACCTCGTCCGTCATCGCCTCTCCCCACCAGGCTGTTCTTCATCACGACCCTTTGAACAATCGAAAATATGGCTTCTTTTTAAATAATCCTAAGTTATTGACAAAATTTACATTCGGGGAACGGGCACGGACAGTGAAATGAAACATCACTGTCACGTTTCATTGTTATCATCTAAGCAAACCTGGAGCAGTCAGATAGTCAAGGAAGCGATTTTCCGTTGACGGTGAAGTCATTGAGACTGAGCGCAGGCTTATATTCGTGAAGATGAGGCAGAAAATAGATTTTAGTTGGCGGTAATCACAGTATTTGTAAGAAGGGCTTTAGGAAAAGCATGATGACAGTCAGTACATTAAGCACTGACTTATCGGACAGACAACACGGCAGTGTT
Organism: Schistocerca serialis cubense; assembly: GCF_023864345.2. NCBI lineage: Eukaryota > Metazoa > Arthropoda > Insecta > Orthoptera > Acrididae > Schistocerca > Schistocerca serialis. The sequence goes on along the minus strand of NC_064638.1, from coordinate 919,860,341 downwards.
ATCATTCTTTGTAAGCACAGTTCGGCGCATTTGCTCGATGGAATAAAATGACCATTGTTGTTTGCAGTGAGTAACCTTCCAGATTAATCACGTTTCCTGATCCAAGGGACAGATGGGAATTGCTGTATTCAACAACAAATGTAGGGAAACAATGGCGAACTGTCGCTGGGAAAGAACTGCAAGGTAGAGTCAGCGTTATAGTCTTGATCTCTTAATTCAAGGGGAAATCACTCCTGGTCTTTTTTATAGGGCACTATTGTCAGAGTTTACTTCTATCCACGCGCAACGTAATATCATCCTACTGATGGACGGATCATTAGCGTAACAATATTCTTTGGCCTCGGACACCTAGCATTGACCGAAGGTAGGTGCAAGAACATGATCAGGACTTAAAAGTGTTTTCTTAGTTTTCTAAATCTCCCTGTCTTAATTGAACATGGGTGACATCATTTCCATTCTAATTTATGCTTTGTGAACCCTCCACAATACAATTCTTATATTCCAAACAGAATTTCTGTCCGAATCCTCGCTTAAAGACGTACCCACTTACGCGGAACGTGGTACGAGAGTCACTGAGGAAACTGTTGACAATACCACGGCTAACATGTAGGAGACATCACCAGTCACTCCTCTGTTGACACTTTGTGTCGACTAGCGGATCACATCTGTATAGAGTGTACCTCAGACTGGTTTACGTTATTGGACCGAGATAATGGTTATATCTTTCTGAACTATGTATGCACAGGCTTCATTGCCGACTCACTAACTTAAGACGACCTTGCGTGGCACGGTTGTGATCGTTGTATGGATCGTTTGTGTTTCACACTGTGCAAAAAAGGAGTTAAACTTCGCAAGAACAACCTCAACAAGGATGTGAAGCACTGCTAGCCTGAATCAGTTTTACTTTCTCTAGCCGTTGTATCTGCTGTGTATATTAATGTGTAAAATAATATTTTTGCTTGATAGTTTAAACTTCATATGACCAGTATTTCCGACACATCTTTCCAGTGTTTCTGTAATAACAGCATCGTAACGTACTTATCTTGTAGTGGTGGCAAATGAACTAAATTGTTTATGATCCAATCACGTTAATGTTACCACCACCTATTTTCGACGTCAGTGTACAACAATCATTCACAGAGGACAGGTGGCAGCATTAGCAACCGTGGGTATGTAAAGCGTGATGGGGAGAGGGGAAAAGAGACGGGTGGGGGGCGGGCGGGGGGGGGGGGGGGGATATGGCAATGCAGTCGTTGTCATAATGAGTAATGCGAAATGGAGGGATTTATCTGACGTCCAGAAGGCCATGATCATTGGCTTTCGGGCTAAGGGTGGAAGTACATCCGAAACGGCTACGTCAGTAAACTTTCTGGGTGTCGCCTGGGTGAAAGCATATCGTGCATTGCAAAATGGCGCTATCCAAAACTGGCGACGAAGCATCTGTGGTGCACCAAAGGCCATAGATGAAAGGGTGACCAACGGCTGTAGAGATGTGTAAGGGCGAATAGAAGTGCAACTGTTGAGGAACTGACAGCCCATGAAGCCCAAGGGGCTACCAACAGTGTCTCCTCAACGACGGTTCAGCGAACGTTGCTGCGTGTGGGCCTCCATGGCAGGCACCTGGTTCATGCAGTGCTGACTGCTGTTCATCAGCGACGAACGCTGGACTTCGCACCTCAACTGGATGTCCACGAGGTGGCGGTAGGTGGCCTTTTCAGATGAATCACATTTTATGCTACTTTGGACAGATTGCCGGTGGCCCTGAAACAATCGTCGGTAGAGTCCAGGCCGGAAGAGGCAGCGTTATGGTCTGGGGAATGTTTTCGTGGGATTCCATGGGTGCTCTCGTCATTCTGGAACGCACAGTAGATCAACACAAGCATGAATCTATCATTGGGGACCTCTACAGGCAGTTTTTTTTTCTTTTGTTTTCGGCAGCATGGTATCTACCAGCAGGCGTGGTTCGTACAGCGCTAGGATGAGTTTGCCGTACTCACCTGGCCACCAAACGCCTTGGATTTAAACCCAGTGTGCAGGGCCACCTCGATCGGGCTATTCACGCCACAGATCCTCAACCGAGAAACCTAGCGCAGCTGGCCACGACAGTGGAGTTCGCATGGCTCCACATTTCTGTCCGTACCTTCCAGAAGCTCACTAACTCCCTTCCTGCACGTTCGTGGTGTGAAAGATGATTACTCAGGATTTTAACAGATAGTCACATTAATGTGACTAAACCGTGTAGTGTATCATTATATAAAAATACAAAACATTTTAAAGGAATCCCCTGTCAATCAGGAGTCATCAAAAATAGCCTATTTTATCCGTCTCCAAAACTGCTTTTAATATCTACCGGGTCATATCGCTTAAGCAGCGTACATCCCTACGCCTGAATTCATGATAAGCACTCCATTGGTAACCTACGTCGTAGCCATGCTGAGCTTTATAGTGGGTTGAACAATTTCCGTGTACAGGTACACAATCTGGTACTGATTTCTGACAGTGCTCACTCATCTATGTTGTTCTGCCGTTGATGCCCCATTACGCATAATAGCGCTCACCAATTACAGTGCTGACCAGGGAAATTACAACACCAGAGAACGTAGAAAATAACTAAGTTTTAATTATTGCTCGTATACAGTACAGTAATCAGAAATCGTGATTAAATTTATAAGTACCGAGGAGTATATAAGGCTCGAAATTTAGTATACAGAACTGTCATCTCTGACAGCAGCAGCAGCCCTAACCTGGGTGAGAATCACATCTAACTGATCTTGGGTTATTGATATGGCCACGTCATTACATGCTGCATCAATTCCATGACAGTGTTCCTGAGCCGTAGTGGTTACAGAGCGATGTTGTGCCATTCTCTCGGCTTCCCCTGACCAGATGTATTCAACGGGGTGAGAGATCCTGTGAATATGCTAGCCAGGACAACAGTCGAAAACCCTCTGTACAAACAGCATAGGTAATATGTAGTGTCACGTTATTTTGATGAAAGATAGTTAGGGATAATGGAAGTTATGGATAAGTCATCGACCTTAATACACTCCTGGAAATTGAAATGAGAACACCGTGAATTCATTGTCCCAGGAAGGGGAAACTTTATTGACACATTCCTGGGGTCAGATACATCACATGATCACACTGACAGAACCACAGGCACATAGACACAGGCAACAGAGCATGCACAATGTCGGCACTAGTACAGTGTATATCCACCTTTCGCAGCAATGCAGGCTGCTTTTCTCCCATGGAGACGATCGTAGAGATGCTGGATGTAGTCCTGTGGAACGGCTTGCCATGCCATTTCCACCTGGCGCCTCAGTTGGACCAGCGTTCGTGCTGGACGTGCAGACCGCGTGAGACGACGCTTCATCCAGTCCCAAACATGCTCAATGGGGGACAGATCCGGAGATCTTGCTGGCCAGGGTAGTTGACTTACACCTTCTAGAGCACGTTGGGTGGCGCGGGATACATGCGGACGTGCATTGTCCTGTTGGAACAGCAAGTTCCCTTGCCGGTCTAGGAATGGTAGAACGATGGGTTCGATGACGGTTTGGATGTACCGTGCACTATTCAGTGTCCCCTCGACGATCACCAGTGGTGTACGGCCAGTGTAGGAGATCGCTCCCCACACCATGATGCCGGGTGTTGGCCCTGTGTGCCTCGGTCGTATGCAGTCCTGATTGTGGCGCTCACCTGCACGGCGCCAAACACGCATACGACCATCATTGGCACCAAGGCAGAAGCGACTCTCATCGCTGAAGACGACACGTCTCCATTCGTCCCTCCATTCACGCCTGTCGCGACACCACTGGAGGCGGGCTGCACGATGTTGGGGCGTGAGCGGAAGACGGCCTAACGGTGTGCGGGACCGTAGCCCAGCTTCATGGAGACGGTTGCGAATGGTCCTCGCCGATACCCCAGGAGCAACAGTGTCCCTAATTTGCTGGGAACTGGCGGTGCAGTCCCCTACGGCACTGCGTAGGATCCTACGGTCTTGGCGTGCATCCGTGCGTCGCTGCGGTCCGGTCCCAGGTCGACGGGCACGTGCACCTTCCGCCGACCACTGGCGACAACATCGATGTACTGTGGAGACCTCACGCCCCACGTGTTGAGCAATTCGGCGGTACGTCCACCCGGCCTCCCGCATGCCCACTATACGCCCTCGCTCAAAGTCCGTCAACTGCACATACGGTTCACGTCCACGCTGTCGCGGCATGCTACCAGTGTTAAAGACTGCGATGGAGCTCCGTATGCCACGGCAAACTGGCTGACACTGACGGCGGCGGTGCACAAATGCTGCGCAGCTAGCGCCATTCGACGGCCAACACCGCGGTTCCTGGTGTGTCCGCTGTGCCGTGCGTGTGATCATTGCTTGTACAGCCCTCTCGCAGTGTCCGGAGCAAGTATGGTGGGTCTGACACACCGGTGTCAATGTGTTCTTTTTTCCATTTCCAGGAGTGTAGATCGGAAATATCATTCCTGCTGTCCGAATTACCGACTATGTGAATCAGAGGCGATCGTGTTGTGTGAACAGTAGTATCACGTACAGTATGGCGCATGTTGGGTCTGGTAGACGATGATAATTGCAATCGGTAAAGTTAGTTCTCCTCGTAACTTCTACAGGCGCTTATGTACATTGTGATGGTGTCTGCAGAACTGGAACTTGTCCGAAAAGACGATGTGTTCTCACTCCTGTGCCCATTGTCGTCGTTGAGCGCACTAGACGTTCACTAACTTTCTGGGCGGATACCTTCATTGCTGCAAACAAGCCCACTTACTGACTCAAGGTACGTGAAGTGGCTGTACATTCCGTAATGGTCAAGATGAGTATATGGTTGCTCGCTCAAGCGCTAGCTGCGTGGGGTCACTGAGATTCTACATGACTGTGTGTATGGCCCTCCTTTACCCACTGATCTTATATTCGCATGGCATTGGTAGTATACAGATCAACGCGATAAGCAAGATCGTGGAACGATAGACTGCAGTCTTCATAGGCCGTGATCCTGCCCCTTTCGATCTCTGACACATGCTAGTAGATGTTTCTCCCTCTTTCACTACTTGTAATACGAGCTATAGAAAAATAACAAACAATCAAATGCGATTTTTGAATGTGTTATTCGCTACATACTCTTTCCTTACATACAGAATGTAGACGGCTTTATGCCCACCCACTTCTTGCGAATGTGCTAAAATGCTAATCACTGGCAATGCACAATACATAGAGGAAGTGGTGGTAATATGGACCCCCAGTTTGTTTTTCAATAAAATATTGTATACTAATACAATAATAGTACCTTAATTGATGTAGTTATACTCTTCTGACAGTTAACTAAGATATTGATTAAATCCCTTAAAATGTCAGAATATATTTATTATTATTTTGTTTCCCAGAGACGATAAATTTGACTACGAACAAGATGTGCAGTTAATACGGCCCTCATGGTGTTTGTAATATGAACGCCAATATATTTTAAGGATTTTTTGCTTCAAGAAAAACGAAGAATTGCTTTTTAATTAAAATACATATTTATTATGAAATATAAAAACACAAAAGTACAAAGTCACAAACATAGTCCTCTTTCGTCGCCCCCGCACATTCGTCGTGAGCCCATAAAGAGCGCATTAGGCATTGCACCCATAATTCGACACGAACATCATTTGAAAACTTCCCGTCACAGAATAGGCAAAGAGCATCGTCTTTATCTGGCTGGAGTTCACCAACCGGAAGGTCACATGGAGAATCACCAGAACCAGTTGGAGCCCCATGACGTCATCATAAACACAATCTGAGTCATCACTGTCCATTTCTTCTTGCTTAATCAAAGTTTTCTTTAACTGTCGATTATTATTACTAATGCCTCTTCCACGACCAGATGTACCACGCCCTCTACTACGAGTTTGGGATTGGGTTCCAGAACAAGATGGCTGTGATATAAGTCAAGTCCCTTTTGATAGCTGTTAATTTCCTTCGTCCGCGTCCACGGCCACGAAGATTAACTGCAGCTTTTTTCTCTTCTATGTAAGCTTCTAATTCTTTCTATATTTAGATCCTGTCACAAGACTAGCAACACACGGTTTTCGCCCACGAGACGATGTTTTCATCTTCTCAGGTATGGGATCGATATACCTAGGACACACAGTGAATGAAATTTTAATAGGCTCATGGACATCAATTTCAATACCACAAAGGTCCTCTTCAGTCTGAACTCTCTTTTCGGGTTCCTGTTGGTTCGGTTGGTCAGCGGGCGTATGAATCGGGACTTCTTCTCCAGCGTTGAATTCATCATCTTGAAATATATTTCTTTCTAAGGGATAAATTCCTGTTACCCTAAACCCATTTACAGCATTAATGCCGGTTGTACACCGGAGGTAGGCCTTTCTAAAGAGAGACGCTATATCATAGGGTCCAACAGGTTTGCTTTCATGCAGCATCCACTGACGATTATTCTCGCTGTAGTGAGTCTTAAGTGCACCCATAAAAGTACGATCCAGGGGTTGCAGTTTGTGTGTTGTGTGTGAAGGCAGTGACAAAATGGTGATGAAGTTTTTTCTTGCCACATCAATCACATTAGTAGTCCTTACATGGGAAAAATTACCATCAAAGATGCGTAGGATAGGCGATGTCTCTGTTGGCTTTGTTTTTTGAACAAAATTTTTCAACCAGTCCGTGAATAGGCTTGCTTGAACCCAATCAGATGTGTGGGCTCTCCCAACTGACTCAGGAGGAGCACTTTTCATAAGAACGTCTGCCATATTCGTTCTCGGGAATGTGAACATCGGGGGAACATAAGAACATCCCGCACTCATCGAATAGATGACTATTCCTAGAGGCCCACGCTCTGCAGCAGTCAAAGAACAAATTTGGCGTTTACCTCTGCTTGCAATTACTTGCGATATCTTAGTCTGAACTACACCAAGGCGTGTTACTAGAGGCCCACGCTCTGCAGCAGTCAAAGAACAAATTTGGCGTTTACCTCTGCTTGCAATTACTTGCGATATCTTAGTCTGAACTACACCAGGGCGTGTTTCGTCGATGTTCCATACACGCTCTTTTGGATATTCATGTTTCTGGTATTCAGCACGTAGCAAGTCGTAGAATGAGTTAACTTTCTCATGAGTAAAGCCTTTTGCTCGAACATACGACGTTCCGGTTGGCTTTCTAATTCAAAGCTTATCTTGATGACGTCGAAGTAAAGGTCAAGCCAAGCCTTTCCAGCAATTTTATTTCTGAAGTTTGTTGAAATTCCATTCCTAGCTGCAAGTTGAGAGGCCATTTTTCGAACATCCATACGAGTAAAACCATAGAATTTGGCCTCCATATACTGTAAGTAATCCTCTAGTTCACTTTCTAGGGCTGCTGGTAGAGCTGGTTTTCTTCCAAGCTTTTTAGTTTCAACATCTGCCATCGGTGAGGCATTATCGTCACACACATACCGGCGCAGAGTTGTTTTTGGCCCAGAAAAATGTTTCGATGCTTTTTTAACTCCCATCGTTTTGCCTACGACAGCAGACACTGCCTCTCGCATTTTGTTTTTATTTCACACCTCCCTTTGGGGGTTGGTTTAGGTGCCAGATTAGTCATAGGCATCTGAAAACAAAAGTAAAAACATGTTACGGACTGCTTATATAGACCCCGGGGTCCACATTACAAGCACCAATGGGGGCCATATTACAGTCACCTACACCTTGTAAACTCGTGTAAACAACTTAAAAACGAAATAATACCACACCTTTTAATCTATTTGAAACTGTTGCCCATACTTCCTAGGTTGCATGCATGAAGCTTACAGCTAAGTATTAACCAATAATGGTACGTTAATAAAGTGAAATTCACATACCTCTCAAAGCTTTGAATACGAGCTTGAAAAATATAGCCTCACTGTCACTCAACCACTGTGCTGGCCTGCTTCAAGCGCTCCTACAGGCCAGTGAGAATACTAGTAGACTAGTTCCAGCTATCACCACTAGAGTTCAGATAAATGGTATTAAGATATTAAGGGGGGCCATATTTGTTGCAGGGGCCTTATTACCACCACTTCCTCTATTGGTACCCAAAACTAAAGCAACAAACCTCAATTTCCCCGTCCTGTGTCTAACTCACGGTATAACCATACAGACTGTCAACAGACGTCCGTACGATCGTGTTCTGCGCGGAAGATGGCATTCCGGTCAATGGACAACCATGCCAACAATGACGTCAGGTCACCTATCAAACTGGGTAGTATTTGCCGGAAGTTCCTACATCCACTATCGCTGTGTATACACTAACAGACGGAGCAGAACGGCATAAGAAGACGCCTAACTCACTCTCTGCAGTGAGGAACCATAGGAAGAATGGAAGGAGGACAGTTGCAAACTGATGTGACCCGATGGCTTAATGAGAATCGTTCCGTTGTTTCTCGGACGTGGCGACAGTTCATAGAGACTGGAACTGTATCCTGAAGACCAGGGCACGGCCGACCACGTGTGACATCACAAAGAGAGGACCATTATTTGGCTGTAAAGGCATGACGGTACCGCCTTAGTACTGCACGGCAACTGGCATCTGACCTCGCAGCTTCCACTGGGCGTGTTGTATCGAGGCAGACAGTGTACAGAAGGCTTCGACAGAGTGATCTTCATAGCCGGAGACATGCTGTATGTTACCTTTGACTCGTCTTCACAGAAGGGAATGTCTAGAGTGGAGTTGTCAACGTGCCACCTGGATAGTAGAACAGTGGGTCAGTGATTTTTTTTTTTTTTTTTTTCACAGATGAGTCCCGATTAGGTCTGGAGAGTGATTATCGACGGCTTCGCATCTGGACAGAACGCGGAACACGATTTCGAGACCCAAACATTGAGGAAAGAGGCCGATATCGAGTAGAATCTCTTATCGTGTGAGCAGGGATTACGTTGACCACTCGAACACCTCTTCATGAAACTGTACGGGTGAACCGGCAGGGTTTAACTGCTGTCAAGTATGGTGACGAGGTCTTGGGCCCTCATGAGCTGTTGTTGCGACGTTCTGCGGGCTTAACTCCGTATTGGTGGGCGACAATGCTCAACATCATGGAGCATGAGTAGTTGATGTTTTCTGGGAAACGGAAGGTATTGCAGACATGGCATGGCCTGCTCTCTCTCCTGTTTTGAATCCCATAGAGCATCTGTGAGATGCACTAGGAAGACGTGTTGCATCATGTCACAATCCACCAACCGCTCTCCAACACTTGCTAGCAGCTCTGCAGGAAGTATGGGTGTTATTGCCTCAACATGAGATTGATGACAACATTCACAGCACGCCTCGCCGTTGTTACGACTGTACTGCTGCCACAAGTAATCACACCTCATACTGAACACATTAACCAGTTGTCGTAATGTGTGTGCAAATCCGTTAAGTTGGAAGAAACGAAGAACATTTTTGTCTACCGGTATGCATGTTGTAGTTGTTTACGTTCAGTATTCTTACATTGTTTCTACTTTACTATTCGTGGCTAAATAAACGCAACCTTGCAAAATTTCCGTTTGTTGCTTTAATTTTGGGCACCAGTGTAGTTCACTTCTCGTCAATCTGACGTTTGTTGCATGCCGCCTGAATGGTGTTGCAAGTCTATTGTCCAGGAGCATATGCCGCCGATAAGGCATTTCATGGCTTGTGAATGAAATACTTACTGGGATACTACTTAATTCTACTAGACCCAAGGCGAAACTTTATCCACACCAAAGCAGAGTGTGTAAGTGAAATTATAATCAGTGTTCGGGGACGTTGCCGTTGAATATTCACTAACTATTACGATTCGTAAAAGTGCTGCGTGCTGCAATCAGTTTCGCGCATCAGATACCGCCACTAATTATGCGCCGGTTTTACATTTACGAAAACCAAGTGCGATTTAGTCTGAAAAGTTTGTTTCAAATGTACAAATGTGTGTGAATTCCTAAGGGACCAAACTGCTGAGGTCATCGGTCCCTAGACTTACACACTACTTAAACTAACTTATGCTAGGAACAACACACACATCCATGCCCGAGGAAGGACTCGAACCTCCGGCGGGAGGGGAAAAGTTTGTTTCTTTCTCACAATAACTAGATGTATCAGTCAGTATTTTTTGTATTAATACATGATAAAAAAATGATTAAATATGTATATTAAGATTTAGTTAGCCAATGGGCATCCAATCCCTCCCTCCCTCTTCCACTGTGCTTACGTAGGTAGCTACTTTGTAACGTTGGTAACAATAATGAATTCTGTGTGATTTACAGTCCCTGTTTTACGAGCCTTGCAGCTAACATCGTTCTCGTTGTGTCATGCTGTCTGTTACCGTCTCAGGCCATTGGTACACAGCCTGTGGTTTCAGCATGAGATTCTACCTCCAACCTCATGTCACAAAGCCACGTAACCGAAATTACGTCCTTTAGAGCTACACTAATGAACAGACGTAAAACCAGAATATTGAAAGGCCAAAGCTATATTGGTGAATGACACAACCAGCCACAGATATTTTTTACAATGTTTTATTTTACTGCCGTAACCGGCTTTGGTCTACCATGCCAATCTATAGACGGTTAATATTTTCAGTTACGTAGGTGATTCGATTTACAGCATGTCGTCTGCACCTGCACTGCACAAAAATATTTGAATATTTAGTGCCACTTTATAAGATGTTTCATTAACAAAAATACGTTGTTGTCTGTATTGATTTCCAGGTGGACGCATATGTTGTCGACCTGCTAACAGCACACATATTGTAAATAAATTGCTGTGGCACACTTCATAATATTCTTAATGTCAGTGTTATGCGTTACACATGTGCTGTAAAATTTATGTTTTTGTTTACAATGCAAAGATTATCCATTAAGCAAAGTTACAAAGATATCATTCATTTCCTATTGAGTAAAGATGTAAAGAAAGCAAAGATGATGTGTGGGATGTGCAAAATGCAACATGTTAATATACTGTAATGCAATATTCGAATATTCTTGTGCAGCGCAGAAACAAGACGGCATGCCTCTGATCAGAACATCTACGTAACTGAAAATATTAGCCGTCTGAAGATGAACATGGTAGCCCAAAACTGGTATACACTAAAATAATACATTTTAAAAACAATGTACGAAATGTGTAATTAGTCATTTACCTTAACCACCAGTACCTTTTCCGTATCAGCACTGAACAATTACAACTTTTTTGTCCTAACTTCACACCAAGACCCGCAGTCTCTTTGTAATGGTTTGATATGAAGCAATCACATCACTTAAATTATTTTTCATTGCACTTCTTAACACTTTGGCAGTTGAGGTTCTTTCTATCAGGGTTCTAAGGTACAAAAATCTGTCGTATTCAGCAGTAGTAAATTTGGTTTTCCTTGGTGCCTTTCTTCTGAACTGCAAAATTGTTTATAACGACTCCACTTTTTTTAAATTACACATGTTTCCAACTTTAGAGCTCTTGCCTCATCAGCTTCTGTTCCATCAACTGCGCCAGTCGCCTTAAAACATTTAATCGCGGTTTAAATCATGACGTTCTTTCTTAATTAAACTTGTTCTTAACTTTTTGGGATTTGAGGTCTGCCAGATAATCAAAACACTGTTTTTCTCAGTACCCAAAAATGTTCCAGCACCACTGTGCCATCATCAGTGTGTTTTTGTATGTAGTTCTTTTTGTTCATGGGTGTTCCGTTTAATCAGTGAAGCATGAATCTGAAATTTGCTTGCTTATGTGTCAATGGTTGGTTTGATAGGTTGTGAATGGTGGTGATTGTGGTTGTCGGTTTCCTGGATATTGTGAAGTAGTGTGTGTTGTTTGTTTTTTTGTATGCTGGGATCTAGAAAGTGTAGTGTGTTGTTAGTTTCTGTTTCTAATGTGAAGTTAATTTTTGGGTGTAAGTTGTTTATTTCATTGTGTAGCTGTTCTATGTATGTGCTTCATCAATCAGGCATAATATGTCATCGACATCTAGAAAGTGAACCACATACACAATAAAACAACTACACAATGAAATAAACAACTTACAACCAAAAATTAACTTCACATTAGAAACAGAAACTAACAACACACTATACTTTCTAGATCTCACAACACAAAAAAAAAAAAAATCAACACACACTACTTCACAATATTCAGGAAACCGAAAACCACAAGCACCACCATTCACAACCTATCAAACCACCCATTGACACATAAGCAAGCAAACTTCAGATTCATGCCCCACAGATTAAACAGAACACCCATGAACAGACAGAACTACATACAAGAACTAAACACAATAAAACAAATAGCAGTAGAAAATGGTTATACTACCCATATGGTAAACAAGTTAAATAAAAAAATATGCAAACAGTACAAAAATGAACACACAACACACACACAAATCCTCACCCAGCACAGAACAACACAAAACACAAACGATGACCACACACAAGACACAATAGAGCAAGCCGTCCGAAGTGACCGAGCCGTTCTAGGCGCTACAGTCTGGAGCCGCGCGATCGCTACGGTCGCAGGTCCGCATCCTGCCTCGGGCATGGATGTGTTTGTTGTCCTTAGGTGCCTGCCGCGGTGGCCGAGCGGTTTTAGGCGCTTCAGTCCGGAACTGCGCGACTGCTACAGTCGCAGGTTCGAATCCTGCCTCGGGCATGGATGTGTGTGATGTCCTTAGGTTAGTTAGGTTTAAGTAGTTCTAAGTTCTAGGGGACTGATGACCTCAGATGTTAAGTCTCATAGTGCTCAGAGCCATTTGATTTGAACCACAACAGAGCAACAAGACACACACAAAACGAAATGGCACATACACACCTACAATAACAAGATTGTTCACAGAATAGGCAACATATTAAAGAAACAGGGACTCCAAATAGGATACGGGACGGAAAACACAACACAGAAAAAGATCAGAACACAAGAAACACCCATGGATAAATTTAACAGGTCAGGAATATATGAACTCACATGCAACACTTGCCAGTCAGTATACATAGGACAAACATGCAGAAACTTCAAAACAAGATATTTGGAACATCTCAGAGCTTTGAAAAGCAACAGCTCCCATAGCACATTTGCTGACCACCTTATAGCCAACAAGCACCACCCAACCACAATAGAAACAGACTTAAGAATACTAAAACCCAATCACAGCCTATACAGCAAACTGACCACTGAGGGAAAGTTCCATATACAAAAGGCAACAGCGGAAGGAAAACAGGTCTTAAAAGAATACACGACACTCTGCAAGGTCACACTATTTAACTCATTAAAGGAACCTTACAAATAAAAACAGCACAAACAGATAAAGTCTACACAAAAGCACACGCACACACACACACACACACACACACACACACACACACACACAGACAGACACACACACACACACACACACACACGAAAAATAAATACACTAAAATCTGCAAAGACGCACCATTTGCACACAAATAGGAATACCATATAAAAGACAACATACTCAGCTAAGAAACACACAGAAAACACACACACAGTCGCGCACATACACACACACACACACACACACACACACACACGCACACACACGCACACACACACACACACACACACACACACACACACACACACACACATAAGATGCAAATAAAATTCAAATTTGGCTCCGAACTCTCTGGTGAACAAATGAACACAAATGAACACTGATTGGGCTGGGACATATAACAAACCACAATCACACTGTGTTCTGGTGTAGTGAAAAGCGTTTTACTACGTTATTTGTGGATAATACTTGTTATAGCTAAGTATGCATCACAATACCTCAGCATGATACGGAGAATGGAAGTGCTTGCCACATGAAAACGTAAGTAAATACGAAAATAGGTGCGAAGTCATAGCGGATAACTAAATTACACCCTAGAAGACATGTTAAATCTCACCAAAAAAAACTTTCTCATCAACATCGTTTGGTTGCAGATGACAAGCTACCTGTAATAATTAACCCAAAAGTGGTCGAGAAAATTCACGCTCACCAAATGTAAAGGTATTTACAGAAAGAAACGATCTGTTGTTTGAACTAAAAAAGCACATAATTTTATAATCATGTAACAAAAATGTTCACATTGCTGAATAAATAAAAACGAAAAACACTGATAATGACACAGTGGTGCCGAAACATGTTTGGATACTAGTGAAAAACGGTGTTTTGCGTAACTGGCGGACCTCAAATCCCAAAAATTTTTAATGGAAACACGGTCAATAAAAGGAGCTGCAAATCAAAAGATGGATATTTGTTGTTAACTGTTCATAACTGTTTATTACTATTACACAAAGTTATTAGTTACTTACACCCTCTGTTAAAAGCACATGAACTCTTTACAGTGTAACAATACAAAATAACAACATTGGTTAATACGGGAATCTGATAAAACGAGAAATAACTGGTACCTTAATATTCACATTCGTTCAGTTTTTTAACTTACTCACTTTTTTTAATATTGCCTTTTTTTTAGTTGCTCCATAGGCAATTTTAATTTGTGAACTTACATTAACGAAAAGTTCAGAACACGCCACTGCTGCTACTTGCGAGTTAGATCACTTGTTGACGATGCTTAATAAAAGAATAAATGCAATGTGAGGCTGATCTCATTGTACCCAGTATTTTAGAAGAGACCCAAGAATGAGCACAATTTACTATCCGATTTACAATTAACCGGACAATCAATGCTTTAACACTCAGTTGCGCCCTACTAACCATAGAGGAAGGCTGCTTTAGAAAAGAGAAGATGAATGTAATAAGCGTTGGGTGTTTAACGTATGCGTGCCTTTCGCTTAGACGATTCTGAAATGGACTGTTGAGCATACCAGACAATACCAGTCATTAAAGGTAATATGGAGTGGGGAATTGGAAGTTTATTGTTTCTGTTGCCTCTGTGACTGATATTGTACTGGAAAACTTGTTTCTTTGTTAATCTTGAATAGAATGTTATGGTCAGAGTAAATACTAAATTTTCTTTTCGAAATGAACTTCCTTCTAACATCTGCCATGTAACTGGTCTTGCTCCTGCCTTTAGTAAGTATCTCGGTTTTTCGTTACAGGAACTTCGAAGTAAAGCCACAGCAAGGGATTATAGAGACCAAGTTTCAAATTGTTGTGGTGCAGCTTATACCCTCCCCATGCAAAGAATTCTATATGGAGTCGTGGCGATTACAGCTGAACGGCTCTGACCAGAACGAGGTAAGCAAAGTACCTTTCAGTACTCACACAGCGAAAATTTAGTTAAAGGAATTACTAATTTATTTTCAGAAGAGAAGTTCTTCAGTTGATAATGAATTTACCAACACACGTTGATCGCACTATAGCAGTCTTCTCAAGAAATAAGTAACATAACTTAAATGTAATTTCAGTTAAAAAGGGACATTCCGTCGATATATGTTCATTACAAACGGTATCGTAGATCACTGCACAAGCATAGGGAAGAAAAGAGACCGCTGACGTGAAATGTCGAACAATAATTTGGCAAAAGTGACGTGAGCTAACTCACTGATAACCCAAATCAAAAAGACTCAGAGGGCTTTGAAACCACTTGTTCCGAATACGAGTCGGACAGATTCACTAGTGCACAGCTCACTCAGAGCACGTTAACAGAGAGTGGGAAGTGTGTTAGTCGTAAATCAAAAGGAAACGAAACCAAGAAAATATTAAAACATATGCACATTACCAGATATCTCGGTATTTCAATGATTGACCGTATTGTCAGATACATTATCACACAGTGCGTCATTCCAAGGGATTGGTGCATTGGAAACCAAAACTAGCGGAATGCTGTCCATTTTGAATCGTAATGAGTACCTGTACCTACAATAAATTCTCACTGAAAGTACTGCGAATAAGGGCTACCATCAGCTGTAGAATGGAACGAAAACAATGCAAATTTGTTCCCGATCGGGACACGAACCAGGAGTTCCCACTAATTGCGAGCGTTCGCATTACCATTTCTTTTATATTTTTTCATTTTTTTGTGTTTTTTGCTTATTTTTTATTTATATTTTTATTTTCTTTTATTTATTTATTATTTTTATTTTTTATTAAATGATTCTACGTACCAGAATTCCAGGAGTCGCTAGCGCTGTTCCGATTGGCGGAACATCCAAACGTGTCTTCTCGAAATTTTAATGGAGATTCCGTTTGTAGTGCATTCAGAACTTCATGTCGGCAAAATAAGCATCAGCATTTCATGGCTTGGACGTTCCAGCTGGAAAGCGGCTCATGAAAGGCGCTACGTAGAAAATTGGAAAAGAACTGCTTGTGTCTGGGGTTGCGAAAAAGTGCACAGCGTCGAACGTTAAGGCACGTCCAAAGACCTAGTTCTGATTTCTCGCCGGGACCAAAAAGGTAGTGGACCGTATGACCGTGTATTCAATTCACAACGTTAGGTTTTGTTACGGAGTAATGAATCACATCTGGGAATAAGTGCGTCAGGAAAGTGATCTGAGCAGGTCCCTGTCGGGTAAGGAAAGCCAAGATACGCTGCGCGAGCCTCCAGACGTCGGACGATGAGAATCGCTGAGCGTCTGTGTCCTCTACACCAGAGTGAACACAGAGGGATGTGTCAGCGAGGCGGATGTGGTGCATACGAAACTGGTTGACCTGTTTGCCATTGACGGTGATATACCAGGTGGACTGGACGCTGGTGCCGAGATAACCTGCGTGCACCGTTTGCCACACAAGACGCCATGTGATCTCGGGAAACTTGCATTTGAATGCCTGATAACATGACTGTTCCTGACATGGAGACTGGCGCATATTCATGCGAAAGCAGTCAGGTCAGGCTCGGGCAGCAATGCCAGATTTTCAGTTGTGAGCTAACAAAATGTGCCGTAACTCTGTGTGAAATATGGAACAAGCCCACTCCACCACGCCCCCGTGGGAGGGAGAGGGAGGAACATTGAACTTTAAATAACATACCGGTACAGACAAAGGATCCCATCGCCATCAACAACGACGTGCGAGGGTAATCGGAACGGGGAACACTTGTGCCACATGGGCGATGCGTGAGGCTTGGTAAACATTCACTTATTGCGCACGCTGTACAATGTCGAGGGATATAAGCCGGTGGTCCACAAGGCCAGCCCTGATCGTTTGGAGGAGACATCTACTGTTTGTTGCCGCTGAACGACGGAGGTCATTTATAAAATCAATGCCGAAACAGCGGACGCTGGTGGTCCCACTTAGAGGAGCGACATATCTTTCAGGTAGACCCTCACAAATGAGCAGAACCTTCAATTTGGAAATGTTAAGATAACTGTGTGATGCCTCCCCATATGTCGCCACCCAACTCAGAGCCGCGCGAACATCATCTTCATTCCGGAGGCAGGGGACTAGATCGTCAGCATAGGCTATACAACAGAAGCGGTTCCCATGCAATGTCAAGCCCACCAGGCGTTGGCGAAGCCCCTGCAGTAGGGGATCTAATGCCAAAGCATACAGCATCGTGGAAAGTGGGAAACCCTGTCGGACAGAGCGCTCGATCGCTAGAGGCGCAGTGAGGCGACCATTACAGGTATTCTTGAAGTCGCGCCGCTCAGGAGCCGCATTACTACTATTACTATACGAGGCGGAAAACCCATGTGTTGGAGGACCGAATTCAGAAAGGTTTGGTCGACACGTTCGAATGCCTGATTGATGTCAAGCGGTACTAATGTGCCAGGTAAATGTTGCGACCGTAGTAGCGCCATCATGTCCCCGTAACGGCAGAGGGCCGTATGGATGTTGTTGTCACCGCCCATAGAAGTCTGATCAACGGAAGGTGACGAATCTTGCTGCCTTCTTGAGTCTTGAGGCCAACAAACGGGTAAAAACTATCATGTCACTGTTGAGTAGAGTGATGACCGGTAATCACAGATCCGTGATCACCCATGTGGCTTAGGGACTAGGATGAGGACCCCATCAAGGAAGGTGGCTGGGATCGTCGTTGTATGGTGACATCAGTTCACGACAGATGGACGTCCAAGTGGGTAACAAAAGATAACTAAAACACTTGTAAAATTCGGGGGAGAGACCGTCAGATCCAGGGGACCTTGATAGCATCTAGGACTCCATCGGGGGTCACTTGTTCCTGAAGTTCTCGAGCCACATCCTCTGGCACAGTGTTGACAGTCAGTGCTGCTACCTCTTCAGTTAAGGTCGGGGGATGTGGGATGGCAGCGTACATCCGGCGGGAATGAGAATAGAAACCGTGACCAATGGCGCAATGCGTAGAGTATCGTCGTCCTTCCGCATCGGTGAGGTCGTGGATGAGAGTTCGACGACAACGTCGGCGTTTTGTGAGGAGGTGGTACATCGATGGCGTTTCGTGAGGCATATGGTCACGGGTGCAGGAGCTGACAAGCGTCCCTTCCCAGCGTCGTTGCATGAGTGACGTGGTCTGCGCTGTAGCTCGATGCACTATCGTATGACGGACAGAAGGGAATATCATCGAAGGGCAGTCACGAAGTATCGCATAATAAAAGTCCAGGGTGCTCGCTTGACAAGCTTTGAAGTCTTTGCCATGTTTCATCAGTGCTTTGCGTAGAGGTGGTTTCATGCTGGATAGCCACCAGGATAAGGTAGACATGTATGCGGAGCGACGTCGGTCGACGACAGAGGGCCCACGCATCCTCGACGATCCCTCAGCAATCAGGTGCAGTCAGGTGGAAAACATTTAATTTCCACAGGCCGCAGCTGTGCCACACCTGTTGTCGGGCGAGGGCGACATTCCAGATGTAGGCGTTGTGGTCAGAGAAAGCCAGAGGCCATACTTCGGCATGTCGAGTGTCGGCAGCAAGGGAACATGTGAGGTGTAAACGGTCGAGGTGACTTGACGAATGCGCCGTATAATATGTGAAACCTGCACGAGTGCCATGAACATTTGTCCATGTGTCAACAAGTTGAAGTCGGTCGATGATGACGGGGAGGGCCGCACACGGGGAATCACATGGAAGCTCGTCAGTAGGCCCTCGTCTGGATTTGAAATCGCCACCGAGGACCATTTCATCCAGGGAACCCTGAAAAAGCGGCGTTACCTCGTCAGCGAAGAAGGTGTGTTGGTCACGATGTAAACGAGCCGGACGGCGCATATACGTTGAGGATGCGGACGCCGAACAGCGTGAGAGCCATACCTCTAGCATTAGGACGGTACACTACATCTTCAGCAGAGAGTCCAGTGTGGAGGAGGATGGCAACTTCACGATCGTTGTCAGAGGCATGGGAGATGTGTGCCGTGCAGCAAGTGGGGGCGTAGAAATCAAAGACGATCACTTCTTGGACGAGGGGAATGTCGACATCAGCAGCATAAATGGTCCCTCAGAACATCGTCAGTTTGTGTGGAGCCCAAATGGTGGTCAGATTCATTGTCGCGACGCGGTAGTGTTGTGGGCATGCTCCCACTACTGGCACAGATGGGCCAGCAGAGATGTCCGGCTGACGTGTAACATCCGGCGCAGTCACTGTAGCCGCAATCACTGGATGGAAGGTGGGTCAGGCACCTTCAAGTGACTCTGCCTGACAAGAGAGGCACCATTTCGATCTGCTCCATTGTCGACAATGTCAGCCGAGGATAACGGAACAGGTGGCAAGCGACTGTCGCATTCATCGAGGGTGAGGTGTGATGACGCTGCTGTTGTAGGATCCGGAGAATCTCCCTCCACGGGATCTATCGTTGTCAGGTTGGATCGCTCCTCAGACGGGACGTCAGAAGCGGCCACTCCTGTCGTCAGGACGCTCGAAGGGAGATCACTGCCTGTGATGCCACATGAAGAATGTGTCGTCGGATGGCGTTTTCGGGGCGGCCACTGCTTTCGGAGGTGCTGTTCTCTGTCAGAATGTGGACGTTCAACGTCCGAGGTCGCGCCCTTCTGAAGAAAAGCAGAGGTAGGCACCGCACTCGCATCGATGTCCATCGCAGCAGGCGGGCTGGTCATCGAGCTTTGGAGAGTTGGTAGTCTCGTAACTGTCGGAGGAGATGGTGCCGGTAAGGTCGCGGCAGCACCGTCATTTCCGGTGGGGAGTGCCGGGGGGAGAACACAGGCGCTTCATGAAGTGACGCATCAGGGTTGTGCACGGCTATGGCGTAGTCTGGTAAATAAGTGACCGTCGCTTTGGAAGCTGAGTCACTGGTCGGGATCTGGAGCAAACGTCGAAGGAGACAGTCTGACCGAACATGGCCCTCTTGTCTCCGCAACCGGCACACGTCCACGGCTGGCCGTCATACATAACGATGCCTCGCACGCCACCTATCAGCAGATCGGATGGTACGTGTTTGGACAGTTCGATCTTGATTTGGCGGACACAATTCAACACGTGGTATGTCGTGAACGTCTGCCATTTTTCTGCGATGTAGTCCACAACACTTCCGTAGGGTTGGAAAGCTTCGACGACCACGTCTTGTGGCACTTCGAAAGGGAGCTCAAAGACCCGAATTGTTCGAAGACCGAAACCAGAGTGATCGACCGTTACCTCCCCTATATTCCCGTCAGTATGCTTAAAGTTGAGTCCATGTGCGTGTTGTCGAGCTACCTCAGCACATGCTTCCTCCGTCGTCATTTTAATATAGATGATACTGCCAGTGACATAGAAGTGAATACCTATCACTTCATGGGGGTCCGGACGTAGCTCTTCGCGAATGAATTGTTCTATTTTATAAGCGCTTGGTCGTGCATGATCGGCTTGGAATGTTATTTTAAGTGTCGCTCGGCGGTAACAGTGCGCCATGAGGTACAGTATTAATGGACGCTACACAACACGAAATACCGCGACGCGGAAGTAAACAATCGCGTTGCGTTGTCCGGCGCGTGGAACCGGTCCGCACGCGACCACGGCCGAAAGTCGACTGCGACCATTTGGTTACCCGTGCACAACGCACGGCCACACCCAAACTTCCATGTGTCGTCAACCATGCGTCTACGGCCTTCACTCGTACATCCATTATGTATATTCCCGTACAGGTCAGACGTTGCACTTGAAAGTCGCTTGCCCGGTATCGTCAGATAAATGCGATATTGCAGTGCCTGTCTTATTCTGATTACGGTGCAAATTTCTTTTGGAAATGCATGCATGGAACATTCGTGTCTTTCCGATGTCCTTGTGGTAATGTTGAAATGTGGACTATGACGACGTTATTACCAAATGCGTCCAAACAGGACCAAGGTGTTATTCTATTCTTGGCTGCCGAAGAACACACACCGGTGGACATCCATCGCAGAATGAACAATGTGCATGGGACATCACGCCTGTCGTAGAACAATGTTGTGTGATGGCGCCAAGTAGTGCTGTTGCTTCACGATAACGCACTGCCCCATATCGCAAATGTCGTAATGCAGCATTTACGCCAACTCAAGTGGGAAACACTCAACCACCCACCTTTTGGTCCTGATCTCTCCCCATCTCATTATCATGCCTTCAGTCCCTTAAAAAGGCCTTGATGGATCGACGATTCCTGTCGGACGAGGATGCGCAGCAAGAAGCTACGCACTTCTCCGTGCAGCAGCTCACAGTGTTTTAGCAGGCGGGTATCTTCAACCTGGTGCCTCGCTGGGATGATTGCCTCAATGCTCACGGCGATTTTACCCTATCGGTATACCGATTCTGGGCTGTTTTACGGAAATTTTTTGTATGTCCCTTCTAATTACATGCATATTGGTTCACAGAGCTAACATCTGTACACGAAATTAAGAGGGTAGCACTAGAATGTTTTGAATATTCATATAAAAAATCGCATTTACGAAGCCGTGCCCCAAAAAACAGGAATTATTTTTTAAAAGCTAGATATTCTCAAACTGGTTCCAAAACAGTCTTTTCCCCTTGAAAATATTCTACATTACAACTAATACATTTGTGCTTTCACTGTTCGAAACATTTTTTGCAGTCGTCTTTAGAAATGGCTGAAAGTTCCTCCCTTGTTTTTTTCTTGACTTCTTCAATGTTGTCAAATCGGTGTCCTTTCAAGGCCATTTTCATGCGTGAAAATAAGAAAAAGTTGCACGGAGCCAGGTCAGGCGAGTAAGGTACGTGGAGCAGCGGTACCATGCCTTTTTTTTAGCCAAAAACTGTCAGGGGTGCAGGTGCAGTTGTCATGGTGGAAGGACCAGGCTCCTGTCTGCCAAATCTTCCGTTAAAATTCGCTGAACCGAGCTCCCACGTAACCTACTAATCTCCTACAGTTCATCAATTGTCTGTCGACGGTCTGTGAGCACAAGCTCTCGAATGTTTTCAGTATTTTCGCCGATTCGGGTAGTCGATGGACGGCCAGAACGGGGTTTGTCTTCAATCGACATGTCGGCATTTTGAAATCGAGCAGACCAGTCGTACTCTGCAGTTTTCTCCACAGCGTCATCTAAGTAAGCTGTTTTCAACAGTAAAACAGGTTGAACAGCATTTTGAGAGAGTAGAAAACAAAATATCAGGCTGCACGTTGTTCACTTAAACTTGCCATCACAAAAAACTAAACCAGAACAAAACAGCCCTAGCAAAAACAATCACTGCAGATAAACAGGACAAACGAGGTCGACAACACAGGCAACACTGAAATGGCAATGAGTTGCGCTATACACGCCTAGCTGCGGAAATGCGTACAAGAAAACACTTCGCGAAATAATCTTGTGGGCGTGTTTCCCAGAATACTCTCAACGAAACAAAGTCTCACATTTGTCCTGACTACAACTGTTTGCATATATGTATAGCTTGATTGTTGTAGACAAGAAGACCACAACTATCTTCTCTTAACTATGCTGCTAATTCACACAAATAGCGCCGTTATCGGTTTCCAACTAACAGGTTCATCTTCAGACGGCTGTTCACGTTTAGACACACATTTATTGATGTTAAAATTTAATTTTCTGTGTTTTCTTGAAATTGCTTCAGGCTTGCATGATTACTGACATTGCTGAATTCTTTTCCCATCCTTCCCGATCTGCTCTCGTGCTTCGTCTCTAATGATCTCATCGTCGACATGACGTTAACCCTAATCTCTTCTTTCTTGATCACCACGTTTTATGACCTAAAATTCGCTGAGGAAAATGTATGAGTTCGGAGTACGGAAGATTCGAAAAATTCTCCTACCGTGTTAGAGAGGTTAGGAGTACGGTACGATTGAAGATTTCTCCTACTGTGTTAGAGAGAACAATTTGTTGCGACACTTATTACTGCTAGTTCCGTGTTCCCTTGTTGCAGGTTCCAGTGGTCATGGTAGGCCAGGCGGAGTACCCTGCTGTGGAGGTGGGCGTTAAGAACGTGGTATCGCTGCCACCTACGTTCCCAGGCTGCCTGCAGATACTGCGCGTGCCGCTCAGGAACTTCACCAGGCAGGGCGTCAGGTATGTCCCAGCAACACCTGCAACGCCACTTCTTGAACTCCGAATTAGTACTATCTACTGTGACAATATGTCGTACTTTTACATTTAGCGATATACCATTGACAGTCAAATAACTCTGTAGCCGGACTTATAGTATCAATTTTACTGTGCTATCAGAGCAAGAACACGTATTTCGCACCACAGTGTCTCGTATTTGTAGCTCACTGCCAAGTCACACAAAACTTTTAGTTTCCAGACACGCGCTTTACCACTAGACTATGAAGCCCGTCTATTAAGTGCGAATGAAAAATATAGTCATCTAATATGCGTACTTCGAAAAGCAAGAATAGGGTTTTTCGCGAAATACACAGGCGAAAAAAAATCGCAACACCAAAGGTAATTAATGTAGAGTAATGAAATTTCTGGACTGCATTTGTCTAGGTAACATATTTAAGTGATTAACACGTACCCGACTCATACGGTAATAGTTGGTGGTAACTTTAATTTACCCTCGATATGCTGGCGGAAATACATGTTTAATTCAAGAGGTATGCATAAAATATCACCCGAAATTGTGCTAAACGCATTCTCTGAAAATTATTTCGAGCAGTTAGTTCATGAGCCCACGCCAGTAGTAAACGGTTGTGAAAACACACTTGACCTCTTAGCAACAAATAATCCTGAGTAAACAACGAGCATCAAAACCGTTTCAGGGATTAGTGAACACAGGGATGCCGTAGCGAGACTGAATATTGCAATCCCCAAATCCTCGAAAAATAAGCGAAAAATATACCTTTTCATAAAAGCAGATAAAAATTCACTTGACGCCTTCCTAAGAGACAATATCCACTCATTCCAAGTTAATAAGTGTAGAACAGACGTGGCTTATATTCAAAGAAATAGTGCCGGCAGAAATTGAGAGATTTATACCAAATAAATTAACAAACGACGGAACTGATCCTCCTTGGTACACAAAACGAGTTAGAACACTGTTGCAGAAACAACGAAACAAACATACCAAATTTAAACAGACGCAAAATCCCCAAGTTTGGCGATCTTTCACAGAAGCTCGAAATCTAGATGCCTATAACAATTTCCACAACGAAACTTTGTCTCGAAACCTGACAGAAAATCCAAAGAGATTCTGTTCGTATGTGAAGTATGTTAGCGGCAAGATACAATCAATGGTTCAAATGGCTCTGAGCACTATGGGACTTAACATCTGAGGTCATCAGTACCCTAGAACTTAGAACTACTTAAACGTAACTAACCTAAGGACACCACACACATCCACGCCCGAGACAGGATTCGAACCTGCGACCGTAGCGGTCTCGCGGTTCTAGACTGAAGCGCCTAGAACCGCTCGGCCACCCCGGCCGGCAACAATCAATGCCTTCTCTGCGCGATAGCAATGGAGATACTATCGAAGATAGTGCTGCCAATGCAGAATTACTAAGCACAGCCTTCCGAAATGCCTTCACAAAAGAAGACGAAGTAAATATTCCTGAATTAGAATCGAGAACAGCTGCGACATGAGTAACGTAGAAGTGAATATCCTTGGAGTAGTGAAGCAACTTAAATCACTTAATAAAAGCAAGTCTTCTGGTCCAGACTGTATACCAATTAGATTCCTTTCGGAGTATGCTGATGCATTAGCTCCATACTTAACAATCATATACAACAGTTCGCTCGACGAAAGATCCTTACCCAAAGACTGGAAAGTTGCACAGGTCGCACCAATATTCAAGAAAGGTAGTAGGAGTAATCCATTAAATTACAGGCCCATTTCGTTAACGTCGATATGCAGCAGGATTTTAGAACATATATTGTGTTCGAACATTATGAAATACCTCGAAGAAAACGGTCTATTGACACACACTCAACATGGATTTAAAAAACATCGTTCCTGTGAAACACAACTAGCTCCTTATTCACATGAAGTGATCAGTGCTATTGACAAGGGATTTCAGATCGATTCCTTATTTCTGGATTTCCGGAAGGCTTCTGACACTGTACCACACAAGCGGCTCGTAGTGAAATTGCCTGCTTCTGCAATATAGTCTCAGTTATGTGATTGAATTTGTGATTTCCTGTCAGAGAGATCACAGTTCGTAGTAATTGACGGAAAGTCATCGAGTAAAACAGAAGTGATTTCTGGCGTTCCCCAAGGTAGTGTTATAGGCCCTTTGCTGTTCCTTATCTATATAAACGATTTTAGAGACAATCTGAGCAGCCATCTTCGGTTGTTTGCAGATGACGCTGTCGTTTATCGAATAAAGTCATCAGAAGATCAAAACCCACTGCAAAACGATTTAGAAAAGATATATGAATGGTGCAAAAAGTGGCAGTTGATCCTAAATAACGACAAGTGTGAGGTTATCCACGTGAGTGCTAAAAGGAACTCGTTAAACTTCGGTTACACGATAAATCAGTCTAATCTAAAAGCCATAAATTCAACTAAATACCTAGGTATTACAATTACGAACAACTTAAATTGGAAGGAACACATAGAAAATGTTGTGGGGAAGGCTAACCAGAGACTACGTTTTATTGGCAGGACACTTAGAAAATGTAACAGACCTACTAAGAAGACTGCCTACACTACGCTTGTCCGTCCTCTTTTAGAATACTGCTGCGCGATGTGGGATCCTTACCAGATAGGACTGACGGAGTACATCGAAAAAGTTCAAACGAAGGCAGCACGTTTTGTATTATCGCGAAATATGGGAGAGATTATCTCAGAAATGATACAGAATTTGGGCTGGAAATCATTAAAAGAAAGGCGTTTTTCGTTGCGACGGAATCTTTTTACGAAATTCCAATCACCAACTTTCTCCTCTGAATGCTAAAATATTTTGTTGATATCAATCTATAGACGGAGAAACGATCACCACGATAAAATAAGGGAAATCGGAGCTCGTACGGAAAGATATAGGCGTTCAATTTTCCGCGCGCTATACGAGATTGGAATAATAGAGAAATGTGAAGGTGGTTCGATGAACCCTCTGCCAGGCACTTGAATGTGATTTGCAGAGTATCCATGTAGATGTAGATGTAGATTTCAAGATCACAGGTTAAGGAAAGCGCTAGATAAGCCGCTGCAAATGTGAAACGCTGGTACATTAATAACCAGTGTAACCGCAAGAATTTTCATCGCAAGCATGCATTGGTGCATGCATTGTGTTGTACAAGTGTCGTATATCGGTTTGTCTGATGAGGTTCCATGGCTGTTGCACTTGGTCAGTCAGTACAGAAACGGTTAATGCTGTTCGATGTCCTCGACCGGAGACAGAACTAGTGATACAGCAGGACAGGGCAGCATGTCGACATTCTGTAGAACATGTTGGGTTACAAAGCGGTATATGGGTGACCGTTATTTTGTTGGAAACACCGCCTACAACGCTGTTCATTAATCGTAGTACAACAGGTTGGATCACCAGGTTTACGTATAGATTTGCAGTCATGGTACGTGGGATAACCATGAGAGTGCTCCCATTGACATACTAAATGGCACCCCATATTGTAACTCTAAGTGTAGGTCTAGAGTGCCTAGCGCACAGACAGGTTGGCTGCAGGCGTTCAGCTGCCTTCCTCCTAAATAACTCACGGCCCCCACTGTCACAGAGGCAGAACCAGCTTTCGTCAGGAAACACAACAGTCCACCGCCCTTTCCTCCAATAAGCTCTCTCTTGACACCACTGAAATCGCAAATGTTGGTGGGTTGGGGTTAGTGGCATGTACGTTACAAGGGTCTGGCTTTGCCGATTTGTAACAGTTCGTTGTATCACTATGGTGGCAACTGCTGCTCAAATCGCTGCTGCAGATGCAGTACGATGCGCCACAACCATACGCCGAACACGATAGTCTTACCTCTTAGTAGTGCCACGTGGACATCCGAAGCCCGGCCTTCTTGGGGCCGTACATTCGTGTGAGCACTGTTGCTAGCAATCAGGTACAGTTGCTACATTCTTGCCAAGTCTTTCTGCAGTATCGCAGAAGGAACATCCAGCTTCTTGTAGCCCTTGTTGACCTCGTTCAAACTCAGTGAGGTGGTGGTAATGGTGCCTTTGTTGCCTTAAACGCATTCTTGACTAACATCAGCTCACCACGTCCAGTCTCAAAGGAAACTTAACGCTCACCTTCGGTACAGCGTGTATGTAAAGTAAACCTGATCTGCGCTACTAGCGCCACTCTTACACGACCGGTGCGAAATTTGAATAGACGTCATCTTTCAGACATAGAAACACGCCAACCATCTTTCCTTTATGTCGCATAACTCCTTCGTTGTATACTATTTCTTTCTGACAGTCTATTTTCCCGTATTCTGAGTTCACAATAGGACACTTGAAACGCTGCTATTGTTATGTGCTTCCCTATTGTTCACATGGGCCTTGCACTTCTTATGTTTTTGGTGTCCTGTGCCGTTAACTTCTGTGATTTGCATTGAATGAACTTCGCCCGGCCGCAGTTTCGTCCAGTTAAACATGAAACATGAAAAACGTAAAGCAAAGAATGAATTCTTTCCGTGAAATGATAAAATTATTGGGGAAATGGCAATCATACGATTAAGGTAATATGATTTACCTGTACTACTGGAGACACATAGTCAGATGTTCGGAGGAATAATATCTACACAATCCTAAAGACATCAACAGCAGATAAATGTGAGAACCACACATAAATAGCTTGACACTTCATGCAAGAAATCTACAGTCCAGAATAATATACAGAGGAATAGAAAAGGAAACCGAAAGTATGTGAAATGACGATCAGGCTGGCTTTAGGAAAGTTAAAGGCACTAGAGAGGCAGTTATGACGTTGGGCTTGATAATGGAACAAGACTTCAGAAAAATTAAGACACATTCATAGGACTTATCGGAGGAGATAAAAACGTTCAACTACTTAAGATAGTGCAGAAACAATCAGAAAAATAGATATGATTTGTAGGAAAAGAAGATAATGTAAAATATGAGCCAGGCCCAAGAGGAAACAATTAAAACAGAGCACCAAGGGCAAACTGCTCGGATTAGACAGGGATGCAATCTTTCCTCTGTATTGTTTAACCCGTAGATCTAAAAAGCAACGGTAGATATCAAAGGAAGATCAGATTGGAATTAAAACTCAGGGTGAACAGATTTCAGTGAAAAGATCGCTCGTATCATTGTCATCCTAGGTGAAAATGAGGAAGAATTGCGTGACCTGTGGAATGAAATAAGTCTACCGAGCACAGAATTTGGATTGACAGTACACCAAAACGAAAATATTGAGCAGTATCAAAAAATACTTAGCTTCAGAATTTGGGACCATATAACACAAGAAGTGAAGAAAGTTGTCTTGGAAGCAAAATAACGTATGACGGAGGAACAGAGGAGGACATAAAAACAAACTATCATTGAAAAGAAAGCATTCCTCGGCAGTAGAAGTACTATTATAAAAAGCCTTAGTTTGAGAAATAAATCTCTGAGAACATACGTCTGGATTACAGCACTATAATGAGGCGAATCATAGACCGTGGGATACGAAAAAAGAAGAAAATCGAAGCATTTGTTATCGGGTGCTATAGAGGAATGCTGAAAATTAAATCGACTGGCAAATAAGAAATAAGGAGGTTCTCCGCAGAATAAACGAGAATTGAAATTAGTGGAAATTGCTAAGTAGAAGGAGATACAGGGCGACAGAATATGTCTCAAGATCTTATGGGATAAGTTCGGAGACATTAGGAGGTAGTGGTAGAAGGCATGAATTTTAGGGGAAGAAATAGATTCGGTTATCCATTAGAGAAAACTGAGGAGACCGGATGTACGTACTAAAGCGAGATGATGAAATTGGTACAGAACATTTGACAATACCTGCTCCAAAATAAACTTTAATATCTTTCTTGATGTATCTTTAACTAGTAAACCTCAAACGGGTCACACGTTATGCAGGATGTATCACATTTCCTATTACAAGCTTCCACGGATTGTATAGAGGATTTATTAGATAAGGTTTCGATCAGAGACCCTTGACCAGAAATGTACAGCTGGGATGTAATATAGGGTTTTAAGATCGAATCAATTTCATATACCCGGTGCGTGCTCTATAGGAAGCGAACAACATGACGACCCTGCTTTTTGTTGTACATGGTGTATCTGCGATGCATTCTTCTTACACAAGATCCACAAACTCAAGTACGCGTCCGTGCAGCACAACAGTCAACCCTTCTATTATGTGAATATAGACTCTCCCGACGTGTACTGACAAAAAGCTCTTGGCTTTCCAGCTGGGTGACAGTGTTAAAATAAAATATTCGAAGATTGTCGTATTCATCATCTTCCGGTGAAACGTCGAGACATTGCGGAAGTCATCATATTTATGCTGCAGGGGTGCCCCCTTGTTTAAGGGCTGATGTGTGCTATCCGGCCGGTGGACAGCGGGGCGGGGTTGTAAGTGCGCTTTCGCATTTCTTTTTGAGCACTGCAGATGCATAGTGCTGGACGGCGCTGGACGCGCTCTCGTCATATTGCCGCTAACGCGGGATTCCATGACGCGCTCGGTTGATATCCTTCGTCGCTATTGGCCAGATGGTCGCGAATCCTTATTTCAGTGGATTCCATTATAAACCCATCCAAACAGCCGATTGCTCGGCTTAGCACATTGACAATCTGAAAGTCAAAGGTATGGTCTTGATTGATGCTATACTTTGCTATCTCTGATTTCTCTGCATGTCTTCAGTCGTACTTGCCCGATGAGCTCCTCACAACGCTTCGAAATACAGCGCTGTGTCTCCCTAATGTAATGATGGTTACATTCGCAAGTGCTGTACATACCAGCTCAATTCAGTTTTAGTGGGTCTTTCGCAGAACCAAGGCACTTAGGCTGTGGTTAGAAGAAGGTTGTTATGTTGGATTTTTCAAGTAGCCGCCTCTTGACGTTCGGCGAGAACTCTTCATCGTGCGACATGTATACAAAGTGAGGTTCATCTTTCACCATTCTTGTGGCTGAACAATCCACGCGACGAAGGTTTTACTGGTCGATGGGCTACAAAGCTATTCTCTCTCTATGCGAAAGACTATCTCGAGCAATTTGTTGTACCAGACATACCAGTTCTTGAACAGAAATTGAGTAGATACCCTCTCTGAATGGCTGATAGACGCTCTCTTAACTTGGAGATGACGGAGTACATTAAGTTCACCACTCCGCCTATAGCTTTAAAAAGAGTTTGTAATGGCATTTTATCGGATTACAGCTAGAAAATGGTGGGTTTTACTGATAGATCAAAGTAAAAGACAGTGTAGGGTGTTTTGTTATCTCACCACATTTTATCATTAAAATACGCTTACCATGCCACTTCCAGGTATTCTGCATAGCTCTGGTCGGTCAAGGAGACACTGGTGCACACGAGACTTCTTAGAAGAGGAAAGTCTGCGAACATTCTTTTAGTATTCTTCATTGTATTTTGTGTGCGTATTGAACCGGGGACTTAGGAACGATTGAGAGGCTTCGTCGCGCCGAAGCCCTCAGTGGTTCACAACCCCACAATAGACCATAGCAGTCCAAACCACCCCACCGCCGCCCCACACCGAAGCCAGGTTTATTGTGCGGTTCGGCCCCCAATGGACCCCCCCCCCCCCCCCCGAGAACGTCTCATATCAGTCGAGTGTAACCCCAGATGATTGATTGGTAGAGTAATTATGATGTACGCGTACGTGGAAACTGTTTTTGCGCAGCAATCGCCGACATAGTAGTGTTCTGCTTACTCATCTGCATGTGTTCCCATCAGACAGGATAATTCAAAATGATTCAAATGGCTCTGAGCACTATGGGACTTAACACCCGAGGTCATCAGTCCCCTAGAACTTAGAACTACTTAAAACTAACTAACCTAAGGACATCACACACATCCATGCCCGAGGTAGGATTCGAACGTGCGACCGTAGCGGTCGCGTGGTTCAAGATTCAAGCGCCTAGAACCGCTCGGCCACACGGGCCGGCAATTCAAAATGGCTCTGAGCACTATGCGACTTAACTTCTGAGGTCATCAGTCGCCTAGAATTAGAACTAATTAAACCTAACTAACCTAAGGACATCACACACATCCATGGCCGAGGCAGGATTCGAACCTGCGACCGTAGTGGTCGCTCGGCTCCAGACTGTAGCGCCTAGAACCGCATGGCCACTCCGGCCGGCCAATTCAAAAGAATGTGTGAATTCTTAAGGGACCAAACTGCTTACACACTACCTAACCTAACTTAAACTAAGTTATGCTAAGAACAACACACACACCCATGTCCGAGGGAGCACTCGAACCTCCGGCGGGACGGGCCACGCAGTCCATGACAAGGCGCCTCAAATCGCGCGGCCACTCCACGCGGCCGGGATAATTCAGATGTGCAGGACATCATCTATCTCCTGCACATGCAGAAGAGAGAAGTGGCCTACCGCTGGGTCCCTGGAAGCATGGAATCGTTCGGAATGTGGAAGCTGACAGAGCTGCGAAAACAATTTACCACGAAACCACCACATTTCACCATACTGTCCCCCTATAGGCCGTCGTGTCGTGAGTGACACAGAGTTTTGATTGAATGGGAAAGACAGTGGCTGGAAGTGGCCAGCATCATGTTGTGGTCGGTCAAACAACTTATTCGAGCATGGTGCATATACTTTCCTAGGAAAAACTCCATCAATCGTAATGAATGCCTCCCTTATACACATATGTGTTATGTGAAAGAAACAACGTTATTTATTAGCAATATGAAGCAACTGACAGCAAGGCCGACAGCTACACTGTATTATCTGACTTTAATATAAGGTTATAATCATCTCATCATAGTTGTCGGTACCAGGAGAACACGTCTTGATGTAATTCCAAATGCTTTCTTTAGCTTTGTGTACATACAGATATCCAAAGGCTTTTACAGTATTATTTTATGAGATTGTGGCGGGAAGTCTGTGGACGTCTAAATAGTTAATGACATTCTTCATGTGACTATTGGATTCTGTGATTAAATGAACAGCCAATGGAGACATCAGATCTGTGAACACTTCTTTTGTTCTGTTTTGTGTCAGATATTACCTGTGCGTGCTGAACAACGTGCAGACGGTAAAGGTGGACGACCCTTACGGTAGCATCGCCTCGAATGAAGTATTGTACACGACATGGCACTTCCGGCCGCCGGTGCAGGGCTACTACAAGGTGGCCCTGATGTGCGAGGTGACAGCTGTCGACAGCCAGGGCACAGCCCTCAGCTGCAAGACCGAGACACCCGTCATGGCGCACGGAGTCATCGACCTCACTTACCTCACGGTCAGTAAAGCCAAACAGACTTAAATCGTTTTCTCATTACTTTTCCTAGCAATCTGCAGAAGAACTTGATTAAAGATGATATTATGTTCTGCTTACAATACAGCCATTGTTCTCCAAAACTGTGTGTGTGTGTGTGTGTGTGTGTGTGTGTGTGTGTGTGTGTGTCTGTGTCAAGTTCCAGGAATAACAAAGGACCACCTTACAAACATATGGATACAGGTATATTTTTTAATGGCATTAGAAACCCTTAAAAAGTGGAATACAGTAAAGTAACGCAATTTAAATTTCGTGTGGGAGCATTTCGTTACAGTATTTGACAAATTGGCTAAAGCAAAGAGACAATTAATCACCACCAAGCAGAGCTCTCACACCACGCATCGTCGTTATATGCAGAAAGAAGCCGAAACTGCTGACAAGGGAAATACCCCAGCTACAACGAGTAAAGTGATACTGAAATAACGAGATGTTTGCTCTGCTACACACTAAGGTCGCTGAAGAAGCAATACCGTGTAACGGGCAGCTATGGGCAACACATGCACAAGAGTAACATCAGGGATTATTTGGAAAAAATCTAAAATTTTCTTGAAACACTACATGGTAACATACACTCCTGGAAATTGAAATAAGAACACCGTGAATTCATTGTCCCTGGAAGGGGAAACTTTATTGACACATTCCTGGGGTCAGATACATCACATGATCACACTGACAGAACCACAGGCACATAGACACAGGCAACAGAGCATGCACAATGTCGGCACTAGTACAGTGTATATCCACCTTTCGCAGCAATGCAGGCTGCTATTCTCCCATGGAGACGATCGTAGAGATGCTGGATGTAGTCCTGTGGAACGGCTTGCCATGCCATTTCCACCTGGCGCTTCAGTTGGACCAGCGTTGGTGCTGGACGTGCAGACCGCGTGAGACGACGCTTCATCCAGTCCCAAACATGCTCAATGGGGGACAGATCCGGAGATCTTGCTGGCCAGGGTAGTTGACTTACACCTTCTAGAGCACGTTGGGTGGCACGGGATACATGCGGACGTGCATTGTCCTGTTGGAACAGCAAGTTCCCTTGCCGGTCTAGGAATGGTAGAACGATGGGTTCGATGACGGTTTGGATGTACCGTGCACTATTCAGTGTCCCCTCGACGATCACCAGTGGTGTACGGCCAGTGTAGGAGATCGCTCCCCACACCATGATGCCGGGTGTTGGCCCTGTGTGCCTCGGTCGTATGCAGTCCTGATTGTGGCGCTCACCTGCACGGCGCCAAACACGCATACGACCATCATTGGCACCAAGGCAGAAGCAACTCTCATCGCTGAAGACGACACGTCTCCATTCGTCCCTCCATTCACGCCTGTCGCGACACCACTGGAGGCGGGCTGCACGATGTTGGGGCGTGAGCGGAAGACGGCCTAACGGTGTGCGGGACCGTAGCCCAGCTTCATGGAGACGGTTGCGAATGGTCCTCGCCGATACCCCAGGAGCAACAGTGTCCCTAATTTGCTGGGAAGTGGCGGTGCGGTCCCCTACGGCACTGCGTAGGATCCTACGGTCTTGGCGTGCATCCGTGCGTCGCTGCGGTCCGGTCCCAGGTCGACGGGCACGTGCACCTTCCGCCGACCACTGGCGACAACATCGATGTACTGTGGAGACCTCACGCCCCACGTGTTGAGCAATTCAGCGGTACATCCACCCGGCCTCCCGCATGCCCACTATACGCCCTCGCTCAAAGTCCGTCAACTGCACATACGGTTCACGTCCACGCTGTCGCTACCAGTGTTAAAGACTGCGATGGAGCTCCGTATGCCACGGCAAACTGGCTGACACTGACGGCGGCGGTGCACAAATGCTGCGCAGCTAGCGCCATTCGACGGCCAACACCGCGGTTCCTGGTGTGTCCGCTGTGTCGTGCGTGTGATCATTGCTTGTACAGCCCTCTCGCAGTGTCCGGAGCAAGTATGGTGGGTCTGACACACCGGTGTCAATGTGTTCTTTTTTCCATTTCCAGGAGTGTATTTAGGAAGTCAGAGTCATGTTTCCCAAAATACCAGCTGACGTGTTGTCGTACATTTTATCCCTATTCTCGTCATCGGAGAGCAAAACTAAATTTTCAGTGAAGTGATTGAAACACACAAAACAGCTCGTGGCCAATATCTGATTAATGTGTAATTTTGGATACTGGAGTGCTGCAGTGCAAAAACATTAAAAGTAATGTGACACATTCACATATGTCATTGTCAACTGTGTATATTGTTCATTTCTGCTGCGTTTTAACCAATTCATTGAAGCTCTACATTTGGACTTCAAGAACGAATAAGTGAAGAACGGAGAAAAACACAAAAACTATTTTGGGGATTTTACTTTGTAAGTACTGGGCTTATAACGCTTATTGTTCCATTTATTGTACCAAATAATACCTCGTTTCTGACTTTCGTGAACCTATTGTTTCTTCAGGGACCTGTTTTTCTGTAAAACCTTCAAACATTGGCTGTGGAGAAATGCAGAGTTCCACAAATAAGTGACCTTGATGATTGGTAATACAAACAAATTTCCACATTTTGAATGAACTGATTATTGTTATCCTGTTTGAGCCGTTAGATTTTTGATTCTTTCCTTAAAATGGTAACATTTTCCCTCTTTTCGCTACTTAATATGACAGAGACACAGGGTCAGATACGTCTTTTGTAAGAGGAACCATATCTTAACATATAACGTATCAGAAGGAGCTTAGAAACACTAACTGAAATGACTGTATGTCCTCATATGCTACATGCTAAGACGCAGCTTGATATTAGAGCTTCGCTTTGTGATGTTTACACTATATTGTCTGTCAATTTCAGCACTTTGGTCCAATACTTTTAAGAAAGCGTACCATCTACAGGAATTGTGCGCAATGTTGTCCGTCTGCTCTACTGACCAAGGATGCATTATGCGGTATGATACAGACAAAAGTCTGCAAGAATATTTTGGAACGCAATTTGATATTAAAATGAATGTCAGATATTTAGAGATGCCCATATTGACTAATACAGGAGAGCACTTATACAGCCATATGTGTTGCCCTAAATCCAACTTTTTCATTGGTCTGTATTCTAATACGAAATCAAGCGTACGCAGCTTTTGGTCCAACGGAAACTCATTTCAGTTTTGTGGCTCGCCATGTCACTCTTGAGTATCTTTTATGGCTGTTCATAGAACTCAGAAAGTAACTATCTGGGAGACGATTCACCATGATTACATTGAATATATTACATTGTAAAACTTTGGTCTCATTACGAAGTATACTCATTAGACAATAATTTTCGGCATGTTACATTTTGTGGCTTTTACAGACAATTATTCTTTTGTTTAATACTCAAAACATGTAACTACAATTTTTCATAATTAGAGTTTTAAACATAAAGCAATGTCTTTTCGCTATTAATGAACACTTTATATTATAATTCTCACAAACTGTTATGAACAAGTACCACAGAATATCATAAATATCACAGAATCACTGGCAATATGTTTCAATACTCCACCGAAGCTGTCTCGTTTGTATTTTATGTCTATGGCATTACAACGGTTCCATCACCAAGCTAAATGGAACCCTGCACAATAATTGGTTAGGCATGCATTAGACGCAGGTAGCGGCTACTCGGCTAGCAAGTACGAATGGTGTGTAAATGGCTTTTCTAGCCTAGAGGAACCGCTCTACCCGTTAGACGCTGAACTGAGCGCCATATATGGAGAGAGGAATAGATCAGCTTCATTAAGAGCAGAAGGGAGCTCAGGGCAGAAGGAAGAAATGTCAGTACGGTCGCTAGATGTAGGAGCTTCAATAGAAAGACCTTAATTAGTGTCACTTACTACAAGTAATAACACCCACGTACTACAATGAACAGGCAGCTGGCTGAAACTAGAAGTGAATATTACAGAAGCCATAAAATCTGAAAGTAGCTGATACAGCAAGGAAAGGATAGTCGTCAATGTTAGTGGTGTATAAATTGCCGTAGTAAATTTGATAATGTCAAGTGAAGTTATTAACGAGGGCATGACGAAAATTAATGCCTCCGAATTTCTTATGTTAAAACTCTCAAAGCTTTTTAAATAAAGCAAACATTACTAACATTCTACATCTTTATTTCTGATACTTGTTTCTAGATATTTATTTCTGAACATCGTCACCCTGGCGACGAACACATTTCTCTTAACGACAAACCAGTTTCTTGACACCATCGCAGTAGAATATTTGACTTTGTTGACGCAGCCAAAGCCTCATCTCTCCTTGTACCGCATCAACATCATCAAAGTGAAGACGTCGAAGCTATTCCTTAAGTTATGGAAATAGATGAAAAATGGATAGAGCTAACTCTGGACTTTATGGAGGATGGTCGATGACAGTGAACCCAAGATGTCGCAGCACTCGCGTATGGTCTTCCACTATCATGCTGAAGGATTGGTTGCTCCATCAGTGGTCTGACTTTGTCATGCTGAAGGAGAGGTTCCACCACGGGTGGATGAACTCTTCGGATATCACATAATGACATAGTTACGTTACACACTGCCATGTTAGACACTACAATTCGGAGCCCTCTAGCGACAGAGACTTGAACTAGCGTCAGCGAAGCAGAAAAGTCAACGGAATTATATGCATGGCATGTAATACCTCAACCGATATTGAAAAAAAATAAATAAATTGGAGCAGTTACTATTCTGGGTGCCCTCATACATTCTTAACTCAAAATAATCAAGTAGAAATAATCCGTCAAGATGGCGGAAAAACTTCCAGATTTACTTCGCGGTGGGTCACATTGTTCAAATCTAATCGAAAGTTTAACTTTTCTCCACTAATGTCGCAGGTTCGAATCCTGCCTCGGGCACGGATGTGTGTGATGTCCTTAGGTTAGTTAGGTTTAAGTAGTTCTAAGTTCTAGGGGGACTGATGACCTCAGAAGTTAAGTCCCATAGTGTTCAGAGCCATTTGAACCATTTTTAAAACAGGAATAGTAGTAGATAAAGCTACTGCAAAGGCACACTGGTTAAACTTAAAGTTGTTGAGGTGTACATAAAATGAACTCACAAAAAATAGCCATCTTATCAGTAACCTTCATTTAAACACATTATAGTTGTCTGTTTTGTTCACTGGCCTATGTCATTTTTAAGAGACTAAAACAAACAGTCTCTGTCAGTAGAGCTACGCACAAATCTGTAGTATTGTACAGCAAACCAAAGTGGGACAGAACATGCAAATTTAGTGATAGGTGAAATGCGATGACACAGGATCTTCTTGGACGACCAGCAGAGTGATGGTGTCACGTTCTCGCAAAGCTTCAGCGAAATTCGTACCCATCACTTTGAGCTGAAGTGTCAGGACGCTGCCTCTCTCTCTCTCTCTCTCTCACACGCACACACCTTTTACTTTACCCTCCTTGGGGAAGTGTATGGAGGAGTTTATAGCCTGTTGGTTTTTACTCCACTATGTATGTTGTATGTGTGTGGTTGTCTTGGATAGTTTTGGCTGTCTGTGTATTGTGGTGGTGTTCTTGTGGTGTCTTGTACTTGCCTGAGGTTGGCGGGATGTTGGGTATTTTAAAGATTAAGGCTGGTATTAGTACTTGGAGATTTTGGGATTTTTCTCTTCGAATTAGTCGTCGAAGATCGTCATAGGGCGTTTGTGGTTATCACGGGACATGTCATACCGACCCAGGGTGTGGATGAGGTTATTTCCAGAGCTGGAAGAGTTATCGTAGAAAGGCCTTTGCCAGATTATGGAATATTTCTTTGAGGAGGGAGATTTCGGCAGCAGCGTGCAGATCGTCGGTGGGAAATCCCATGGGTAGATGCAGTGCCCTCCTGAGGGCGCGGTTCTGCAGCCTCTGGAATTTGTCCAGATGCTGCTTCGCCGCATATTCCCCGGACTGGGCAAGCATACTGGCCGTATAAGTGCCTGATAGACCATTACTCCTACAGAGCAGGGAAGGGAGCTGGTTGTGTCGAGGACTGGGTATAGGGTGGATATTCTGGCACAGAAGTCCCTGTCGACCTCATCTATGTGGGGTTTTCACGTTAGTTTCGAGTCCAAGGTTACGCCGAGATACTTGGCGGATCTGCGCCAGGGAAATCGAGATACATGTAGGTCTAGGTGAAGGGGGGATCATTGAGGGAGTCCGTGTCTGCTGAGCCTCTGGGTGATCAGCATAGCCTGTGTCTTTTTAGGGTTGATGGTGATGCGCCAGGGACGGGCCCAGGTTTCTGTGTCATCTAAAACCCTTTGTAGCCTACGAATGATCAGGTTCTTATTCACATTACGAGTGTAAAAGGCTGTGTCGTCAGCATACTGTGCAGTGTGCACCAGGGGGTCTGTGGGAGTGTCCGTAGTGTACAGACTGTACAAAACGAGCCCCAGGACAGATCCCTGAGGCACCCCAGCACTAATACGCCATTTGGTGAAGGTGGCTGTTTCTACCTTGTTCGTGAGATAGCTTTGGATTAAACTGACGCTCGGGGAACCCCTGTGTGTATAACTTGAATAGTAGCCCTTTATTCCATACTGAGTCGAAGGCTTTGGCTACATCAAGTAGCACTATCCCACAGTAGCCTGTGTGGTTGAAGCCCTCTGTGGCTGCTTCCACCAGATGAGAATGATCTGTTGTGGGGCGGAGTGCTTCTGTCGGAATCCGAATTGGAAATCAGGCAGAAGTCGCTCTTTGGTGATGTAATCTCGTATGGATATCAGCAGGAGACGCTCGTGAATCTTGCTGGGAGTTGGCAAGAGGCTAATCGGCCTGTAGGGCTGCGGGAATAAAGGGTGTTTCCCTGGTTGGTGCATCGCGACCACTTCCGTGTGTTTCTGGTAAGCTGGGAACTCACAGGTACGAGTAATCTCGTTGAAGACATTCACAAGGTGTTCGATAGCCGAGGGCGAGAGGTTTTTGACTAGCTGGTTGGTGACACTGTCGTGTACTGGCGCCTTTTTTGTAGGGACCAACCTAATTACTTTTGCGACGTCTGGGAACTCACAGGTACGAGTAATCTCGTTGAAGACATTCACAAGGTGTTCGAACGGATTGCTCCTGTTGTGCAGGGTGTATCAAAAAGAATAATCCGATTTTTAAAAAATCATAACTTTTACGTGGTGCGTGAGCAATGTACTGTTGGAAAGAGAAAACTCTCGAGTTTTACATAGTTCCCGCTAGGTAGCAGCAATTTGTAGCTACTTCATTTCTGGTAAAAATGAGCAAACTCTCGAGTTTTACATAGTTCCAGCTAGGTAGCAGCAATTTGTAGCTACTTCAGTTCTGGTAAAAATAGTGTCAGGACAACAGAAAGCGTTTTGTTCAAATGTTTCAAATTGCTCTGAGCACTATAGGACTTAACTCCTAAGGTCACCAGCCCCCTAGAACTTAGAACTACTTAAACCTAACTAACCTAAGGACATCACACACATCCATGCCCGAGGCAGGATTCGAACCTGCTACCTTAGCGGTCGCGCGGTTCCATACTGTAGCGCCTAGAACCGCTCGACCACCCCGGTCGGCGCAAGCGTTTTGTATTCTACGTTTTGCGCTGTGTGGCTCAGTAATAACTGTTCAGTGTGACTTTCGTAATTGGTAGGGTGTGGATCCTCCTGCAGCACAAATCATTAGACGATGGCATGAACAATTCCGAGAAACAGGTTGTTTGTGTAAAGGCAAATCGCCGGGCCACCCCTGTGTGACTCACACAGACATCGAACACATCTGCCATAGTTTCACGAGAAATCCGGAGAAATCCATTCGCTGTGCAACTCGACTGTTCAACATGCCCCCGATGTCTATCTGGCGCGTATTGTGTCGACGTTTACACATGAAACCATACAAAATTCAGCTACTGCGAGCTCTTTGTGAAGGTGGCAAACTACAATGTATGGAGTTCTGCAATTTCCTTCTTGGCTAGGTGGAGGATGACAGTTTTCTTCCATGTTTAGTGTGTAATGACGAGGCATCATTCCATTTAAATGGAAAGGTAAATCGTCGTAATGTGAGATTATGGGATGCAGAAAGACCACATGAAATTGTACAACATGAGAGGGACTC
This sequence comes from Schistocerca serialis cubense, assembly GCF_023864345.2. Lineage (NCBI taxonomy): Eukaryota > Metazoa > Arthropoda > Insecta > Orthoptera > Acrididae > Schistocerca > Schistocerca serialis. Next base: position 919,819,722 of record NC_064638.1, on the reverse strand, counting down.
TCCAGAATTTAATGTGTTTTGTGCAGTTTCATGGGAAAGGTGTATGATCCATTTTTCTTTGCTGAGGACACTATTACAGAAAGCACATATCTCGATATGCTTGAGAACTTTCTTTTTCCACATTTTGAGACTGATTCGAACGACTTCGTTTAGTAACAAGATGGGGCACCGCCACACTGGCATCTGGAAGTGCGGGAATTTTTAAATTAAAGAATTACTGGACGATGGATCAGTCGCACTGGACCAAATGATTCAGCCTTACATTACTTACCTCAAAGGTCACCGGACCTGTTTGTATGTGATTATTTCTTGTGGGGGTTTATAAAAGACTCTGTTTATGTTCTTCCGTTACCAATAACAACGAATGAACTGAGAAATCACATAACAGTAGCTGTGGAAGCTGTAACTCAAGACATACTGCAGTTTGGGAACGGTTTGAATACCGCATTGACATATGCCGTGCATCTCACAGGGGCATACTGAAGACTATGAAAAGGTACGAAAAAAAGCTTTTTGGGTTTCCCAATCATCAAAAAACAAAATTCATTGTATATGTTTATTAGTTTCATAAGTATAGACGTGGCAAAAGGATGATCCTTTTTAATACACCCTGTATTGTCATAACTGCGGAAACCCATTGTGGGGCTGAGCTGAAACCCGCTCTGCCGGTTTATTAGATAGTTGTGTAGCCGTATTCCTACTGCGTCTTTATCAGTTGAGTCCCAGAACCCTTGGCGCTGCAGAGCTTCTTCGTTTGTTCAAAATCGAAACTGTTTCTCGTCGATTCTATGCTCTGGCACCGTGGAATAGTCTGCCTGCCCTAGTCGAAAGTCCTTAATGTGTTTCGCACGGCGCTGTGAAACGCATCGCTGTGTCTGTCCGAAGTCCTGCATCCGACTCTAGCACTCAGTACGTCCGGCGTCTGCAGTCCTAGCCGGTCTTTGGTTGAGCCAGGCAAGTCCTCAATTTACCACGTTGCGTGTAAACAGCCTATATATGATGTTTCTCCATTATTGTCGCGATCTTTGCTGTCAGCGGCCTGCATTCTTCTGGTTTGTTCTCCCTCCTCTTATCTGCCTGTAAGAGGCGTCTTGCTTGCGTCTCATTGTAGTTATTTTTGTGCAAAGTTTCCGCAGATGCTGTAAGTCATTCGGCAAGCTCTTCCTGTCGCAGATGGACCTGGCTGTACGTACGAAGGTGGTTACTACCGAGTTTCATTGCGCTGTATGATGGCAACTCAGAGCATTAAGATTAAAATTCTTAGGGGACTATTTCCTGTAGATCGAGTGTCTCAATAACCTGCAGGAATTCTCTTGATCAAAATATTTAAGAAGGGTTGGCTTCCGTTCTCTCCTATCTCCTTAGTAAACTTGATACTATCGTGAATGCCATTAATATGACGTAGGAATTGCTGAACGTTTTCTCTGTCATGTGACCATATCACAAGTGTGTCATATACGTATAGGTGTCTGTAGAACGGCTTCAGTTTTATGTGGGCGGTGCTCAGCACATCTTGTAAGTGCTCCATGTATAGATTAGGGTAAGAGATGGTTCAAATGGCTCTGAGCACTATGCGACTTAACTTCTGAGGTCATCAGTCGCCTAGAACTTAGAACTAATTAAACCTAACTAACCTAAGGACATCACACACATCCATGCCCGAGGCAGGATTCGAACCTGCGACCGTAGCGGTCGCTCGGTTCCAGACTATAGCGCCTAGAACCGCACGGCCACTCCGGCCGGCAGGGTAAGAGAGAATCCATGTCTACTGCATCAATTTGCTCATAGAATTTCCCACGACATTTAACAAAAGTGACGTGTTATTCAGTATCTAAAGAGTATGGTAGCGTTTTCATCGAAGATTCTCTCAAATAGAGTTAAGGAATTTTCCAGTGGCACCCAGGTGAAAAGTGACTTGACACGAAAGCCGACAAGTAGTTTCTTCTCGTCCAAGCGTAATCCTTAGAGTGCATTCACAAATTCTGTTTAGTTTTGGAGCGCCGCACCCGGTTCCCGAGTCGCTTGAGTAGCCCGTCCACAGAAGTAGTCAGCGGTGCAGTGTTTATATAGATACGGAGAACATGGCATCATGACACTTCGCCTGAAGATGATGAGTACGAAACTCACTGAAAGGTTTCGATAAGACGATGCTACCACTCATCTGATCACCAGAGAAGACTTTATCAGTGGAATATGCTGAGAAAGCCTGAAATCACATACACGTAAAATGTGGTTTAATAAAGTAGAGTTACGACAAATTTACCCTTCATGTATTCGAAAATGCACACAGTATTATGCCAGTGATCAATTATTTACAGTGGTCGACAGACATTCACACGTACTCATAAATATTATTATTATTTTCACTTTACCGGCCGGTGTGGCCTTGCGGTTCTAGGCGCTTCAGTCTGGAACCGCGTGACCGCTACGGTCGTAGGTTTGAATCCTGCCTCGGGCATGGATGTATGTGATGTCCTTAGGTTAGTTAGGTTTAAGTAGTTCTAAGTTCTAGGGGACTGATGACCACAGATGTTAAGTCCCGTAGTGCTCAGAGCCATTTGAACCATTATTTTCACTTCAAAATTGCTAATGGTTAATTTTCCCTGAAAAACTGCGGCAGTGTGGCTGCAAGGCAATCGACAACGCAGCTGCTGTAGCATCTACTACATGCATGTCCAACATGATAAGTAAAAACATTAGCTGTTTGCTCAACAGGTGCACCTGGAATAACAATGTGTGTAGTCAGATTTCATATTTTTAAATCAAGTTGCAAGTGCCGTGTTTCTGCGTGGCGCAGGCGTATCCGGACGTGCTGTCGCTGGGCACGCTTTCGTGGGGGTCGCAAGGTTGTGACAGCCTGCTGCTGTTCAACCCGGGCCGCGCGCCCATCCACTTCGCTCTGCGCATGACTGCGCGCTCGGCGCTCACCGTCTCCTCTGACGTCACCCTCACGCCTACCATCGGTACTCTGGAGGCGGGAGCCCGCCTCTCCATACAGGTAGCTTTCACTTTGACACTCATCTATACTGTTACATAAAGAGAAGTCCTTGTTTTAAGTTGTCATCAAAAATCTCTTGACCGATTTACTTCAAATTTTTACACATACGCTATATATTTCACTTTTAACTAGAATAGTAGGGCATTTAAATCATTAGGCAAATTTTTCCTCCCGTCTGTATTTTTCCCCAATTTAAATCAAAAATTGTATACCTAACGATGTGCTATTTTGTTTTCTTCATTGCAATCGGATGTGGCAGAGAACAGGTCAGGTGTGTTTATGGCTTATTGACTTCTGATTAGCATACAACTACGGAAACTGAATCCTCCAAAACATTGTAATCATACCGGTTTGCAGATTAAGACGAGGCAAAACACTGTCATAGAACCTACTGTCCGCACAGATCGAGCAGTAGGAGATGTCTCTGATATCCTCCTACGCTAATGATTCTAACCAATTTAGCCATTTATGTTATGCGACTACAGTTCCCGGTGAAGATTTCGTTCGCAATAACAATAAACAAGGCTCAACCTCAGAGAGACGGGGTAAGAGAAAATGGATAGAGAGGATGGGAGTAAAAGGAAATGGGGGTGAGGGGAAGGAGGAGTTGCACAGAGAGACAGGGAGTAGTAGAAGTTGGACAGGGAGAGAGGGAGGAGAAGGTGACGCACAAAAAGAGAGGGTAGAAGGAGTTTAGCAAGTGTATTCAGTTGCTATAGATAATTAGCGATTGCGAGGCATTGCTCGGTACGCTAGTTATTAAAGTGGGTCGAAACGTAAAACGACAGATATAATTTCCTCAGTTATTCGAATTTCACTTCTGTCGCTACAATAAGAAAAGGAGGCCATAGCAAGAAAATCTTTGTACATTTGAAAAATCAGTAAATGAAGTTCATTTACAGTTTTAGTTACTGAATAAGTTACACGTTTATGCTGAGAGGGTTTTACGTCAAGGCACTACCTTCTAACACCGCCTCTAACCGTGATAATAGTCTAAATACAGCGACGAAGACAACTGGAGCCACTCATTGAAAACCTGATCTCATAGAACGACCAAATTGAGATGATGTTGACTGCCAAGTTTGATCCGCTGTTCCAGATAGTTCCGCACATTTTCTGTAGCAGTAATGTCGGGGATTTAAGTGGGGTAGGACGTCAAACAGGCCGACTTGGAGCAGGAGAAGCATCACAGGACATTTTAATTTCCAGTGTCTATACTTTTACAAATGAATTCATAAAACTTTGTAAGCATCAACAGGAAGGATTCAGGATTCACACTCATTGCAGTGGAAGTTCTAAAACATAACAAAATAAATTTTTTTAGGTGTGAAATTTCATCAATTTTTTTCACTTACTAATGGCTGCATTTGTTGCTATAGGTACACTTTTCTTCATAAGTTAGGGAGATTCTTCTATGAATTTTGCACATCATACATACCATACTCACAGGTGTATGAAACTCTAGAACTTATTTAATTCATGAAAAAACGAATAAACTGTTATATTTTAAACTTCATGTTTAGGAAAAACACAAATTTTATAGTTAATTACCTCTATTTTTACCACAGTTTTAATAGATTTCGAAAATTCTAGAGTTTCACACACCTTTAAGTATGGTTTGCATGCTGTGCACAATTCATCGAAGAATCTCTGTTACTTATGAAGAAAAGTGTACCTATAGCAACAAATACTGCCATTAGTAAGTGGAAAAAAATGATGAAATTTCACATGTAAAAAGAAATTATTTCGTTATGTTTTCGAATTTCCACTGCTATGAGTGTGAATTATGAATCCTTCCTGGTCATGCTGACAACGTTTTATGAATTTTTTTGTAAAAGTATAGACAGTGGAAATTAAAATGTCCTGTGGTGCCTCTCCTGCTCCAAGTCGGTCCGTTTGACGTCCTACCCCCCTTAATGGGCCAGTCGAGGTGCGATACGGTGCCTGAGTCCTCGCCAAACCAGAAACATAGGCGTGCAGCCCTGAGAAAATGGCTTTGGCTTCCTTGTAAGACGGGAGTGTTCACAGAAAACTCATCATGAAGATGTTGAAGAAATGGCAACACTCGTTAGCCGAAAATGTTAAAACAGGCGTCTCAGTTACATGTTTACGGTTACCTGAATATGTGACCCAACGTCATGGTACGGAAAACACAAATGTAACGTCATAGAAACACCTTCGGGATGAACTACACCCTTCACACCCTTTCTGTTAAATGCCTCAGTAGGACTTCAGTGCACTCTACGACTTTTGAAAAGACGCAATCGTCAGACTACACTGTACGTGTTCAGTCAGATACTGTCCAATTTCTGTGCAAAGTTATGTGTTGCTGTGAGGAATTGTCATTTTCCAGGTGCCCAACTATAAATGTCCATTGCGCGCAGATGCTTTCGCGACTGCTCGTAAACTGTTTCAGATAGATCTGAATTAACCGTCACTAACAATTCTTGTCGAGCCTGAAATCGATTCACCGATTCTCATTGACAAGGTATGGCAATCTTAACCGGTGTCGGTTGTGAACTTCTTACGGCCTCTGTTCTTACGCCGTGTTACATGATTGTGAGAAGTACAGAGTTCCTTGTTTTTCCCGTTGGACAAGCCTCGTTGATACACCAACAAATATGGCAGCTTCATTCACGGCTAGTTGAGAGGCATGTCATAATCGATATCACCTGTCACATCTCCACGCCGACTCCTCATACTACGGCGCTTCCATACAACCAACTGCCGCCCACACAGCCAGATTAACCGATGTGAAGGCCCGGGGCTAGAAAAAATATGTGACCCCTGCTTACTTACCCCTGCTTACTTCATGTAGGCCTAATACATTTCTGCGGAAGAACATTAGGAAAGGTAAGAGAATACACGTTCTTCTACGACATCAACCGTGCCATATATTAGATGATTATATACCAAATGGAACAGTCTAATTGCGTTAAACAGACACACACGTACTAAGTTACCCTATTATATAAATGCAATAAATAAAAAATGAGTACCTCAAAATTTTCTTTTCCTCGCTTTCGTCTTAGTTAAGTCCTCTATCACATCCTGAAAGTGAAGAGAACTGGTCACCTCTTGTTCAGCTGATGAAGTGAGAGCGAAAATGCATTCTTCTTTCATTGTAGCACGTAATTTGTTCTTGATAAGCTTCACAATTCGCAGTTAGTATTGAGAGAAGAAATCGTAAGCAATCGTCACATTTAGAAAAAAGTCACCAAAATCATTTTCAGTCATTAATTCATGTAATTCGACTGGTGAAACGTTTAGCAGCCTTTCTTTGAGGGAATACTTCAAATATTCACTAAAATGAAGAACTTAACATCGAAAACTTTCTTCACTGGGATCACGTCGTTACTTTTCACAAAATTTCGACGTTGCCGTTAACAGTTCTTTAGCTTCTTGCTTCATAATATTGTTTGCTGAAGTTAGAAAAAGATTAATTATCTTGCAATACTTCTCCCATCACGTCCACTCAATTCTTTTCATTTTTCTGCATTGAGGATCTTCTAATTTTGCTTTTCCTTTCGTCGATGTATTCTTGATACACATGCTCTCTTAAGCTTCTAGACTGGTGTTCATATTTATTAAAATTTTCTCCAGTGCGGCTGAAAAACGGAATCGATGGTTGCAACGCTTAACAGTCGCTAATTAAGTCCAATTCAAGCTTTTACAAATATTTGCTAGTTTTGTCCGCTCGAGACAACACACCATCCCAGAAAGCAACCAGAACTGATGTTTCTAGCTTTATTTTTTTTTATGTTTCTGCCTCATTTCTTGTGGCTGCCTTTTCTTCTTTGTTCTCGATAATTTCTTCAAGTGAGACGTAAACGGCATCGAAATTCTGTCGAACAACTTTCCTCACGGAACGACCATGTAATATCGGACGGTGTCTTCTTCACAAGAATGTGCCAACGATGAGTAGAAGCCACAAAAAAGTAATATTGTCATTACAAAACCTGAAAAAATCTAATTCTAGCGATTCTCCTGCACTGCTCTGAACTACGAGGTTTAACGACTGCGCAACTGAGGGCACATAAAAAGCTAATGAATTCAATTCCTTTATCTTTGCACTTAAATCTGAATATGTCCCACTCATGTCAGTGGCATTGTCTTAGGATTGCGAACGACAATCTTCTGTCCTGATATTGTATTTTCCAAAGAGAGCTAGGAAAACCTTCCTAAGGCTCTCCCATTTGACTGTGTATGGGAACAAAACACAATAATCTTTTGTGTGTTCTTCCCTTGAAACAGTACCTTACTACAACGGCTAGCTGAACTTCATGTGTCGTATCTACCGTTGAGTCTACAACTAGTTCGTAGTATTTTGAATTTCGCCAACTATTTTACTCAGTACCTTGTTTCTCATAAGGCTGATGAATGTTTCACAAATAGTCTTGGACAAATACGACTGATGACCACGACCTTTAGAGCTATGCTCTTGGACGTGTTGTTTCAAAAATGGGTCAAAATGTGTAATTAGTTCAAAGGAACATAAATAATTAACATTACTTGGGGCTACAAAAATTACGTTATAGCTACCAAAAACAAGTCCTCTTATTGCCAAATGTTTAAATGCTTCTGTCACGCGCCAAAGATAGTCTTGCCAATAATTTTCCTCTGTTTTAATAGTACACTGCATTTCAGTGTTGGCAAGTCCCCCGTCCTTTGATCACAGAAGCCACGTTATTGAGATGATTAAATCTGTTTTCTTGAAACGTCACTTTTTCTTCGCTCTTCTTCCAGTCATAAAATCCACGGGTTGAAAATGGAGTACGCATGTTGTCTAAGTCCATGCTGTCACTGAATAATTTCCTGTAGATTCGGAATACAACAGCAATTTCTTTCATTTTTCTCTCCATTCAGCAGTTTTCTTAAGTACAAGTTTTTCGATATGTACGTTTTTTGTGATTTCTACACACAGTCAGAGTTACCTAGATCATCTATATTGTTCTTAAAGTAGTCTACATCTTTCGCTAAACAGAGTTCCACGAATTCGTTTTTCACGTTTCTCCATTTCGCCGGATCTTTCTCCAATGTTCGTGACTTCACTAATTCACTGCCAGTACTTGGCACTGGTTTCGGTTTTATGACCTCCTAATTCAACATTCGCATGCATCAACGCCTCACTTACAAAACACTGCTCTAGAATGATTTCAGATTCACCGGAACTCGGTGAACAGTGCTTAGAAGTAGGGACAAGTGCAGGAGATTCTGGTTCAATACAAACTTCACTAACGTTACCAATGGATAAATCTTTCTTCGTAAAATACGAAGTCACATTTGGCAGTTCCTTCACAAAGTTTGGTGCTTCTTCGTATGCTTTTCTTTTGCTAGCACCACTGGAAAACTTTCTCATGCGATGACATTACACAAACTGATTAGAATAAGTGATGTCACCCCACGTACTGTAGTTGGAGTCATGAAACGATGGATGTCCAGTTTAGGCTTGTTCTGCTCACCTACGTCACGCGTTCTTCGACAGCCAATGAGCGTTCAGTAGCGTTCTGAGCGCTTTGTTGTGAATGTAGCCAGTGCCAGCATTAAACGTGTCCGTAGCGTGTTACTTAGTGAACTGAGCGTTGTTATTTCTGATGGTAATAGTGTGTAACAAATTCTACATAAGCAAGCGAGACACACAATTGGTAGGATACACGCTTTCTTGAGGCACAAGATGCCGTCAGATGGCCGAAATTGCTGTTGGCCTTGGCTAGCTCTTGGAAGGGTCACCGTCCAGGTCCACCGAGTGCTATTGGCAACCGGAGTGCTCTCAGCCCTCGTGAGGCCAATTGAGGAGCTGCTTGACTGAGAAGTAGCAGCACCAATCACGAAAACCGACAGCAGCCAGGAGAGCAGTGAGCTGACTGCATCCAGTGACGCTTAAAGGCTCAGGATGGCACAGTGGCTGATAGGTGCCGTTGGGCTGTCATGGCCTTTTCGGACAGTGTTTGTTTTTTTTTTTTTTAATTGTGGATATAACAATCGAAGAAATTTCTTTCGTATTTTTAGTCATATCGACTGTATTTTGAATGATTCTTATAAGACAACCAGCTGAGAACTCGATCAGACTGGAGGCTCTCCTTCCACCTGGGGGCCGGGTCTAGAGCCCCCCAAGCCCCCCCCCCCCCCCTTAATCACGCTCTGGCTACATACACACAATATCGCTGCATTGGCTTGCGTCAGAGGTAGAGTGTCAGATGATCGCTTGGTATTAGTTCTATACCATCTAAAGGGCTCCAAAGTGGCCAATCTGTTTCTTCGCTGGCTAATATTTTGTCCGATGTGTTTTCGTTCTCGAAGTTAACCGAGGAAGAGAAAAAGTTTACCTTAAAAGAAAGTAACGCTGTGATGTCAGTACTGTATGACGTAAATGGCGTAACTTCAGTAAATGTAGTTTCATTTGGAGTGCATTATAGATACAAGAAATAATCAATTGTTCGTGTTTGTCTCTCACTCTGTGTGTGTGTGTGTGTGTGTGTGTGTGTGTGTGTGTAATGCAAAACGGGTAACTTTCCTGGTTTACACACTGCCAGAAAAGAAACGAGCGCACCCTGATAGAGATTTTCAGTCAACAATATGCACCAGTGCTTATGGACTACATGAAATGATTACATTTACAGACCAATGACACAGGCGGTTCAGTGGTACCCCCTATCGAGCCATGCTGAAACACGCATACTAGTATGTGGTGTAGCCTCCACGGGCTGCAATGTAGGCACTGACTCTGGTATCCAGTCGATCGTACGGATGACAAATACTCTTCTGGGATACGTTATACCACGACTGCTACACCTGTTCACGTAGTTCTATAAGAGTTGTTGATTCGTACAAGTCACTCCTTGTCCCATCATATCCCACACAGGCTCGACTACAGACAAGTCCAGATATCATGCATTATCGTCTTCGAAAAACACGTCACCTTCCTATTGCAAGAATGGCAAAAGAACAGGTCTAACAACATCAAGCACGTACCGAGCGCTGGTGAACGGGAGTTGCAGCTTATGGCACCCCACACCATAAGTTTGTGGGGTTGGGCCAGTGTGTCTTGGACGAATGCACTCTACGAGACAGTGTTCACCAGGTCTGTGAGGGGAAACTCCCCACCCCACCCCGCCCAAATCTAGTTGGAGATATGACCCAGTGGATAGCCCGTTGAAAACTGAACACAGATCAAGCATGAAAACAGGAATAAAGTGTATTGAACTGTGAAAAAAGAAGCAAATTCGAAATAGTGAACGGTCTAAGCTTAAGATATGCAACATTCAACGGACAGTCCGTTCATAATTTTGTGTAAAATGAGGTACGTGGGAGATTTGAACTCAGATGTTAGTGTTCAACAATATGGCCACATAACTAAGACGGCGTAGTTTTTTACATTTGCTCGATGTTGCATGCGTTGAGCTTGGACTGTTCACTGTTCCTTTTTTTTCTGTTTTGCTTCTTTTTTCACAGTTCAGTAGACCTGTAGACCTTCTTGTTTTCATGCTTCATCTGTGTTCAGTTTTTGACGGACTGTCCACTGGGTCCTCTTACCACCGAATCTGAGGGGAGAGAGGGGGGGTGGGTGCAACGGGGAGTTCCCCTTCTGAGTTGCAGCATCCCGCGCAGGGCCCACGTGTAATTTTACATTTTATATACGTTGCTCCAACTACCAAACTGCTCACTTCATAAAAATGGAACTTACAACATTGTGTTCTGGAAGAGATGCACCACTTTTTCATCCTGGTTTTATTTACGCCAGCAAATTATTAAGACGATATATGGGTAATTCAGGAAAATGTATTTTCTTACAACGTTACCGAATTTTCGATTTGCGGGAAATTTTCATCTATTCCAAACTGGAACTCGGTCAGCGTTTTGTAATACGAGATAATAGTTAAAGATGACACACAATCGTCCGTTCGCGGCTCAAGTACTAACCGGTGAACTGTCAACTTTTATTACGAGAAACGGTTCTTTAGGTACATAATTAACCTGTTACTAATTTTTATGATCTGTATGATTATTTCTAACATAACCAAAACACAAAATTTAAGTGTCTTTAGCGCGGTGAGAAAACTTATCTTAAGTAGGCCAACCAGTATTTGGAGGAAGAACGAAGGCGATACAAAAAAACGTTAATTCAGTATTGCAGCAATTATATTGTAAACAGTAATATTTATTTTGTGTGGTAAAGACTGAATTCCTTAGATGAACTTTCTTTGAAGTTAGCTGCTAATAAGGCCTTCCTATTACAATACGGAAAGTGTAATGTTGCTATGTAGCTACTAATCATTGCAAATTGCTTGCTTCAAACGTGAAGTTTTTGACGGACTATCCACTGAGCCATTTGATCATTAAATCTGAAGGTGGTGCGATGGGGGAGTTTTCCTAGTACCATCACTTGCCTGGAAGCAGACTCTGCTTTCATCGCCGAAGACTACAGCGCACCATTCCTTCTTCCAAGTGATCCTCTGACAGCGCTAATCGAGCCGTGCTCGTCGATGCTGTGGTTTGAGTGGAAGACGGGCTGGAGATGTGCATTCCTGTAGACCCACTGCTAATAATCGGTTCGCAGCAGTTCGTGTTGATACATCTGGGCTCAAAAGCCCTTTCACTAGTCTGTGGTAGCTGTGTTATGAGTCACTGCTACCCTTACAATACAACGATCCCGGCGAGCGCCTGTGGTGAAAGGACATCCAGAACCTCGTCTACAGGTGTGAGCGAGTTCATGTGACCTCTTATACCTGACACAGGAAGTCCAACTTTTGTGACAGTTCTCCGAAAGAACCATTTCGCCACTCGGAAGGGCACAATCTGAACCCTTTCAAGCTCGCTCAGTAGGCTGTAGGAAGCACGATTGCGTATCCGTGATGTGGGTGCCTGCCTGCTTCACACGTTTGCACGTTTACCTTCTGGCTGTAAGCATTCTCTATTAAAGGGGGCAGATACAGATGTCGCCCTGGTAGCTATGCCACTACGCTATCTGCTCGCGGACGACGTTGAAACCATTATCAGTAATCCCCTCGGTGGCATATGCCTTCATCGGATCAAAATCGACGTCCTTTTTCCAGACGTACTAATTTATTTTTTCCGGCAGTGTATAAAATTATGGAGCGCATTTTATACCTCCCGAGGTGTGGAGTGATATCTGCATCACATTGTGTACGTAATATATTGATGTCCCGTTTTGAGCACACCTGTATTCTAACAAAACACAATAATTTGTGATATAAGAGAGGTAGAAAGTATACACAGTTTTTCTACGACCTGATTGCTTCACCCGATCTGCTCCTATTCCTCGAACATATCTGCATACTCTACACCTCCCGCCGCCTTGATCCCCCTCATTCCCTGGTTGCTTCTCTCCTCTCCAAACCATGCCCTCTGCCGCGCCTTCACTGTTGTGTCCCCCCTACCCTCCATCTCTACACCCTTCATCTCCTTTCCCAAGGTGGCTTCTGTCAACTCCCACTAGCAGATGATGCCCTCTCTCCCTCCATTTATCTCTCCTATCAACTCTGATCCTCACCTTCCCCTCCCTTCCTCTGTCCTTTTCCTGGGCTCCCTCTCTCTCCCCCTTTCCATCCTGTTTTATCCCCACCTACCCTCTCTCTGCCTCTCTTCTCTCCCCTGAGTCCTTTTGCGTTTCCCTCCTCTGCCTTTCCCCATTCCCTTTCACTTCTGCCCTGCCCCCCTTATGAGTCCTCTCCCTCCGTTGGTTCCCCCCCTTTCGTTTTTCCTGTCCTTCCCCCTTTTTTCCCCCTCATCTGTCCAGGTCCCCCCGCCCCCCCCCCCCCCCCCGCCATATCTGCCCTTGGCTGTGGTGTGTCATCTTTGTGCCGACTTTTTAGTGCAGTGTTTCCAGTTATTCTTAAGTGTTGTGCGTCTTTTCTGAAGTGTTGTGAACGGACGTCATACTGTCGCTGGGTGTGATTTTTAAATCTCTTGCGAACAGAAACCAGACTGTCGCCGTGTTTTTTAATTGTCTGTCTCCTATTTTAGCTGTCTGCTTCCTTTGTATTTTATTAGCATAGCTCAATATTGGTTTTATGTTTTAACTTTCCATTATTTTCCGCCGTTTTACAATTTACGTCACCGTTTTAATGCCTGCTTTTATTGTTTCTTACCTTCTTATGTTTTAAACATTCTGTATGCTGAAGAGCAGCGTACTATGCTGCTGCCAGCCCGCCCCTTCAGGGGGAATCGAAATTCAACAAAGGAAAAAAAGGGCACAGCTTTAAGGTTAAAATACGTGCATCTGTAAATAATTCTGTTTCGAAATTATATTTACTATCTGCTCTTTCTTAAGATAGATATTTACCGTCTACATAAATATGTTATCGAAATTGCACATTAATGTAAATTAAGATTTTGTATTTACAGTAGACCTTATTCGAAGTCAATTAGAATTGATCAATGTGCTAGACTTTATTCGACCCAGTAGCAGTGTTTTATCACATCACGTGAAGTGAAAAGGATGGCCTCATAGTTATGGTATTTCAACAGTGATTATGTGTTCTATATAAGGAGCAATCAAAATGAAACTTCCTGGCAGATTAAAACTGTGTGCCGGACTGAGACTCGAACTTGGGACCTTTGCCTTTCGCGGGCAAGTGCTCTACCAACTGAGCTACCGAAGCACGACTCACGCCCAGTACTCACAGCTTTACTTCTGCCAGTACCTCGTCTCCTACCTTCCAAACTTTACAGAAGCTCTCCTGCGAACCTTGCAGAACTAGCACTCCTGAAAGAAAGGATATTGCGGAGACATGGCTTAGCCACAGCCTGGGGGATGTTTCCAGAATGAGATTTTCACTCTGCAGCGGAGTGTGCGCTGATATGAAACTTCCTGGCAGATTAAAACTGTCTGCCCGACCGAGACTCGAACTCGGGACCTTTGAGCACTTGCCCGCGAAAGGCAAAGGTCCCGAGTTCGAGTCTCGGTCGGGCAGACAGTTTTAATCTGCCAGGAAGTTTCATATCAGCGCACTCTCCGCTGCAGAGTGAAAATCTCATTCTGGAGCAATCAAAATGTTACCTTTTGAGGGCATTGCTGCAGCGCTTATGCAACATAGCGCTACTCCGATGGGCGTGTATAAGCACTGAGATGTCGGCCAGAAATTAGTGTGGCATTCGTGTCTTTCTGATGTGTGTCCGCTAAATGAGAAAACGTGATCGGTGGCGACATTGCTACTAAATGCGTCTAAACAGGACCAACGTGTGATATTCTTTTCTCGGCCGTTGAAGGAGAAACACGGTTAGATGTCCATCATATAATGAAGAATGTGTGAGGGGCAGCATGTCTGTCGAAAAACACCGTTGTGGAATGGTACGCCAAGTTCTTTGTTGGGTACAGGACAGTTCACGTCCCCATTTCGCAAATATCGTGAGGCAGAAATGAAGCCAACTTAAGTGAGAGCACCCACCCTATAGTCCTGATATCTCCCCATGCAATTATCATGCCTTCGGTCCCTTAAAAAGCGTTGAAGGTTCGACGATTCATGTCGGACGAGGATGTGATGCAGGCAGTTACGGACTTCTTCACACAGAAGAACACAGTGTTTTAGCAAACGGGTATCTTCAACCTGTTGCTTCGGTGGAACGATTGCCTCAATGCTCACGTAGATTCTGCCTGATTGAGATGCCTGTTCTGGACTGCATGCCTTCGAATGGGAACTTTTTGATCGACCCTTATACATATACTATTACTGACTTGAGCAACTCAGGTGGCTTACGGACTTTAGTATCACAGCACCCGAGACGGAAATAGACGACTTGAATCAAGAAAGCAGAATTTCGGTTCTTGACTAGTGAGGAAAGTCTAGTAGCAAAGTAGAGATACTGCACAGTAAACTGTGTGTTAACGCTCAGGGTCAAATACCAAGTCTCCTCGTTGTTAAGCATGGTTTGAGCACATGTGCCATTCTTAACTATGATTCAATCGCCAGCAACAGGTGTTTAGCGCTGAGATTCACTTGGTTGCCAAATCAGGAATCAGGTGCAACCGCAGGTGTCTCGCCTCCTTTTTTTTTCTCTTTCATCAAAGTCAATACTTTTTCTCATTTTTTGTGGCCATAGGTCACCCCGAGCTGAAAACATGAAATACACAGCTGACAGTAAAAAACAGTCTTTTCTCTATTGGCTTTCAACTTCTCTGTCTATATAGAGTCTAGGTTTACCCATTCTCAGTTCCACAGACTACTTTGGAATCTGGTTCGAAAAATTACCCCCTTTAAAGGGACGGACCCTCTGTAGAGGAGCACATTTAACCCACAGTCAGCAGTCAGAAGAATGGCGACTTGTACTAAGAGAGAGCCACTAGGACGTGGGGTCGACAAGACGTCCGAAAAGTGATTGCGGACTGCAGCTCAGCATTAACTGCACTCACTGTTGAGTCTAGGGTACACTAGGTATTCTTATTGACGAAGTTTCTCTCGCTTCGTCTGATAAGTCGCACCACTGCGTTCCTCTATTGTAAATCTTTATTACCAGTGTACATCACTAACTTCAGATGGCAGATTGATCAGAAGACAGACATCTTTGGGGGCAAATGCCGCCCAGTATAGCCAGGGGCCTCACCAGGGTCCCAATAGTTCTTAGGTACTAGAGAATACCGGCACCAAACGACTGAACACAGCTCTTATCTGCAGTCAACAGTACAAAACGAAACATTATAGTATACGAATATTATAACAGTTGAATGAACTAAGACAGTTGAACTAAAGTCAAATTACAGCATTCCGCTGAAACAACATCGACCAGGTGATCTTACTAGAAACTGTGAACCAAAACTAAATGAAGAAGACTCTTCCTTCTTTTCAGTTTCGTAATCATCCGGCCATGGCTGAAAACTATTGACATGAATTACATTGCCTGACGGTACATTGAGGCACCCAGAAAACATGTCTAGGTGAGAATGGAACTATGTACAGGTAAACACCATTGGCGGGTATGCAAATTATTATATTAATGCTGTTTGTTACAGGTACCACAGCGGATTAATGTTGTTCGTCTTTAAAATCGTTACCAGGCCTGATAGGGTAAATAAGGAGCATGAACACCGTCAGATGTTGAATGATCACTATGGAGGACATGGTAATGTCACATACTGAAGTGAGACAGCATTATCAGCACCTGGCAAGAGTTAGGAATGGGCCTTATTGTGGGTCTCCGTTTAGCCTGCTGGTCTAATTCTGCAATATCCGGATCTTGGGGAAACTCTGATGTGACAGTGGCAAAATGTTGGACTGCATGGGAACGTGGGGGCGGGCATACTAATCGTCATCATTCCTGTCGATCACGTCTGACCACCACGAGGGAGAAACGTCATATTGCGCACCAATCACATCGCATTCCCTTTACTTCTGAGCCCGCCATCCGAGAATAAATAATGGATTCCCTGGACGTTCTGTGTCATCCAAATCCATTACTCGAAGACTAGCAGCACCCGGACTCTATGCTTAAGCTGCAGTCAACACGATAACACAATCGCCTGCATTTGGAATGGTGTGTGGCCAGGAATCATGGGCTGCTTATCAGTGGCGTTGCAGTGTGTTCAGCGATGAATCGCAGTTATATACTCCAACGTATTAACAACTTCGACGCTTATAGTGTCGACATTTCTAATATTTTGGAGAGGCACAGTGATGCTACTCCTGGCGTTATGCTGCATGGAGCATCGGGTATGGCTGCATATGATGGCTGGTAGTGACTGAGGGAACTCTGATGTCACAATGATATGCCACAGACATCCTACATCCTCAAACATTGCCACTCATGTAGCAGCGTCGTGGTGCCTTTTTTCAATAGGACAATGCTCATATGCATATGGCGCGCGAATTTTGTGATGCTGGGGTACTTCTGTGACCACTGAAGCACTACATCCACATGTGTCGGCCAGCTTCAGACTTCAAGTTCCTCCCACTGCCAGTATACAGGACAGAAAGAACCAGTTACATAGCTTGTTAGGCAGTCTACCTTGGGCGATGATATAACGGCTTTATGTTAAGTTTCAGAATCTTATCAGTGCTTGCATCAAGCCAGATCGAGTGGAACGTCATGCCGGTATGTGGGTTCATACTATCAAGCTCTTTGTAAATTTGACTCGAATTTGTAATCACTGAAATAACATGACATAATCTCTCAACCTATGAAGTTTCATTTCGTTTCCTCCTCCATTTCTGGGTGGTTTACTCTTTTCACGAACTGTGTGTTCAAAGAAGAACGGAAAAACTGATAAAGAAGCCAGCCTCGGGGAAGATCAGTTTTGATTGCGGACAACTGTAGGATTTCGCAAGATGTTGTTATTCCGATGAATTAATGTAGAAGATAAAACTGAAGAAAGGTAAACCCAGACAAGTTTGCCTTTTTTTACTGTTATCATCACATTTGCAGATTTAGACAATGACTTTCATCATGTGGACTGAAATACACCTTTTGAAATTCTGACGGTAGCAAGAATGATAAGATCTGAAGGTTGTCTACAACTTGTACAGAAACCACGCGGCAGTTTTAAAAGGCAAAGGACACGAAAGAGAAACAGTAGTTGACAAGAGAGTCATACAGAGTCGTAGACTATACCCGTTAAGCTATGTTATTCAATATATGCAATGAACAGACATAAAGAAACGAAAGACAAATTCAAAAAATGAATCATAAACTTTGAAGTTTGTCAATGACTTTATAATTCTGTCAGACACGGCCAAGAACTTGTAAAATCAGTTGAAGGAAATGGTTAGTGGTATGAGATGATCACAAACAAAAGTACTTGAATTAAATCAGATTATGGTGGGGGAAATGTGGACCAAAAATGATAAAATTGTTCAGTATGTACGTACTGTAAAGTGCATACATTAAGAGCTATGAGCGCTTGTTCAATAGAAGAGATGTTTTTCATTGTAGCGAAGATGAACAATTCTCATAGCTCTTAAGGTATGCAATTTAGAACCCACTTTCACTGCACATTTTTTCTTGTGTTAATACATACTATCACCTCTCAAAATATGGAATGCAAAGAGCTTGCAATAGAAGAGATTTGTTTCTCTGTATCGTGGTTGAAGAAGTGCTTATACCTCTTAAACTGTGCATTTTAAAGCCCATGTTTTACTAGATATATTTTGCTTAGAATGATCATTCCTGTCTTATTCATGAATATTGATCATTCCTCCTTGCAGATCCTGTATAGCCATGTTAATGGCATAAAACGAGCTTTTAACAAACAAAGGAAATTCAAATGCGATTTATGAGTGAGCAATCTGTTGCGTAATCTTTTCTTATATGCGGATGGCGCTGTTCCTACCAACACTGTGCGGTTTCGCTGAAATGCTGACCATTGGCGTATCCAAGAATGTAGTAGATTTCATGCCATTTGCCGTTTACTGAATGCCGTATTCAATGGACTGCAATTTTAATGCAGACCAGTATGGAGATAAGAGACACTCTCACAAGTAACGTCTCTCGGCTCGAACAGGAATCCTGTCTTCCATTTGAATTCTGGAAGATTTACTTACCACTGTGATTAGGATTGTGAAAGCATTTGATTATGCTACTCTTAGTTTGCCCACTATCGGACTTCAGAAATGTGCATGAGGCTCCTCAACAAAATGCATTAAACAATATGCTGCATCACAATAGGCGCATTTGGGGAAAGTAGTGGCTGGACAATTATCTGAATCACTTTCTTGAGCTACAAAATCATATGCCATTTGAATCGCATCCTTGAATTCAGCAACATATGCGGGACTATTGTACCCAGCCGCTTGCCAGGAATATTAGAAGCATTTGCTGATACATCGCAATGAGTCATTTACTATTCTTGTGTCCTTGTGAGCACTCCAAGAATCAAAGTAATATGCTCTTCTGGTTATTTCAGATAATTTAATTAACAACATTCATGGAAAAGAAATGTAAATGGTCTTTTGACATTTTCTCACTTATGCTAGTCTCCAAATATATATTTGGTGGGAGAGTGTCTTCAATAGTAATTAAATCCACTTTGATCAGCGTTCCAAATGCAGTGTGGTTGTATCTGATAACATGAAGTTTTCTGGATTAGTTCTTCGACAAAACGGACCTCAGAACGGCGAATAGCTTGGTCATACTGTACATCTCTAGCTGTCATGAAAGCAGTGATGTGTCTGCGGCATATCTTGTGATTCTCCTTAAGACGTGCTATGAAAGCTGTTGTTTGACCGATTTCTCTTGCTTTTTGCATTGGCCAAAATTTCGGGTTCAATAATGGACACATTTCCCTCTATTCCTTGCTACGTTGAACTGGAACAGAATGCGTTGTTTTATCCCCCGTTCTTTGATTGCTTTGTTTCCTCGAAATGGACGTTCATTACGTCTTTTTTTTCTCCACGTAATCAAATGTTAATTTTATGTTCAATTTGCTTATTATAGATACGCCACTGGCCATTAAAATTGCTACACCAAGAAGAAATGCAGATGATAAACGGGTATTCATTGGACAAATATATTATACTAGAACTGACATGTGATTACATTTTCACGCAATTTGGGTGCATAGATCCTGAGAAATCAGTACTCAGAACAACCACCTCTGGCCGTAATAACGGCCTTGATACGCCTGGGCATTGAGTCAAACAGGGCTTGGATGGCGTGTACAGGTACAGCTGCCCATGCAGCTTCAACACGATACCACAGTTCATCAAGAGTAGTGACTGGCGTATTGTGACGAGCCACTTGCTCAGCCACCATTGACGAGACGTTTTCAGTTGGTGAGAGATCTGGAGAATGCGCTGGCCAGGGCGGCAGTCGAACATTTTCTGTATCCAGAAAGTCCATACAGGACCTGCAACATGCGGTCGTGCATTATGCTGCTGAAATGTAGGGTTTCGCAGGGATCGAATGAAGGGTAGAACCACGGGTCGTAACACATCTGAAATGTAACGTCCACTGTTCAAAGTGCCACCAATGCGAACAAGAGGTGACCGAGACGTGTAACCAATGGCACCCCATGCCATCACGCCGGGTGATACGCCAGTATGGCGATGACGAATACACGCTTCCAATGTGCGATCACCGCGATGTCGCCCAACACGAATGCATCCATCATGGTGCTGTAAACAGAACCTGGATTCATCCGAAAAAATGAAGTTTTGCCATTCGTGCACCCAGGTTCGTCGTCGAGTACATCATCGCAGGCACTCCTGTCTGTAATGCAGCGTCAAGGGTACCTGCAGCCATGGTCTCCGAGCTGATTGATAGTCAATGCTGCTGTAAACGTCGTCGAACTGTTCATGATGATGGTTGTTGTCTTGCAAACGTCCCTATCTGTTGACTCAGGGATCGAGACGTGGCTGCACGATCCGTTACAGCCATGCTGATAAGATGCCTGTCATCTGGACTGGTAGTGATACGAGGCCGTTGGGATCCAGCACGGCGCTGCGTATTACCCTCCTGAACCCACCCATTCGATATTCTGTTAATAGTCATTGGATCTCGACCAACGCGAGCAGCAATGTCGCGATACGATAAGCCGCAATCGCGATAGGCTACAGTCCGACCTCTATCAAAGTCGGAAACGTGATGGTACGCATTTCTCGTCCTTACACGAGGCATCAAAACAACGTTTCACCAGGCAACGCCGGTCAACTGCTGTTTGTGTATGAGAAATCGGTTGGAAACGTTCCTCATGTCAGCACGTTTTAGGTGTCGCCACCGGCGCCAACATTGTGTGAATGCTCTGAAAAGCTAACAATTTGCATATCACAGCATCTTCTTCATGTCGGTTAAATTTCGCGTCTGTAGCACGTCATCTTCATGGTGTAGCAAAGTAGTGTAGATGTCCCTTCAATAGAAAGCTGTAGGTCGTAACTTTATTTGGAGCTGTGTAATAATAATCATAAATACACTCCAGATGTTCTTCCAAAAATTTTGTTAAAATACTAACTGTATTGGACTACTTTTCTGGTGAAGATTCGTAGTGATGTGAACTGTTAGCTCCTCCTTGAAGTGTCCTATTTTTGCTACTGACACTAGCACTACAATCTTGAACACTACTAATCGCGTTATCGTCTACAAAGTCGATTTCTTCACCCACTTTCTAACTTCAGTTGAGCAGTCAAATGAATATTCGTCTTTCTGAATAATCAGACGCAGCGAAAAAATCATTGCGAAACTGTCATCATCCTTTTCTACACCGTTTTCCGTTGGATACCTCATTCTTAACTTAGATGCCACAATATTTAAGACGTTTCAGAGATTAATGGATTTATTTATTTTTGCTATATATGTATATGATACACGTATACTAAACACGGCAACTACTTGCTGAGATAGCAGATTGACTGGCGTATTAACCCACCCCTCCTCGAAGACTGTAAGCGCTGTTGAGTACAAACCGAGAGCAACACAAATGCACGATGTCACTAGCGCGGTTAGAAATGTGAGATGGATGTGTGTATAAATGTTTAAATACAAATTCTTGTGCGAGCCGAGAGACGTCTCTCGTCAGTAAATACTCGACTAGCTATACGCTAGTAGCGCACGTAAGAATGAAAAGCTGGTGAGATAGCTGTGGTCGTGTGGGCAGGTGGTGGTGCGTCCACGGGAGACGGGCCTGCACGTGTTGGAGGTGAGCTATCGCGTCCGTCGGGGCCCCGACCCACAGGAGCCGCTGCTGGCCATGCAGGACCAGCCGCTCAGCAAGATCACCTACTACTGCGAGGTCCCCACCATCAAGGTAAGCCCCTCCAGCCGCAGCTGCTCCACACACACACACACACACACACACACACACACACACACCCTAGTCTCAAGTCTAAAGACATCGTACTTACAAATTACGCGAGGGTGCAACAGTGTTCCAAAATAAGTGCGAGTCCTCGTATTTCCTTTCCGAATCGTGAACTCTAACATCTACATCTACATCCATACGCCGCAAGCCACCTGACGATGTGTGTCGGAGGGTACCTTGAGTACGTCTATCGGTTCTCCCTTCTATTCCAGTCTCGTATTGTTCGTGGAAAGAAGGATTGTCGGTATGTCTGTGTGTGGGCTCTAATCTCTCTGATTTTATCCTCATCGTCTCTTCGCGAGTTATACGTAGGAGGGAGCAATATACTGCCTGACTCCTCAGTGAAGATATATTCTCGAAACTATAACAAAAGCCCGTACCGAGCTACTGACCGTCTCTCTTGCAGAGTCTTCCACTGGAGTTTATCTACCATCTCCGTAACGCTTTTGCGATTGCTAAATGATCCTGTAATGAAGCGTGCTGCTCTCCGTTGTATCTTCTCTGTCTCTTCTATCAACCCTGTCTGGTACGGATCCCACACTGCTGAGCAGTATTCAAACAGTGGGTGAACAAGCGTACTGTAACCTACTTACTTTGTTTTCGGATTGCATTTCCTTAGAATTCTTCCAATGAATCTAAGTCTGGCATCTGCTTTACCGACGACCAACTTTATATGATCATTCCAAAAATGGTTCAAATGGCTCTGAGCACTATGGGACTCAACTGCTGTGGTCATCAGTCCCCTAGTACTTAGAACTACTGAAACGTAACTAACCTAAGGATATTACACACACCCATGCCCGCGGCAGAGTTCGAACCTGCGACCGTAGCAGCAGCGCGGTTCCGGACTGGAGCGCTTAGAACCGCACGGCCACCGCGGCCGGCATGATCATTCCATTTTAAATCACTCCTAATGCCTACTTCCAGATAATTTATGGAATTAACTGCCTCCAGTTGCTAACCTGCTATATTGTAGCTAAATGATAAGGGATCTTTCTTTCTGTGTATTCGCAGCAGGTTACACTTGTCTACATTGAGATTCAATTGCCATTCCCTGCACCATGCGTCAATTCGCTGCAGATCCTCCTGCATTTCAGTACAATTTTCCATTGTTACAACCTCTCGTTATACCACAGCATCATCCGCAAAAAGCCTCAGTGAACTTCCGATGTCATCCACAAGGTCATTTATGTATATTGTGAATAGCAACGGTCCTACGACACTCCCCTGCGGCACACCTGAAATCACTCTTACTTCGGAAGACTTCTCTCCATTGCGAATGACATGCTGTGTTCTGTTATCTAGGACCTCTACAAACCAATCACACAATTGGTCTGATAATCCATATGCTCTTACTTTGTTCATTAAACGACTGTGGGGAACTGTATCGAACGCCTTGCGGAAGTCACGAAACACGGCATCTACCTGGGAACCCGTGTTTATGACCCTCTGAGTCTCGTGGACGAACAGCGTTTCTGCTGACGGAAGCATTCGTGGTCAGAGTGAGTAACATACGGCCTATTAAGAAACAGTAAAGTAACATGAAGGTAAAAGCAACATTTCAGTCAACTGTATTTTTTGGTATGTACTGAACATTATATGATAAATGAACCCAAGGCATAATATTAAATAAAGAGTCTACTGTCACTACTATTTTAAACCAAACATCAAAAGGTACTCTTTTCGAGTGAGAGATCTTAAACACAAATACCCGGCGGGGTCGGGGATTTTCTCTGCCTCGTGATGACTGGGTGTTGTGTGATGTCCTTAGGTTAGTTAGGTTTAAGTAGTTCTAAGTTCTAGGGGACTGATGACCATAGATGTTAAGTCCCATAGTGCTCAGAGCCTTAAACACAAATAGAAATGAGATCGCAAGAGCTCACTCGGGGAAAAAAAAAAAACGAAATTTAATTGTGTATGTAGCTGTCACAAGAAACTCCGGCCTAATCCTTCTAGCGCACCAAGCTTGTATTTATAGATGGGCAACATACAAGTTTATTCAAAACGATGGTACCCAATTTATTACTCGATCACAATTATTATTGCTTCTGTAAGTGAGGGCGCTTAGGTCGGTTCATCGTGAATTTTTATCGTGATATTTCACGAGGGCACGCTGAACCACTTGATAGTATCCGCACAACTGTCTTAAAATCGTACCCAATGCGATGCACTTTCCTTAGTCGCCATTGCACTTGTTTATTGTAATGTCACCGCGTATTTCCGATAAGGGCCACGGGACGTCAAGTGCAATAGTATCGTTGTCGGGTAATAACTGATTCTTATTTCATGAAGGATACATTGTACGTGAACTGTCTACATGCCGACTAAAGGAGGAAGTTTCAAAGTGTTTTTTTTCTTATTTTTTAACACATTATAAATGTCCGCAATGTCCCCTTTTGCTCACATCAAATAATCTAAGCAGAAGCCAGACTCGTGCCATATGCGAATAAACATGTTTTCAGTTACACAGTTCACCGGAGCAGGTTGGCCAGAATTGATAATAGAGGTGGGACGTAAACAGCCTCTTTAACACAGACCCACATGGAAATGGAAATGAGCGTTTGGCGTCATTGGCCGGGAGGCCCCTTACGGGGCAGGTCCGGCCGCCTTGGTGCAGGTCTTATTACATTCGACGCCACATTGGGCGTCCTGCACGCCGGATGGGGATGAAATTATGATGAAGACAACACAACACCCAGTCCCTGAGCGGAGAAAGTATCCAACCCAGCCGGGAATCGAACCCGGGCCCCTTAGGACGGCAGTCCGTCACGCTGACCATTTTTTTTTTTTTTTCTTTTTGCTTTAGTTCGTTGCATCTGCTAGGGGCGGACGTCGTAAGACATCCATTTTAGTTCGTTGTTGATCTGTTAACTCAGTTTTTTTACTACAGAGAGCACTTTACCCTCTGACCGAACACGCTGAGCTACCGTGCCGGCTACCATTCAGCTATCGGGGCAGACACCCACATGGAGAAGTCACAGGATGTTAGATTAGGAGACCTCGGTGGCCAAAACTGTAGAGCCCGGGCTTTTTCCTTTGCAGAGACATCCACTTTGTTGAAACTGCTCAAACAGAAGGCTCACGCTTTTTATAGCTGCTGGTTCAATCTCGAAAAGGACATGAAATGCCCTCTGTACCGTAACTGGCGACTCACTTCTTGCAAACTTAAGAGTGCAGAAAACCTTCTGCTGCAACGTAGCGTTGCAACAGCCTTTTGGTCCAAGCGTTCTAGTGGTCGTTTGCACAGCTAGTGGTTGAAAAAACAACACTTTGCAGCTTTCTCTTCCCTTCAGTATGTTGACTGTTGCTGTCCTATTTATACTGACGAGCCAAAACATTACGACCAAAAAAATGGTTCAAATGGCTCTGAGCACTATGCGACTTAACTTCTGAGGTCATTAGTCGCCTAGAACTTAGAACTAATTAAACCTAACTAACCTAAGGACATCACACACATCCTGCCCGAGGCAGGATTCGAACCTGCGAACGTAGCGGTCGCTCGGTTCCAGACTGTAGCGCCTAGAACCGCAGGGCTACTGCACACTGTGAGGTTGTATGCTTGCTGGTGGTGCTGAGATCACGTGACACGGTAAGAGACGTATATGAGCGGAGCAGAGACGAATAAGGAATCATTTTAGCAACGATAAGTGACGCAAATGCGGAAATCTGCCGACTTAAGCGAGATTGTTGTGGGCCAGTGCCTGGGAGCGAGCAGCTCGGAAATGGCGAAGCTGTCCTCGTGCTACTGTCGTGAGCATCTATGGAAAGTGGTTGAAGAATGCTCAAACCACGAGTAGGCAACAAGAAATTGCACTTCCATACCTCGTCAAAAAAAAAAAAAAAAGTTGGAATCGTAGGCTTGCCACTCTCTAAAGTAGGATAGGCGTCGATCTGTGGCAGATCTGACGACAGACTACAGTGCTGTCGCAGGCACAAGTGTTTTGGCGCACACCGTCCAGCGTACAGTTCTGAAGGTGGTGTTCCGCAGTAGAGGACCTCTGCCTGTTCCCATTTTGACCCAACAACATCGTCAGTTATGATTACGGTGGGCACGGGACAATCGAGCGTGGACCGCGGATCTATGGAAGCGTGTCACCTGGTCGGATGAACATCGTTTATTGTTAAATCAGGTCGATGTTCGTGTCCAGACACGCCGTCATCCAGGCGAACGGCTGCTCGAAACATGCAGCGCGCCACGGACGCAGGCCGGTGGGAGTAGTATCATGCTACGGGGCTCATTCACTTGGGCTTCCATGGGAACTGCGTTAGTAATCGAAGGCACCGTGACGACTGCAGACAACGTGAACATTATTAGGGACCATCTGTAACCCCTCATATAAAACTTCTAAAACCTGAATATGGAACTTTCACTCTTACATGTATGTAAATGAATATACAGGGCGGTCCATTGATAGTGACCGGGCCGAATATCTCACGAAATAAGCATCAAACGAAAAAACTACAAAGAACGAAATTCGTCTAGCTTGAAGGGGGAAAACAGAGGTCGCTATGGTTGACCCGCTAGATGGCGCTGCCATAGGTCAAACGGATATCAACTACTTTTTTAAAAATAGAAACCGCCATTTTTTATTATACATTCGTGTAGTACGCAAAGAAATATGAATTTTTTAGTTGGACCACTTTTTTTGGCTTTGTGATAGATGGCGCTGTCATAGTCACAAATGTATAAGTACGTGGTATCACGTAACATTCCGCCAATGCGTACGGTATTTGCTTCGTGATACATTACCCGTGTTAAAATGGACTGTTTACCAATTGCGGAAGAGGCCGATATGGTGTTGATGTATTGCTATTGTGATCAAAATGCCCAACGGGCGTGTGCTATGTGTGCTGCTCGGTATCCTGGACGACATCATCCAAGTTCCGAACCGTTCGCCGGATAATTATGTTATTTAAGACAACAGGAAGTTTTCAGCCACATGTGAAACGTCAATCACGACCTGCGACAAATGATGATGCCCAAGTAGGTGTTTTAGCTGCTTTCGCGGCTAATCCGCACATCAATAGCATACAAATTGCGTGAGAATCGGGAATCTCGAAAACGTCGGTGTTGAGAATACTACATCAACATCGATTGCACCCGTACCATATTTCTATGCACCAGGAATTGCATGGCGACCACTTTGAACGTCGTGTACAGTTCTGCCACTGGGCACAAGAGAAACTACGGGACGATGACAGATTTTTTGCACGCGTTCTATTTAGCGACGAAGCGTCATTCACCAACAGCGGTAACGTAAACCGGCATAATATGCACTATTGGGCAACGGAAAACTCACGATGGCTGCGACAAGGGGAACATAAGCGACCTTGGCGGGTTAATGTATGGTGCGGCGTTATGGGAGGAGGGATAATTGGCCCACGTATTATCGATGGCAATCTAAATCGTGCAATGTGGGCTGATTTCCTACGTAATGCTATACCGATGTTACTACAAGATGTTTCACTGCATGACAGAATGGCGATGTACTTCCAACATGATGGATGTCCGGCACATAGCTCCCGTGCAGTTGAAGCGGTATTGAATAGCATATTTCATGACAGGTGGATTGGTCTTCGAAGCACCATACCATGGCCGGCACGTTCACCGGATCTGACGTCCCCGGATTTCTTTCTGTGGGGAAAGTTGAAGCATATTTGCTATCGTGATCCACCGACAACGCCTGACAACATGCGTCAGCGCATTGTTTCTGCATGTGCGAACCTTACGGACGGCAAACTACTCGCTGTTGAGAGGAATGTCGTTACACGTATTGCCAAATGCATTGAGGTTGACGGACATCATTTTGAGTATTTATTGCATTAATGTGGTATTTGTAGGTAATCACGCTGTAACAGCATGCGTTCTCAGAAATGATAAGTTCACAAAGGTACATGTATCACGTTGGAACAACCGAAATAAAATGTTCAAACGTACCTGCGTTCTGTATTTTAATTTAAAAAACCTACCTGTTACCAACTGTTCGTCTAAAATTGTCATCCGTATGTTTGTGACTATTACAGCGCCATCTGTCACAAAGCGAAAAAAATGGTCCTACTAAAACATTCATATTTCTTTACGTACTACACGAATATATAATAAAATGGGGGTTCGTATTTTAAAAAAACGCAGTTGATATCCGTTTGACCTATGGCAGCGCCATCTAGCGGGCCAACTATAGCGCCATCTGGTTTCCCCCTTCAAGCTAGACAAGTTTCGTTCTTTGTGGTTTTTTCGTTTGACGCTTATTTCGTGAGGTATTTGGCACGGTCACGACAATGGACCACACTGTATAACCGAAATACAGCTGACGGATTCTTCATTCGTGAGCAATATAAAGAGAACATATACTGGAGGCAGTCTAAGTATGAAAAATTAAGTACATTCAGACACAGAATTTCTTGAGCATCTTGCGAACTGTCGTCATACTGATGTTGACTTAGTGCGAACTAATCAGGTTTTAGGGGGAACATCCCGTTACATGCTGTGACATTAACGTTACGACACTGCGAATCCATTGTCAGTTGCTGCCGTAGGAGCTTGTGCTGAATCTGGACGGCTGTGATCTATGGAAATTTCGAAGTTGTATTCCTTCTGATAATGTTTCAGCGCGACCACTGATATATGTCCCTTTACAGATTTATCCAGTTTTATGTGATTTTTATTTGAATCACGTCGGGGCTTTAACCGTTGTAAAGAGACGAAATAGAATATACTTGCAGATCACACTGAAACTTCGTCACACAAAATTCTAAAACTAGTAGCCGTTTACAACTGTAGTTAATAAGAGCATGGAGACAGTCATTTAGCGTATGAATTTGCAAATACCTTCGTATGTGTGAATAAAATTGTGAATTATTCACTGTTGGTCGCATTCCCGGATAAGACACGAGGAGGGTTGGGCATCGGGTCAGAAATCCGACTCTGAAAACCTTTTTACCGTTACAGAAACACCGAGAAAAATTCAACGAGTCGTCGAACCTGACCTTTCTGGAACTGAACGTAAATCTACATCCCCGTATGGATATGACAGTCACTTGAAAAATCGAAGAAGGACGCGAATTGGAGTCTAGCTACCTATGGACGGAATTGAATGCTTAATGCAAAAAATATTATCCTTATTGGAGCTCGGAAAGTGCGATTCTTAAATCAAACTGGTCAGCTTGCGCAATTAATCCGTTAATTAGATCAGTATAAACTTTACGAAGTTCGTTAGACAGTAAGTGAGCAAATAGCGATAGAGATTTACTCAGGTACAATGATCAACATGTGCGTGGTGTTGGCTTAGTACTTAATCAAATAGCGGCTAAGACTCTGTCTGCAGAGAACCCTGTTAATGATCGAGCCACACTACACGCATTCATTCTGCTCATACTAGGACAACTATTGTGCAGATTAGTTGTGTGCTTCTGTGTTATGTCGAGTTGCGATTTTCAATTTATGCACTATATGTCGACGGCCGAACAAGCTGTCTTGTTCACGTGCGTGTTTCTCTGTTTGGTGTACTCGCTGCCTGGACTCCAACCGGACTGTGAATTAGTGTTGGTGTCGCGCCGCTCTTTATAGTCAAGTTCGATTCCTGACTCTCCCTATGTTCTATCGTGGCAAAAATTCCAATTTTCTGGGGCAGCATCACTACGAACCCTATCGAAATAAAGATTTCATAAAATCTAATAAACAGGGACGGAATTTCCAATTTAAACAATGCTCAGTCTACTAAAATCTCGCCGACTGTCACACCCTTTAGAGCAGGCAAGTATTGAAAAGATTTCACGTAATATCAGTGCGAGCTCTGAAAAACAAAAGAACGTCAAATGGCGTAGGGAGTGTCGGGAATCGAGCTCCGCTATAAATAGCGGCGCGAGACCAATAGCTCACAGTCTGGTTGGGAGTCCAGACTGCCAGTACATATAATAGCAAAACTCGCAGTACCTGATTGGGGTGATCGTTGAAACATTCTGCATGAAAAGGGAACAATTCAGCGGAACACTCGAAAGCACTCCATTAATCATTAATGCTGAGAAAACCTCAGAGCTCGCAACTATCGTGCAGATTTATGCACCAAAGGAATATTCAAATGATGAAGACAAAGGTGCTATTACAAGTAGTTGCACGAAGTTTTCGGTAAAATATTCGGTCATAATCTTACACTTCTTACGGATGATATGAATACGTTAGTTATCAATGACCATAATAGTTTTCAGCCTCTTGTTGGGCCCTCTGCGACAGCAGAACGCACGAATAATAATGACGAACGTTTCAGACCTTTCTGTATCGTTCGCAGACTTTCCATAGGCAATAGTTCCTTCCAAAATAAAATGATGCAGAAGAAGCCCGGGGGAATTCGCCTGACGGAAACGCTCTAAATTAATTTTGTTACGTTTCCGTAAATAGCCAATAGAATTCATCTTTGCGAGGTAATCGAAAAAGTCGTGCTGCCGATGTTGGGTCGGACCATCTTTGTTCAAGCGGAATTGAAAGTGTAAATATATGTGCTGAAGAGACAACTGAACGATGGAGAGGAACACAGAAAGAGCAATAGTTCCAAGGCCGAACTTGACATGACATTTCTCCCATACGTATTCTTGTCCTTACGTATAATTTCAAACAAAAATTTTACTCACCGCTATGTGATGGTTGTTTTCTTCCTCGTAGTCGGTTTTAATAGATAATAGATAACATATAGAAAGTTGTATTTATGGCTTATCGACTTCCGATTATAATACTACTACAGAATCTAAATCACACAAAACTTTGTAATCCTACCCGTTCTCAGAATAAAGCTACGGGAGAACTGTCACTGAAGCTACTAGCTTCACAGATCCAGCAACATGAGAGGTCTCTTATACCCCATTTTCCATAGATTCCAACCAATTTACCCAGTCGTTTTAAGCAACTCCAATCCCAATGTTGGCAATAACGATAATCAATAGTCAAGGTCAGGGAGATAAGAGAAGAGGAGATGGACAATAAGCATAGTCAGACTGTCAAGTCAAAGTCTGTTGTAGGGACGACAAAAAAGATTGGTTTGAATGGAAATGTAGAGAGGCTCCCTGAGAATTTTCAGGAACCCATAATTTTTGAAACGGCCTCGTTGTTGTTGTGGTCTATAATCCAGAGACTGGTTTGATGCAGCTCCCAGTGCTACTCTATCCTGTGCAAGCCTCTTCATCCCCGAGTACCTACATCCTTCTGAATCTGCTTAGCGTATTCATCTCTTGGTCTCCCTCTACGATTTTTACTTTCCATACTTCCCTCCAGTACTAAACTGGTGATCCCTTTATGCCTCAGAACGTGTCCTACCAACCTATCCCTTCTTCTAGTTAAGTTGTGCCACAAATTCCTCTTCTCCCCAATTCTATTCAATACCTCCTCATTAGTTACGAGATCAACCAATCATAAAGGATAAAAATAGCGAATTTCTGCTCACAAAAGATGAACAAGCTGCCCAATGGATTAGTACTTCAAAGAAATCTTAAGCAGCTCACCGCAATTAACGGTTATAACTCCGAAAATGAGACAAAAAAGTAAGAGACAATTATAAAAGTGGGGTGATATCACAGAAGCGGAAGTGTGCGCACCAAACACAGCACTGAAAGACAAAAAGGCAACTGGTTTGGATGAAATATCAACCAAAAATGTATCATATTTAATTTCTAACTTAACTGTAATTTATCACCTCATTAAATTTGGCAGTACATATTAGCAAACAATGTAAGTTCCAGATGGCTGGAGGGATAGCATCATTGTAAAACTACCGAAGAAAGGAAATCTAGCAGAATGTACAAATTAGGGAGGAATGACGCTTCTCCCGGTCCTAAGCAAAGTCTTTTGCCTTGTTCTTCTAAAAGCAAGCAGCTGATTTTCAACTACGAGAAGTGCAGGCAGGCTTTCGAAATGGGAAATCCGACTCTGAACAAATTTGTCCTGCTAAATGTAACAGATATCCCATGGAATTCAGTTGACCACTGCTCCTAAACTTCGTTCTTTTTAAAGATACTTTTTGCAATGTACGAATACACTGAGAATCATTGTGGAACGTTTCAAACGTCTATGGAATTACTGACCTCCCCACTGATGTTTTCAGAAACCTGTATGTAGACTCAAGCTGCTGAATAAAAACGGAAGATGG
The DNA here is from genome assembly GCF_023864345.2 of Schistocerca serialis cubense. NCBI lineage: Eukaryota > Metazoa > Arthropoda > Insecta > Orthoptera > Acrididae > Schistocerca > Schistocerca serialis. The sequence continues at coordinate 919,787,849 of NC_064638.1, read as the reverse complement.
GAACGCCCCTTCTTTCGTATCGTGACAGGCGTCAGAAAGTATGCATTGTGTAACTACTCCTTTTCATATTAGTTAGATTTCATGATGAGAAAAACTATGGGTACCTCCAGCATGAGCATACGTTGATTTAGCAGTCGAGCAGGATTAATACATAGAAGCATTTACATTTGTTATTGGCTCAACAATACAGATATAAACTGAGGGCCAATTGGACTGGGCATGGACAAGACGCAGTAAATGCGTAAATAAGAGGGACTATTTCATCTGAACATTTGGCTGAATCAGTTTGACATACTGGCATGTGGAGCATATGACATGTCGGCGTGACCCGTTCTGTCATCCCTCATCATGTGTGCGACTGCATGTCGACAGCCAGAAGCTATCATCTTCGGTATCCTGTGTGTTTAACTCGTTCCTTCTTCCACGCTGGCTCCCTTCAGGTAGAGCGTAGTCCCAGCAGCCGACGTGGTGTCATAGTGCATTCACTCTCGGTGTCATTGTCTGCGGTGAATTTCTCGCATATGCAGGGTCAGCATACTTGGAAGATGAGGTCAGACAGGGAAGTGCAGCTGAATGCGTAAAGATTCGAGGTTCGGACCACAAGAAAGGGCCATTCGACATGGAATGGAAATGAGTATGTCAGAAAGTGACAATGGACACTGGAATAATTGCAGGGCCTGACTCAGTGTCTGAAGACTGAGTTGCCAATAGGTTGGTATGCCTCAACAACGCAAACTTTCTCCTCCTGCTGATATCTATCTTGAGTGTTCGCTGACCAACTGATCCAACTGACTATCCGGTTGCCAACTGTCCATGACCATCCTGCTAGGCAGTTTTTGTAACTGCCCCCAGCTCTCTTCTCCAGAACTTCGTATCGTCTTTGCCACTGGTGGAGTCAGCTTGCAACCCCATCCATTGAACAATCGACAATGCATAACCACACCTGGCTGTCTTCCAGAAGGATATGAAAATATGTGTTTTTGTGTTGGCCGGTGTGCAACCTGGGGAACCCTACATCACTCTCAGGTGTTCGTTGTGACACTTCCCAGCACTGACTTCTGGATCCCTAGTCAGTTGCACACTGCTAGGATTTGCTTCAAGTGTTTGTCTGCATTCCTCAGTTGTCAAGCAATCAGCGACTCAACAACGAACCCACTGGTTTATAACGAGAATGCTAGTGCACTGCTCGAGTTTCCCAGATCGTTCGTTACTAGGCAGCACCTATTTCGCTGTCTGTCAGGCTTTTATCGGGACAACTGTTTCCATGCAAAGCAAAAACATAGTTAAGTCTTTTGTGTCTAGCTTTTGGGAAAGTCTCACATATAGCTTGCAGCTTAAGTCTCCAGTCTTGTCCCCAGCACCTGGTGGCATCGTATTACAGAATTATTTAGTGAATATAATTGTTCAGTAATAGTTACAAGAACAGAAGGAATAATTGACAAGGCTGCATAGAATAATAATGTGATTTTGAGAAATCTGTGTCTTATCGATATAAAGATTTATTTAGAAGATCATATCCGACAAGAAGAGTTGAAAATTTTATGCAATGTGAATACTTCATTAATTCTTCTTATCAGTGATCCAGTTGTTGCTCATCTTGTAAGTTATTCTAAGTTACGTTAGTTACAATACAATGAGAAGAACGTAGGAACCACATAAATGAACCAGAAATTGAGTACCGTGGTATCAATGGATCATCGTGTTTAAAATAAGAAGATATGACGCAATATTGACCGAGTTTCCTGCACTGATATGCTGATGACTTTTGGTCATAACTTTTTAAATTGTTCTTACTCGTTGCACGTATGATCTCATACTCAAATCATGGTCTGTAGAAATTTTAGGAAACAGGAACTCCGTTAAATTTTTTCGTTGATGATTACAACAGGTCGCCGTTTGTGGCGATAGGATTTTCATTTTTCTATTACGATCGAGCTACTTGAAACCTGGATATTCTGTGTTCTCCAAATCAACACCGGTTTATACTTCTGTCAAATTAGTCGACCGTTCCTTCCTCCCATTAAAGGCATTCGGCGTACTCTTTCCATCTACCCGCTCTCCTCTTCGTTAGAGAGTGGAATCACGTTTTAACTCTTAATATTTAGGCTTTTGTTTTAAGTTCTCTCAAAGTTATTTTGGTTAATCTGTATGCTATATCTGCCCTTCCGAAAACCACTTCCTTTTCGATTTCCTCTTCTTTTTCCCACAGCCATTTTGCGTTCGGTTACTTGCACTTCTTATTAATTTAACGTCCAAGTGAATTGCTGTATTCCTTTCTTATCCTAAACATTTTTGTGCTTCTTTCTTTCGTCAATCAGCTGATACGTTCCTTTTGTTGTCCACAATGGCTTCGTATCTGTTTATTTCTCTGTTCATATTTTGTGATTATTTTTTCTATAGATTTCCATTCCTGCTATATTGAGCAATCTTCTGTGTTTGTCTGTAAGCAGTACCTACAGCCTAAGAGAACTTTAATTAGCAGTTGACGTTCGTGGAGCTCGTAACGTCTGCTCCGTTCTCTGCCATCGCCTACCATTGTGGTATGATATCGGAAGAGGATCAGTAACTGACCGAAACGGTAACAACAAAGTTAAAGGTTTTTTGTGGTCAAGACTGTTTATATTAATTTTTAAAAAAATTGAAACATTTATCATCACTCCTCAGTGCTTCAGTATCCCAAATCCTTGTACGTTGACCCTTTCCGAAAATTCTCTTAAATTAATACCCGAATCTTCAAATATACTCTCTCCCCTTGTGAATGTTAAACGGCGTATTTGCTATTCCTATCAGAATTTTATGGTAGAACACATTTCTTCTCTCTCATTCGTTCTGCTGACCCCTGTTTCCCTATTACTGCCTGCTATTCCTTTTATTACTACAGTGCTCCTGTACTCCACGATCATCGGATTTTCATTTTCTTTAGATACTCAGTTATTCTTTCAATTCCGTTCTATACTAGTATGGTTCTATTCTGATAAAATCGTTCTACCGTTGAATTGTTCGCAGTAACTTACTCTTTGAGCCACCTTCTTCTTTGAATCCTATTCCCGTTCTTTTACTTGCTGATGCTGTTCATAGTACCTTATGTTTATCCTACCACAAATCTTTCTTTTCTTTCCATTTCACTTCGTCGGTCCTTATGACATATAGTTTCAGACTTTGCACTTCCTTTTTCATATTTTCTATTTTCCCTACCACAACCTTACTTCTTATTACAAGCTTGTAACTTTTTGACCTAGAAAAGGCGATCGCATTTTAGAGCAAGGAAACGAGACAAATCGTTGATTGCAAATCATAACTAAAACACTATTTGATTTCAGAAATGTGATTTCCTCTAAAAATGCAAATTATCATGCGCCAGACATAACTGCACATCATTCCTCCACATCACAACACAAATGTTGCTGCAATACTGAAGCTTGTGGGTCACATTTTTATGTTTACAAAATATTTTGACCCGATGTATAGATACACAAACAAGAAACAATCACCGTGATTATTCACCTCGTAATGGGTCCTCTTCATTAGTCCCAAATAACTAGGACTCGAAGTACGTAGGTTAACTTACATTTACTACTGCAGTTGTGCTGTAATTTCGCGTTGATTACACGACTCTGATATGCAGTTAATAATGTAGAAGTCTGTTACGTGTAGTAAAGTTTTGACATTCTTAACTGACACTTAGCTCTGCATGCGTACGAAATAATTCAGTACGTTTGCTTCGGCAGTAGCGACAGAGGGATTATGTCTCTTACTGCAGCACATATTTTCAGTTTGCCCACAACACATCGTTATCACTGGTTAAACTACATTCAATTACAATTAGACGTGTCAAACGAGGAACTGCAGTCGTAAACCGTAAATCTGTTCCACGCTACTCTAAGGAAACAGAACTGTGTATAGGGTACACATATTCAGCGTATTGTACAATCTACAAGAATTTGTTTTGTTGCCATACGCCTCTAGTTATGACTGTCAGTGTACATTCTTTGTCAATAATTTTCCTGATTAGTGACGAAGAATAATAATCTTCCACAGAATATTTTTAGAATGCTTAAAATTATAAGAAATTCCGTTCGTTAATAGCACACGAAGTAAATTTTTTGTTGTTAATAACCATTTAGTGCTATATGTTTTGTCACATTTTTAAAAAATTAAAAATGTGGCAAGTTACCTAAAGATTAATATAGGGGTTTCGTTCTTCCAGTGATGATTTGTAAGGTTAACTACTTTAAATATCTAAAGAAAAGCAATGCACTTGAAACTCATGCTCTCGGCTGCTGTGGGACAATCAGCTCACCGGCACATGATTTATCGCATTTCCCGTATATGTGATGCTGAAGCTGAAATGGCCACTGTACATCGTAGCAGCCTACAGCCTCGTGACTGCGTTTTCAACAGGTAGTGGACATCCGTGCTGTGGACCCTGGGCCGCTCTACAGCAAAGCTTGTCTCTGGGACTTGCTCGGACTCGATGAGTAAGTGCTTCCCTTACTGAAATTAGATCACCGTGATTACGGTTCGTATTCTTTTTCGTTTGTTAGTACTTCCTCAATATATTTCATAAAATCGTAAGTCTTGTTAATCGTTGCATCAAAAAAGAATGTTCGTCATACGTGTGTAGTAGGACAATTCCGTCTGGCTATAGAGGATAAAGTCCTCTGTTAATTAGAATATACTAAAATACCGTGATGACTTTATGAAAACCAGAGAGCTATTGGCAGGCAAAGATTATAGCATCTGAAACAAAATATCAAGATTGTTAATATTTGCACCGTTTTTCCTCAGTTGCTGTTATTTGATTAATCATAATTGATATATAAATCATTAATTATGTAGTAAGAATCTGAAATAAAAAGGAATTGTGTAGCAAAGGAGATACGGAATGAATTTTCACTCTGCAGCGAAATGTGCACTCATTTGAAAGTTCCTGATGATTAAAACTTTGTACCGAATCGGAACTTGGGTCTTTGCCATTCGCAGACAAACGTTACTGAGGTATCCAGTCACGACTCACTATTCATCCTCACGGCTTCAGTTCCCCCAGTACCACTTCCTACCTTCCACACTTCTGAGAATTTCTCCGCATACCAATCAGAATCAGCACTTCTGGAAGAAAAGCGAAGGTCACAATTTCTAAAACCTGTCAGGCACACAGTTTCAACCTGCCAGGAAGTATAAAATCAGTGCTCTCTCCTCATTCTGGAAATAATAAATAATCCTCTTGTCTGTGGCTAAGACATTTCCTCTCAATATCCTGGTTTTCCAGGAGTGCACACAGTTTTAATCTGCCCGGAAGTTTCAAAGGAAAGACGATTGGGAGAGGAGGGGGAGAAGGAATACCAATCGAAAACCTGAGGATTAGAATAAATCATCATCTTTCGTTTCACCCTACTTCGAGACTATAAATTTTTAATGTTCTGTGCCTTTCTATTAGCCCAGTATTGATTCATTGTTTCTGATTCTGCTTTACTTTCTTCTTCAGAGATTTGGATTGTTCGTTTGGTTTTTATTTTGATTTGTACCCTCTCTTTCTTGTTTTTTTTTTCAGATGAGCATATTTTCTGTGATTTGGAGTTCTCTTAAGTCTTTTCCGTTTCCTTAAACAATTTGGGTGTTTTTTTTTTTTTTTTTTTTTTTTTTTTTTTTTTTTTTTGCGGAAGCAGTGAAAAATTTTTGGTTTGTTAATCTGTTCATTCTTAGGATGTGCCCATAAAAACCAGTTCTTCTTTTCCTCATTGTGTCTGAGAGCTTTCTGGTAGTTTGGTAAAGGGTTTCATTTTTGATGTGAATTAGTTTATTGTTGTGGAATCTGTGGCCAATGATTTTTCTTTGATCTTCAGCCTTTCAACTGGGCCATAGTTGGTAATGGACAACGTTTCAGAATAAATATTTAAATATCATTTTTTTAAAAACATTACAGCTAATATGGCCGATAAGTTGCGTTAGACGCTAAGCGAACATATCATCAACCCATGCACTGGCTACATCTGAGTGATAGTAGCGCACAGACTGTGCAATACCAAAACTCCCATGTTATTTAATTGAGCCTCTTGCCTTCGAGACTATACACATATTGGACTTCTCACAAGTCGCAAGTGCCTCAAACTGAATAAAATTGTAACAGCTCAGACCAACTAGGGTGGTGATTTACTCTGTGAATGACACAGGTCGTTGTTGAGTGGTTGGGATTGCACCAACGTAAAATGGACCACCATTCGGATTTCTAGGGTAGTTTTCATGAGGATGCCGTCATCAGGAAAAACAACTATAGTGTTCCAGAGATCGGAACGTGGAACGTTAGATTCCTCATTGGATTAGATAGATTAGAGAATTTAAAAAAGATTGATATATTAAAGTTGTATATAGTAAGAACTAGTGTTGTGCGGTGGCCGGAAGAATGTGACTTCGGGTCAGATGAGTACAGGGATATCAACACAAATCAAAGAGTAGTAATGTAGGAATACTGTAGGTATAACAATGAATAAATAAAAAAAGGAATGGTTCTAAGCTACTATGAACAGAACAGTGAATCTATTGTCACGCCAGGAGAGATACAAACACAACACCCACCAGAGTCAAACGTTTATGCGGCTACTAGCTCTGCAGATGTAACGTGACTGAAAAAAATTTTGATGGGGTTGGAAGAGAACTGAAAATAGTAGGAGTGGCCTGAGGGAAAAGAGTGAAGGCGACGCTTAGAATTTTGCACAGAGCGCTATTTAACCATTGCTTTCACCTGTCTCATTCTTTTTAATTGTGCTTTTCTTTCTTCTTAGAAACAGTTGCATTTGCAAAAGAGACCTGGGGACTCCAGAAGGCAAGACAGTGATTTCGGTACCAGATAATAAATCGCAAAACCGTTCCAAGGGCAGGTGTGGTCTATGACCATAATTTATAGATTATGAGCTACAAGTTAAAACTGAAGAAATTGCAAAAGTTAGAGAACTGAGGAGATGGGGCCTCAAGAAATTGAAAGAACGAGAGGTTAAGACTTTCCAAGGAAGAACTAGGCAACCATTGACAGAAACTGAGGATAGAAATGTTGTAGAACACGAATGGGCATCTTTGTGAGAAGGTACAGTGAAGATTGCAGAAGAACAAACGGTTAAAAAGCCAGAGTTCAGTAGAAATTCTTATATAACACTCGACATACTGAATTCAATATCCGCCAAAATGTAATATCCCTAGTGGGCTCCGTTCTTAGGAGTATGTGGACGACAACTGTATGGGCCCACAGCTAAGTCTGATATTACTTCCACTTACTTGCGTCAGACTTCTTGTGCTTTCTGTTCTATCGGCCACGCGCCGTCAAATCTTGCTTTTTTGATCCCCACAGTATTAATACACTCCTGGAAATTGAAATAAGAACACCGTGAATTCATTGTCCCAGGAAGGGGAAACTTTATTGACACATTCCTGGGGTCAGATACATCACATGATCACACTGACAGAACCACAGGCACATAGACACAGGCAACAGAGCATGCACAATGTCGGCACTAGTACAGTGTATATCCACCTTTCGCAGCAATGCAGGCTGCTATTCTCCCATGGAGACGATCGTAGAGATGCTGGATGTAGTCCTGTGGAACGGCTTGCCATGGCATTTCCACCTGGCGCCTCAGTTGGACCAGCGTTCGTGCTGGACGTGCAGACCGCGTGAGACGACGTTTCATCCAGTCCCAAACATGCTCAATGGGGGACAGATCCGGAGATCTTGCTGGCCAGGGTAGTTGACTTACACCTTCTAGAGCACGTTGGGTGGCACGTGATACATGCGGACGTGCATTGTCCTGTTGGAACAGCAAGTTCCCTTGCCGGTCTAGGAATGGTAGAACGATGGGTTCGATGACGGTTTGGATGTACCGTGCACTATTCAGTGTCCCCTCGACGATCACCAGTGGTGTACGGCCAGTGTAGGAGATCGCTCCCCACACCATGATGCCGGGTGTTGGCCCTGTGTGCCTCGGTCGTATGCAGTCCTGATTGTGGCGCTCACCTGCACGGCGCCAAACACGCATACGACCATCATTGGCACCAAGGCAGAAGCGACTCTCATCGCTGAAGACGACACGTCTCCATTCGTCCCTCCATTCACGCCTGTCGCGACACCACTGGAGGCGGGCTGCACGATGTTGGGGCGTGAGCGGAAGACGGCCTAACGGTGTGCGAGACCGTAGCCTAGCTTCATGGAGACGGTTGCGAATGGTCCTCGCCGATACCCCAGGAGCAACAGTGTCCCTAATTTGCTGGGAAGTGGCGGTGCGGTCCCCTACGGCACTGCGTAGGATCCTACGGTCTTGGCGTGCATCCGTGCTTCGCTGCGGTCCGGTCCCAGGTCGACGGGCACGTGCACCTTCCGCCGACCACTGGCGACAACATCGATGTACTGTGGAGACCTCACGCCCCACGTGTTGAGCAATTCGGCGGTACGTCCACCCGGCCTCCCGCATGCCCACTATACGCCCTCGCTCAAAGTCCGTCAACTGCACATACGGTTCACGTCCACGCTGTCGCGGCATGCTACCAGTGTTAAAGACTGCGATGGAGCTCCGTATGCCACGGCAAACTGGCTGACACTGACGGCGGCGGTGCACAAATGCTGCGCAGCTAGCGCCATTCGACGGCCAACACCGCGGTTCCTGGTGTGTCCGCTGTGCCGTGCGTGTGATCATTGCTTGTACAGCCCTATCGCAGTGTCCGGAGCAAGTATGGTGGGTCTGACACACCGATGTCAATGTGTTCTTTTTTCCATTTCCAGGAGTGTATTTCGAGGCCCGAGGGTACTTTTCACTTTCCTTTTCTAATTTTAATGGCGAAGACCCCAACAGTACTTATGACAGTCCTCTGGATCGACTTAACTGGCAGAAGAGGTACTCTATGTGATCAAAGTACCCGGACACCGCCAAAAACATACGTGTTTATATTAGGCGCATTGTGCTGCCACCTACTGTCAGGTACTCCATATCAGCGACCTTAGTACTAATTCAACATCGTGAGAAAGCAGAATGGGGCGCTCCACGGAACTCACGGACTTCGAACGTGGTCAGGTGGTTGGGTGTCACTTGTGTCATACGTCTGTAAGTAAGATTTCCACACTCCTAAACATCCCTGTTTCCAATCTGATACTGAAGTGGAAACATGAATGGACATTTACAGCGCAAAAGCGTACAAGCCGACCTCGTGTGTAGTGCCAACAGTAAAATTCGGAGGCGGTGGTGGGTCGTGTTTTTCATGGAGGAGGTTTGCATCCCTTGTTGTTTTGCGTGGCACTATCACAGCGCAGGACTACATTGATGTTTTAAGCATATTCTTGCTTCCCACTGTTGAAGAGCAATTCGGGGATGGCGATTCCATCTTTCGACACGATCGGGCACCTGTTCATAATGAACGGCCTGTGACGGAGTGATTACACAACAATAACATCCCTGTAATGGACTGGCCAGCACAGAGTCCTGACCTGAATCATATAGAATACCCTTGGAATGTTTTGGAATGCCGACTTCATGCCAGGCCTCACCGACCGACATCGATACCTCTCCTCAGTGCAGCTCTCCATGAAGAATGGGCTACCATTCCCAAGAAACCTTCCAGCAACTGATTGAACATATACCTGCGAGAGTGGAAGCTGTCTTCAAGCCTAAGGGTGGGCGAACACCATATTGAATTCCAGCATTACCGATGGAGGGCGCCACGAACTTGTATGTCATTTTCAGGCGGATGTCCGGATACTTCTGATCACATAGTGTACATCTACATCTACATACATACTCCGAAATCCACCATACGGTGCGTGGCGGAGGGTACCTCGTACCACAACTAGCATCTTCTCTCCCTGTTCCACTCCCAAACAGAACGAGGGAAAAATGACTGCCTATATGCCTCTGTACAAGCCCTAATCTCTCTTATCTTATCTTTGGGGTCTTTCCGCGAAATGTAAGTTGGCGTCAGTAAAATTGTACTGCAGTCAGCCTCAAATGCTGGTTCTCTAAATGTCCTCAGTAGCGATTCACGAAAGAACGCCTCCTTTCCTCTAGAGACTCCCACCCGAGTTCCTGAAGCATTTCCGTTACACTCTCGTGATGCTCAAACCTACCAGTAACAAATCCAGCAGCCCGCCTCTGAATTGCTTCTATGTCCTCCCTCAATCCGACCTGATAGGGATCCCAAACGCTCGAGCAATACTCAAGAATAGGTCGTATTAGTGTTTTATAAGCGGTCTCCTTTACAGATGAACCACATCTTCCCAAAATTCTACCAATGAACCGAAGACGACTATCCGCCTCCCCACAACTGTCATTACATGCTTGTCCCACTTCATATCGCTCTGCAATGTTACGCCCAAATATTTAATCGACGTGACTGTGTCAAGCGCTTCACTACTAATGGAGTATTCAAACATTACAGGATTCTTTTTCCTATTCATCTCCATTAATTTACATTTATCTATATTTAGAGTTAGCTGCCATTCTTAACACCAATCACAAATCCTGTCCAAGTCATCTTGTATCCTCCTACAGTCACTCAACGACAACACCTTCCCGTACACCACAGCATCTTCAGCAAACAGCCGCACATTGCTATCCACCATATCCAAAAGATCATTTATGTAGATAGAAAACAACAGCGGACCTACCACACTTCCCTGAGGCACTCCAGATGATAGCCTCACCTCCGATGAACACTCACCATCGAGGACAACGTAATGGGTTCTATTACTTAAGAAGTCTTCGAGCCGCTCACATATTTGGGAACCAATCCGATATGCTGGTACCTTAGTCAGGAGTCTACAGTGGGGCACCGAGTCAAACGCTTTCCGGAAGTCAAGGAATATGGCATCCGTCTGATATCCTTCATCCATGGTTCGCAAGATATCATGCGAAAAAAGGGCGAGTTGTGTTTCGCAGGAGCGATGCTTTCTAAAGCCGTGCTGATGCATGGACAGCAACTTCTCTGTCTCAAGAAAATTCATTATATTCGAACTCAGAATATGTTCGAGAATCCTGCAACAAACCGATGTTAAGGATATTGGTCAGTAATTTTGAGGATCCGTCCTTCTACCCTTCTTATATGCAGGCGTCACCTGCGCTTTTTTCCAGTCTCTCGGGACTTTACGTTGGGCAAGAGATACGCGATAAATGCAAGCTAAGTAAGGAGCCGATGCAGTAGATTACTCTCTGTAAAAACGAATTTGAATCCCATCAGGACCTGGTGATTAATTTATTTTCAACCCATTCAGCTGCTTCTCAACCCCAGGGATGTCTATCACTATGTCGTCCATACGGAAATCTGTTCGAGACTCAAACGGCGTTATGTTTGTACGATCCTCCTGTGTGAAAGATTTCTCAAATGCTAAATTTAAAATTTCAGCTTTCGTTTTGCTGTCTTCCGTTGCCAGGCCAGACTGATCAGTGAGTGACTGGATGGAAGCCTTCGACCCGCTTACCGATTTTACGTAAGACCAGAATTTCCTTGGGTTTTCAGCAAGATCTTTTGCTAAGGTACGACGGTGGTAGTGGTTGAATGCTTCGCGCATCGCTCTTTTTACAGCAGCACGGATCTCTACTAACTTTTGCCTGTCCTCATTCTCTAGATCTTTCTTGTACCGCGAGTGCAACTGCCTTTGCTTCCTGAGCATTCTCCGATTTGCGCTGTTAAACCACGGTGGGACTTTTCCGTCTGTAACCCACTTTTTTGGCCCATACTTCTCCAATGCGTGGCTTCAAAGCAGCCTCAATGCACTGCTGCCTTGCAGATAGGCGTTGACTCGTCAAAGGCTAGAGGAAGAAAACCTGGAACAAAAATTATCTAACCCTAGTGGATGAGGATTTTGCTTTCAGCTGGTGACATATACGTGTAAAAAGACACACACTCAAACGTCATATACCGTGCTTCTCGATAAGACCAGAAAAAACAGAAAACGACCGGGCAATAGTAACATCAAAACATGCATAACGGGCGTACTAAATGTTGCCACGTGGAATGTACGGGGACTAGGATCAAACGAAACCCAACTAAATAGAATTCTCAAAGAATATGAAATAAATATTGCCGTGATCACAGAAACCAAGAAGCAGCTTAAAGTCACAAAGGAGCTGGAGGACTACGTCATGTAGTGGATGGACACAAACAGGAAGAGCACGTTGTGGAATAGCAGTTTTAATAGACAGAAAATGGAGAAAAATACAAGAGATTTTTCTTTAATAAATGAAAAACTCTTAACAGTAAATTTAAAATTCTATGAGGGACATCTAACAATAATAGGAACTTCCGCACCAGAGGAAGAGAAGAAGGAAGAAAAGGGAGAAACAGACCTATTTAATGAAGAACTTCAGAAACATCTAAACAAAATAAACAATAAGATCCATGTATTTTAGCGGGAGATTTAAATGCTAGAAATGAAAATGTGCCAGTTGCTAATTCAGTAGGTGCTAGCGGGGAGCATTCTATGAATCAAAATGAAGCAAAACTAGTGGAATTAATAAAATTTAACGAATTTTAGGTAACAAACACTTTCTTTATGAATAAAGACATTCACAAATCTACATGGTCTGCACGAGGTTACCGTTGATTAGTGTATTATGTAATAATTAACCAAAATTAGCTCCGAGGATAATATACACTCGAGTATATAGAGGAAGGCTTAAAAGCACAGACCACTACCTTGTAAAATCAAGATTCAAGCTGTGATCAACATGAAAAAATCAATCAATAGAAAATAAATAATAAAAAACAAACTAGATAAAAACAGTTGAAACAAACGATTTAAGGTGCACCTGTTGCAAGAAGAGAGTTTAAGAAATCGGTATGAGAACAGACTCACGTAACTGCTCAAAGAAATACCTACTAATACAGACATGAATGGAGAATGGTCTAGTATTGAAAACGCTATAAAACAGATAACAAGTGAAGAGCGAGGTTAGAAACAGACCGAATCGGAAAAGAAGTTTAAAAATTTTGAACGAAGAGATACAAGCGTCCATAAGCGATAAACAGAAAGCATGCAATGCATACTTACAGAAGAAATCCTTAGAAGCTAATGATAACGCACATAGGATATCGTTTGTACGTAGAGTTACACATGTATGGGAGACAAGAAAAGCAAAAAAATTAATGAATCACCTCAACAAAGAAGAAAAGATATCGTAAATCTGAATGTAAAACAAACAGATAACTGGATTACAGATCATAAAGAACTATAATCCAACCCAGATATCAAAGAAATAAATAATAACAACTACAAGGAATGGATTATACAGACCTAATGAAATTGAAGGCAGCTTAAAAAAATCACCAGGACTACATGTAATAAATAACGAATTCATTAAATACGGAGGAGTCGTCATAGAATTAAGAGTATTACATATCTTTAGCATGTGCTGGGTAAAATATGTATGAAATACCAGAAGAATGTTCAATAGCAAGCGACACTGCAGTACACAACAAATGCGAAAATACATCTACCTACGAGGGTATAAGTATTCTAAATATTTCTTATAAAATCTACAGCGAAATGATAAATGAAAGGCTGCAAAAATCTTGGACGTAATTTTCATGGAGGGACAGGCAATTTTCCAAAAGGAAAGATCACGCATAGACAGTGTTTCCACACTGAAAGAGACAATATAAGGGAGCTGGGAACTTAATCTGGGAACTCGCTTAGCGTTAGTGGATTATGAAAAAGCATTTGTCAGAATTCATAGAGATAAGTTAATGCCAATAATGGAAAAAAGAAAAGTCCCTAAACATTCGATCCATGTCGCAAATTGTCCTATATATGAAGACCAGCATTAGAATTGACACGGGTAAAGAGATAACACGAAATACAAACAAATCTTGAAGTTAAATAAGTGTATAGCTTGCTACAAACAAAATTCAGTGACTACGTGCCTGACATAGTCAGAGAATGGAAAAGAGGTAGAACACCATCAGGTATAAATATTGGGAGGAATAATCATATTAACACGATGTGATTTACTGATGGTCAAGTTATGCAAGACAGCGAAAACAATTACAAGTGACATTATGTAAACTAAATGAGATAAGTGCAAGCTGTAATCTGACTATATATGTAACTAAAACCATGACTTTTCTAGGTATTGGGAGGTATAATAATATTAACACGATGTGATTTACTGATGATCAATATATACAACACAGCGAAAACAATCAAAAGTGGCACTACATAAACTAAATGACATAAGTGCAAGCTATAATATGACTATATCTGTAATTAAAACCATGACCTTTCTTTGTATTCACCTAGTACGAACAAAAACAGACCACAATCATAAACCGATAGAACTGGTAGTCCATTTCAAATATGTAAGATATGTCATATCATATGATCAAGATAAGGATATACAGAAGAAAACTAATTTGTAAAAGTGTAAATGTGACACATTAAGGAGGAACGCTCACGGATAAAACAAGGAAAGAGACGCAAAATGAAATTTAATCAACTCATGGTAGTTCCGACTGTACTGCATGTGACGGAAAGTTGCACACTCAGAAATAAAAATTTACGGCAATTACAAGCACCAGAAATGAAATTTCTAGGATCTGTGAAAGGCTGCATTATGGAAGACAGAATTAAAAAAGAAGTAATAAGGGAAAAATTAGGGATGCTACCAATAACCCAAACTGCAATCCACTACAAAGAAAAGTGGAGATTACATGTACTTCGTACGTCGCCACAAAGAGTTTATAAACTAACAATGGCTTATAAGGAGAAGTGTGAGAAGACCGAGAAAGAGATGGTGAAACCCGAGCAGGCAGTAAGCCTAACCCCGCAGTGCTAGAATAAAAAGAATACTAAATTTAACGGATAAAGGAGAAAATATAAAAATCCAGCAGATGAATCAGGCAAATGGAAAACGTCTAAAAAAATGTCTACAAGCGAAATGCAAATCTGTAGAAACACGCATAACTATGGGAATGACAGATGCCGCCTAAAGGGAAAGTAGAGACAAAAGAGAAGCACCTGTATGAATAACAAGGAAGGCTGAAAAGTAATGCTTCCGATTTTTTATGTGAAAACTCTTAAAGCTTTTTAAATAAAACAAACTTTATTAACATTCTACATATTTATTCTTCACGTCTACATATTTGCAGCCCTCTGGCGGTGGAAGGGTGCGAATTGCAGCGTGTAACATTGCGGTGCATGGGGAACAGCTTGCTGTGGTCGAATTTCGAATTCGATGATTCCGTCCACACATGCTGTCCTTCAGCACGCTAACGCCAGACTGCACATGAGCACCGAAGTATCTGGAACATTCCGACACCTTGGCCCCATCCGAGTTTCATTTGTTTCGAAAACTTAAGGAACGTCTTTAGGAACTACATTTTGATAGTGATGAAGCGGTGCAAGTAGAGGTACACATAAAAAATAGAGGTGTAGAAAGTTAATAACGTTTGTTTTTATCTAACAAGCTTTAAAAGATTTCACATAAAAAGTTCTGAAGTATTACGTTTCAACACGGCTTCGTATTTGGGTAGCAAAATAGCTGATTATTGCTGAAGTAAAGAAAATATAAAACGCAGGCAGGTAATAACAAGAAAAGAATTCAAGAATAAGATAAATTAGTGAACATCCAACACAAGCTAAGCATTACGAATTCTTCTCTGAAGGTGTTTAACATTAGTGTAGACTGCTACGGAAATGAAACATGAACAGGGATATTCAGACGCATCAAGCAGTCGCTAGTTTGGTAATAGAAGGAAGGGTGAGTGGCAAAAAGTATAATAGAGTGAGACCAGGACTTGACTACAGTAAGCAGGTTCAAATGGATGTAGGTTGCAATAGTTCTCCAGGAATGAAGCGGCTTGAACAGGATAGCCTGGCGTGGAGAGCTGCATCAAAAGAGTTATCTTACTGTAAACTACAATAACAAGAACAAAGATCAGCCGACAGGCTAAAAACTGCCAATGTTTCACTCTCAAATCGTCTATGGAATTCTGTACCCTAGGTAAATCGACGCTCCGGCCTATCAACTCTTCCTTGGTGTCTTAAGCGGTCATGTTGACGCTATAAGCGTATTTCCTGGCCCCAAAAGCGACCGGCGTTCAATATAGTTCAGTAAATCTATGATTCTGTCTTGAACGCTTCTCGGACAATTTTCCGCGAGACTTAGATTGCTCAGATTGGCTTCCGCATATCCCTGGTATTTTTTGCAGTCCATGCCATTACAAACGCTTGCCGTTATTATTTCTTTTTTTATCTGTCACGACTATGGCTTTCAGGCACACTCTTGCATCAGCTCAGCCATTCACAGGGATACAGTTTACAGATAATACCGCACTGTGGATAATATTATTCAACAAAGAGGTCTGTAGATATGGCTGTAGCGGGAGCTAACTCGTTCACTTGACTAGGTCCACGCATGTTCCACTTCCAAGTGGTGCGCGTTATTACCTTGCAGTGCAAGTATGGGAAGCTAGAGCAGAAAGTACCTTCCTGCTGTTATCATCTTCAAATTTACGGATCTCGAGAAGGAGAAAGAAATCACAGTGTTGATAGAAAAGATGACTTAACATCCAAGTAACACGTTAAAGCGAAGTAAATCGATGGGCTCCAAAGTACAGCAAGAGGGAATGATGCGTAGTGCGATGGGATTCTACATCTACAGCTACATCTACATGGATACTCTGCAAATCACATTTAAGTACCTGGCAGAGGCTTCATCGAACCACCTTCACAGTTCTCTATTATTCCAATATCGTATAGCGCGCAGAAAGAATGAACACCTATATCTTTCCGTACGAGCTCTGATTTCCCTTATTTTATGGTGGTGATCGTTCCGCCCTATGTGAGTCGGTGTCAACAAAGTATTTTCGCATTCGGAGGAGAAAGTTGGTGACTGGAATTTCGTGAGAAGATTCCGTCGCTATGAAAAACTCCTTTCTTTTAATGATGTCCAGCCCAAATCCTGTATCATCTCTAACACACTCTCTCCCATATTTCGCAATAATACAAAACGTGCTGACTTTCTTTGAACTTTTTCGATGTACTCCGTCAGTCCTATCTGGTAAGGATCCCACATCGCGCAGCAGTATTCTAAAAGAGGACGGACAAGTGTAGTGCAGGCAGTCTCCTTTGTAGGTCTGTTACATTTTCTAAGTGTCCTGCCAATAAATCGCAGTCTTTGGTTAGTCTTCCCCACAACATTTTCTATGTGTTCCTTCCCATTTAAGTTGTTCGTAATTGTAATACCTAGGTATTTGGTTGAATTTACGGCCTTTAGATTGGACTGATTTATTGTGTAACCGAAGTTTAACGCGTTCCTTTTAGCACTCATGTTGATGACCTCACACTCTTCGTTATTTATGGTCAATTGCCACTTTTCGCACCATTCAGATATCTTTTCTAAATCATTTTACAGTTTGTTTTGATCTTCTGATGATTTTATTAGTCGATAAACGACAGTGTCATCTGAAAACAACCGAAGACGGCTGCTCAGATTGTCTCCCAAATGGTTTTTATAGATAAGGTAAAGCAAAGGACCTATAACACTACCTTGGGGAACGCCAGAAATCACTTCTGTTTTACTCGATGACTTCCCGTTAATTACTACGAACTGTGACCTCTCTGACAGTAAATCACAAATCCAGTCACATAACTGAGGCGATGTTCCAGAAGCACGCAATTTCACTACGAGCCGCTTATGTGGTACAGTGTCAAAAACCTTCCGGAAATCCAGAAATACGGAATCGATATGAAATCCCTTGTCAATAGCACTCATCACTTCATGTGAATAAAGAGCTAGTTGTGTTTCACAGCAACGATGTTTTCTAAACCCATGTTGACTGTGTGTCAATAGACCGTTTTCTTCGAGGTAATTCATAATGTTCGAACACAATATATGTTCCAAAATTCTGCTGCATATCGACGTTAACGATATGGGCCTGTAATTTAGAGGATTACTCCTACTACCTTTCTTGAATATTGGTGTGACCTGTGCAGCTATCCAATCTTTGGTTACGGATCATTCGTCGAGCGAGCGGTTTTATATGATTGTTAAGTGTGGAACTAATGCATTAGCATACTCCGAAAGGAACCTAACTGGTATACAGTCTGGACCAGAAGACTTGCTTTTATTAAGTGATTAAGTTGCTTCACTACTCCGCGGATATTTACTACTACGTTACTCATGTTGGCAGCTGTTCTCGATTCGAATTCTGGAATATTTACTTCGTCTTCTTTTGTGAAGGCCTTTCGGAAGGCTGTGTTTAGTCACTATACTTTGGCAGCACTGTCTTCGATAGTATCTCCATTGCTATCGCCCAGAAAAGGCATTCATTGCTTCTTTCCGCTAACATAATTCGTATGTTTGGAAGCAAAGTGCACACAATAAATATTCTGTTGACGATATGGATAAATGTTATATTAGCCAGCGATTTAACACATAAATATAACAATAATGCACTAAATAGGAATGAAAAAACACGGAGGAAATAAAATAGAAGTTGCAGAGACCTGAAGAAATTCTTCCTTACTATCAATTTGTGTGGATATTGATGGATAACCGACAGGGTAGTAAGGATCAAGAATCGAAATTATTACCTTTGCAAGTCAGCAGTATTTTTAACATTGTGCTATCATAAATGTACACCTTCTTCAGACTAAACAGAACAGAAAACAACAGTGCCCTACCATAATATTTAACATAGTTCCTTGATTACATTTACACTGCCTATACTTTAATTTCTTCAGTGATTCACTCCTGCAACTACCATCTATATGCCGACGACATCCAACTGTACATAAGTGCAAGCCCCAAGAACATTGCTGACGCAGTAGCGAGTATGAACGCAGATCTTTGCTCTGTTTCTCGATGGGCACAGAACCTAGGTCTGAAACTAAACCCCAAGAAATCCCAGGTCATACTTATATCTCATCCAAAGTTAATCAGTCGGTACTTTCGCGAAACAGTCCCTCAAATACTCCTCAATGGTACCCAACTACCATACCAAAAAACAGTAAAAGACCTTGGAATAATCTTGGATGAACACCTAAACTGGGAAGAATAAACAGTCACAGCTTGCCGGAAATCGCTCTCCTCCCTACATGCAATTCAAAAATTTAGAAAAATATTTCCAACCCATGTTAAACAAAAATTAGTCCAAACACTAGTCTTGCCTAATCTTTACTACTGTGATGTAGTTCAACACGGCACAAATAGTGAAAATTCGAGATGCCTTGAGCTGGTGATGAATGCTTGCGTTAGATACGTATGCAATATACGGTTGTATGATCATATCAGTCCTTCATACTCCCAGCTAGTTTGGATACGCCCACATAAGGTACGCGATCTCCACACGATGTGCTTACTTCATCGATTTCTTAGCCACTGGTGCCCCCAATACTTATCTTCTCACATTAAACACCTATCATCATTCCACAACCGCAATACCAGATCGGATGCGTCTAGCACCTTGTCTGTACCTTTACATAACACAAAATCTTTCTCCGTGTCATTCTCCATCTCAGCCATACGACTATGGAACGCGCTCCCCTGTGATCTGCGTCTTATCCAAAACCACTCAACATTCAAGAGGGAACTTAAGACTTACATATTAGGGACGGTATAGTCACCATTGTTGTGCCCCCTCACCTTTTCTTTCTCCTCTCCATCATAGCTTCGAATTTTACCATTCTATTTCTCTTCCTCTAACCTATCTACCTGTTCTATATCTCTTTCACCCCATTCCATCGTCTTATGTCTCTGCTAAATGAGAATAACTCACAAGCTGCAAGAATATATCGAGAAAATTCCCCAACTAGCAATAGGACTGACACTCATAAAAGAAAAATGTGTTTACTTTCATATACATAGTCATTATTATTATTATTATTATTATTATTCTTGATTGTTATAATTATAATTATTTCTTGATTGTTATAATTATCATTGTACTACTTTTATAATCTCTATTTTTTTTCTTTAACATTAATACTGTATAACATGTTATATGTCCTTAATGTTCTGTAGAAACTGAAATTTGTTGAATCTGAGTATGCCTGGTTAGGTGTAAGAGAGGGCCTGAAGGCCCTAATCTTGCCAGGTAAAATAAATGCATAAATAAATAAATAAATAAATAAAATAAATAATGGACTGAGCAATCCGAGGTAAACAAAAAGGTCTGCTTGTTAGTACCTTTCGGAAATCTTTGTTTAAACTGCATTATGATTGCCTGTATTTCGTAGTTAGTACGTTAGACATTTTTAGAGTATCTGCCGCAGTGGACAAAGCTTTTGAGTAATATGATGACGTCGTGGACATGATTCTCGCACTGGAACCTTCGTCAGCAATCGCTGTATCACTCTGGAGCCATATATATGCGATTTACTATCATCATATGCCACATACAGACACAGATATTAATAGTTGCTTAATTCTTTCAAATTAAGTTTGTCTTGAAATACTGTATCATTTATTACTTTATTGTGATAATATACTGGTTTCATAAATTAAGTTTTATTGTTTGTATTCTTAAGAAACGAATTGTCTTACTAGTTAAAACATCAGTCCAAAAAAATTCGAGAGTGGATTAATAAGAAACAGAGAAAAGCTAATTTGGTGGTTTTAATGCTTCAGACATTCTACGTAGTTTCCCCCAGCTTCAGCACAATGCACATAAAGTTCGTAGAAACCGTGTAAAACCGTTAGAAAAATACTTATTTGGGATTCTGTTCAACTCGCCGTCTCATTTGCACGTTTTCCGGTCCATTCTACATTTTTTTTCGTTTTGTGGTAGGTTCGTATAGAAAACAATTCACCCATGGTGATTTTTTTCTTGAAAAAATGTTCGCATATTTCATTTGTATCAAATCGCGGTGGGCGAATACGTGTCATTGTTTTTGGACGGAGTCAAGATGTGCGGGACACTCCTTGCACACATTTTTTTCTTCAAAAATTTACTGCACCGACGTCGCTTATACGCCGTTAATAAAATTAGTTTCGGAACTTTTTGGACAGGCGGTGTGTACAGGATTGTCAGAAACAGTCTGAAAAGCTTATAGATTTGTTGCAGCTTGGTCGATACGTAGAATAATTGTTACGAAAGAAAGTCGATGAGTTGCGCTGATTCCGAATTAAATAGCATTGACGTTAGCCAGTCAGGCCGTTGCACGCTTAGATTCAACCGTATCGCCAGATACAATTAGTGTCACCTGTCCTCAGAGAATATACACACATCAAAAAAAGTTCTGCATCACCTCGGTTCGAAGAGTTCCGGAACCTGTACAGAAAATTAGAGTAGAGATCAACATAAACATCATATCCGCCTTTTTTATTGCTCATGAAAACCACACATTACATGTTGAACCACCATACAACGACACCTTCAGAGATGGTGGTCCAGATTGCTGTACACTCCGGTACCTCTAATACCCAGTAGCACTTCCTCTTGCATTGATGCGTGCCTGTATTCGTCGTGGGATACTATCCACAAGTTCATTAAGGCACTGATGGTCCAGATTGTCCCACTCCTCAACGGCGATTCGGCGTAGATCTCTGAGTGGTTGGTGGGTCACGTCGTCCATAAACAGCCCTTCTGAATCTACCCCAGGTATGTTCGATAGGGTTCATGTCTGGAGAACATGCTGTCCACTCTAGTCGAGCGATGTCGTTATCCTGAAGGAAGTAATTCACAAGATGTGCACAATGGGGGCGCAAATTGTCGTCCATGAAGACATGTGCCTCGCCAATACGCTGGCGATATGGTTGCACTGTCGGTGAGAGGATGGCATTCAGGTATCGTACAGCCGTTACTACATCTTCCATGACCAGCAGCGGCGTACGTCGGCTCCACATAATGCCATCCCAAAATAGCAGGGAACCTCCACCTTGCTGCCCTCGCTGGACAGTGTGTTTAAGGCGTTCAGCCTGACCGGGTTCAGCCTGACCGGACGTCTCCAACGATTGTCTGGTTGAAGGCATGTGCGACACTCATCGGTGAAGAGAACGTGATGCCCGTCCTGAGCGGTCCATTCGGCATGTTGTTGGGCCCATCTGTAACGCGCTGCATGGCGTCGTGGTTGCAAAGATGGACCTCCCCTTGGAGGTCCGCATTGAAGTTGTACATCACGCAGCCTATTGCGCACAGTTTGAGTCGTAACACGACGTCCTGTGGCTGTACGAAAAGCATTATTCAACAAGGTGACGTTGCTGCGAGGTTTCCTCCGAGCCATAATCCATAGGTAGCGGTTGTCCACTGTAGTAGTAGCCCTTGGGCGGCCTGAGTGAGGCATGTCATCGACAGTTACTGTCTCTCTGTAACTCCTACATGTCCGAACAACATCGCTTTGGTTCACTCCGAGACGCCTGGACACTTCCCTTGTTGAGAGCCCTTTCTGTCACAAAGTAATAAGGCGGAAGCTACCGAACGTATTGACTGTCTAGGCATGGTTGAAATATAGACAACACGAGCCGTTTCCTCCTTCCTGGTGAAATGACTGGAACTGATCGACTATCGGACCCCCTCGGTCTAATAGGCGCTGTTCATGACCGGTTGCTTACATCTTTGGGCGGGTTTAGTGACAGCTTTGAACAGTCAAAGGGACAGTGTCTGAGATACAATATCCACTGTCAACGTCTATCTTCAGGAGTTCTGGGAACCGGGTTGATGCGAAAGTTTTTTGATGTGTGTATGATACTGCATGAGGGTGCTCAGCTTTTGGCTTTGGTTCGTTCTTTATTACCGCCCAACGTCCAATTTTTGTATTACTCTCTTGCTCGGTTTTAGGAAACCAAACGAAGAACTGGTTTGGTGACACCACCTCTGGCTGTCCGCTCGAATTTCCGTGCACAATTGCCTGACTGACTAACTTCAATACTAATTAACTCGGAAACGGAGCGACGTCCACAATCTTTTTATCAGTTATTCTCAGTACAACCTATCCTGCAAACTCATAAGAAGCTTTTCAGACCACCCTGTATATTTACATAAAAACTGTTTTCTGTTCTTAATTAAAAACTGCTTTGGATTTTCTAGGGTATGTTATGTGTCTCCATGAAGGGTCGAATAGCTGTTTAGATACTGGTATATCAGAGGGAATATTGTGGGCCGGCCGCTGTGACCGAGTGGTTCTAGGCGCTTCAGTCTGGAACCGCGCTGCTGCTACAGTCGCAGGTTCGAATCGTGCCTCGGGCATGGGTGTGTGCGATGTCCTTAGGTTAGTTAGGTTTAAGTAGTGGTGACCTCAGATGTTAAGTCCCATAGAGCTTAGAGCCTTTTGAACAATTTGAATTTGAATATTGTGATCTGTTGTTCCTTTTTTTACTGAAGTATTAAGAATGAAATAGATCCTTTTCGAACAGTTTTTCTCAGCGATTTGGTTTTCGACCCAGTCGTTGGGAAATGAAGAGGGAGCGTGAGGGGCTCCATGTTAGGTGACGCTGACTGGGGCACAGGCTGTGCGAGGTGCTGCGGCGCGGCGAGCCGTGCAGCGTGCAGCAGGTGGACTTGCGGCTGCCCGAGACGCTGGTGGGCAGCGCGCCGCTGCGGCTGGGCTTGCTACTGCGCGGCGCGGGGCGGCTGCCCGCCGCGTGGCGCCTGCGCCGCTGCAAGATCTGCGACTGCCAGTCCGACAGCGTCAGCGCCGGCATCTCGCGTAGGCGCAAAGTGCTCCGCTGCCCGCACCGCCACCTACTCGATCTGCAGCCCCGCGCTGGATGCCTCACGGTTAGAGTTGTACAGCTATCCTAGGCTAGCCTAGATCTTCGTAAGTAAGCGTCGACTACGGTAGTTTTCCTTGTCGCTTTGGTCGCAACCGCGTTGCCGGTACGTTAGCTGTGTTGCATACCTCTTGGGCGTTGCCTCATTTTGCTTCCTTTGTTGTGTATGCGATTTGTCTCTTACTCGATTCTCCTAGAACCTGAAAGCAGTGAACCTTCTAGAAACCGAGTGAGGACATAACTTGCATAACCTATGGAAAATTTATGTCCTACATAGTTATTCTCCTGTCTGTAATGAAAAATAAACAGTATCTATAGCAAAATTGAAACTGTCAATGTTTCTTTAAAGTTTTATTCGAAAACTGTTAATTTGTAACTTGAAATACATGTGCACTGTAATAAAACTAAAGAAAAATATATAATTTCCTAAAAGAAGTGAAACTTAAGAAAAACATATCAAACATCACTTCAATACTTCCTTGAACTTATATAGACATTCTTGAGGGTGTTTTAGTCCTGTCGTTGTAACTACAGAATGCTTTGTAACTGAAATACTATATGGCTGCAGTACCACAAAAATTGGTATCTGTTTTGTCATGCCTGTTCAACAGAACAGAAGACACACACACACACACACACACACACACACACACACACATATATATATATATATATATATATATATATATATATATATATATATATACTCCTGGAAATGGAAAAAAGAACACATTGACACCGGTGTGTCAGACCCACCATACTTGCTCCGGACACTGCGAGAGGGCTGTACAAGCAATGATCACACGCACGGCACAGCGGACACACCAGGAACCGCGGTGTTGGCCGTCGAATGGCGCTAGCTGCGCAGCATTTGTGCACCGCCGCCGTCAGTGTCAGCCAGTTTGCCGTGGCATACGGAGCTCCATCGCAGTCTTTAATACTGGTAGCATGCCGCGACAGCGTGAACGTGAACCGTATGTGCAGTTGACGGACTTTGAGCGAGGGCGTATAGTGGGCATGCGGGAGGCCGGCTGGACGTACCGCCGAATTGCTCAACACGTGGGGCGTGATGTCTCCACAGTACATCGATGTTGTCGCCAGTGGTCGGCGGAAGGTGCACGTGCCCGTCGACCAGGGACCGGACCGCAGCGACGCACGGATGCACGCCAAGACCGTAGGATCCTACGCACTGCCGTAGGAGACCGCACCGCCACTTCCCAGCAAATTAGGGACACTGTTGCTCCTGGGGTATCGGCGAGGACCATTCGCAACCGTCTCCATGAAACTGGGCTACGGTCCCGCACACCGTTAGGCCGTCTTCCGCTCACGCCCCAACATCGTGCAGCCCGCCTCCAGTGGTGTCGCGACAGGCGTGAATGGAGGGACGAATGGAGACGTGTCGTCTTCAGCGATGAGAGTCGCTTCTGCTTGGTGCCAATGATGGTCGTATGTGTGTTTGGCGCCGTGCAGGTGAGCGCCACAATCAGGACTGCATACGACCGAGGCACACAGGGCCAACACCCGGCATCATGGTGTGGGGAGCGATCTCCTACACTGGCCGTACACCACTGGTGATCGTCGAGGGGACACTGAATAGTGCACGGTACATCCAAACCGTCATCGAACCCATCGTTCTACCATTCCTAGACCGGCAAGGGAACTTGCTGTTCCAACAGGACAATGCACGTCCGCATGTATCCCGTGCCACCCAACGTGCTCTAGAAGGTGTAAGTCAACTACCCTGGCCAGCAAGATCTCCGGATCTGTCCCCCATTGAGCATGTTTGGGACTGGATGAAGCGTCGTCTCACGCGGTCTGCACGTCCAGCACGAACGCTGGTCCAACTGAGGCGCCAGGTGGAAATGGCATGGCAAGCCGTTCCACAGGACTACATCCAGCATCTCTACGATCGTGTCCATGGGAGAATAGCAGCCTGCATTGCTGCGAAAGGTGGATATACACTGTACTAGTGCCGACATTGTGCATGCTCTGTTGCCTGTGTCTATGTGCCTGTGGTTCTGTCAGTGTGATCATGTGATGTATCTGACCCCAGGAATGTGTCAATAAAGTTTCCCCTTCCTGGGACAATGAATTCACGGTGTTCTTATTTCAATTTCCAGGAGTGTATATATATATATATATATATATATATATATATATATATATATATGAGCGTAGGTGACAAATGGTAACTTCAGTGTGAATGTGCACTATGTCTGAACTCTTATAGGAATCAGCCAAGAGCTCTGAGCAAAGGGTTTAATGGTCAGTGAGCACTATTATGTGTGACCAGTTGATAACTTGGGTTGGACAAGCAGTGTGTCCAGATAGCTGTGGCGGTTATGGTGACCACTTGAGTAGTGTAGAAATTCAGAGTTCAACTCCTCGTCTGGCACCAATTTTCAATTGTCACTGTTGAATTTACTTCGTTGTCCAATGTGGGTCGATGCCTTTGTTGATATTAAAATCTTGTAGTAGTAACTACATAAAATAAAGATACTTTAATAATAACTGAAAAAACTTAAAGATGAAATAAAAAATAAATATGTGGCCTAGGATAAAAATTTCTAATCATTGATCCCACAAAACAATATGTTTTTAATACTACATTAAAATTACATAAAGAAATATTCACCCATTGAACAAAAAATATTCATCATAATCAGTATAAAAATGTATTGTGGTATTCATGTATTTAACAAGAAGAACAAGTATATAAATAAGCATCATAAGCTCTATTTTGAGAAAAAAAATACATATATTGTAAATTGTATAAACTGTTCTAAACAAAAAAATTAATCCAGAATGAGATTTTCATTCTGCAGCGGAGTGTGCGCTGATATGAAACTTCCTGGCAGATTAAAACTGTGTGCCCGACCAAGACTCGAACTTTTTTTTTGTAACCATATATATTTATTTAAATATATTAACAACGATACATTTAAAAAAAAGACATTTTATTCTAATAATCTATTATATTCCCAGTGATGGTTAATATTACTGTCATTTTATATGTTTTCGTTTTTATATTTTCCTTTTTCGTTTTTCTCTTATTGTTTGTTCCTTAAACCCTTTTACATGGCCATTTGTCGTCTTTTTTTTTTTGAGGGGGGGTAGACATTGCAGGACAGGCATAACACTTTATATTTGGCATCAATGCATTGATTTTGAGTTTATGTTTCTGTATGTGATTCACTTGTGATGCCATAGGCACATTGTGTATTCTGGTTTGATCTCTTCCTCTAGTTACACTGCTAAGTGGGACAGTATGAAGGAAACGTCACCATGATAGGTGGAGCAGAGGTGGAAGAAACTTTTTTTTTACATATACTACAGAATATACCTAAATTGAAGAAGAGAGAAAATTTTGTCATATTACATAAGAGAAGCAGAAAGGATAGTGTGAGTAATCAATAGAATTTTACAGGCACAAAGTAAAGGAAATCAAAAATATCTAATAATAATAATGAGTAGTTGGCACTTTCCACTAAGGAGCCCTTTGTGTCACTGATTTCACTAAGAAGAAACACTTTATACTACTATACTTCACTATTTGATGCGAGAAGAGAAAGTACTTTATCTTTTTTGTTGCACTTGTTCACTATCACTGCACACGTTATTCTTGTGGTGAGTGTGGTGAGGTGGCTGGTGGCGGTGCTGAGGGTCACAGGCTGGGAAGGACTCTGGCGATTGCTGTCTGCAGTGGAATCTGCAGGAAGTTTTTGAAGTTCTCGTGGTATCGCCTGTGCTGCTGGGCCGTCTTGTTCTCCTCCCAGAGGTCCATCAGGAAGGCCAGCTGGTCGGTCTGCCTCCGCGCTACGATGGCGTGTGCCGTCATGGCGAGGATCCAGAGAGTCGCCAGTCGCTTGGGCCGTGGAAATGGGTTGCAGTCTGGGGCGGTGATTGCTTCCACTGTGATGCTTCCCGGCGCCGTTCTGTTGATGTGGGCCACCATCTGCTGGCACGCTTCCCAGATGTTGATGGCATTCCCGCACGTGAATCGGTGCTCGAGGGTGTCGGTCATGCCACATACGTCACACTTGTCACTTGCGACGAGTTTTATCACCGCCAGTCTTTGGTTGGTTGGTACCGTTCTGTTAATTATTTTGTATCATGTCTCCTTCGCATGTTTAGGCAACACGTTTTCCGAGACGTTCCCCCATATTTGTTTCCAATTGTATTGCGGGAGTTTTTGTTCAATTTTGTTTTTTGCCGGCTTCCCCCTGAGGGCCCAGTATATTCTCTTGGCTGTTCTGTGGCTGGGGTTCGCCACGGTGTCCAGAACGTAACTTTTGTTGGCGTAGTGCAGCCTGACGTGTCGCATTCTGAAGGGAATGTGTCTCGTGTCGACCGGCGCTTCTTGTGATGCGGGCTTGTATCTTCCAATTATCGTGGCTGTGACGCTGTCAGGGTTTTTGTCCTGGATGGCGAGCGTTCGTTTCAGTAGAAGGGCTGCACATTTGGTCTTTATATCAACTAGACCTAGTCCCCCTTCTTTTGTTGGCAGCGAGCACGTTGCTTGCGCCACTTTGAATATATTTCGACGCCACAACAGGTAGTACACTGCGCTCGTTAGTGCTCGCGCAATTTCTGTCGGGATGCTTAAGATTTGCGCCAGGTACCAAGCTTTCGACAGGATCGTCGTGTTTATCAGTTCTGTTTTCTGGTGGATTGTTAGCTTCCGGTTCGCGTGCTGTCTGGAGAGATCTCTTATGGTGTGTAGCACGTCCCTCCAGTTGTATGCGGCCATTCTAAGTGGACAAGACTGTATATATATTCCAAGAACTTTATGGCTTTCTACTGTTTTATACCACTGGCTGTCTGGTTTGAGTCGTTGATTCCCTATCGGCAGTAGCACTGTTTTTCTGGGGTTGGTTTGGGCGCCTGACGCTTTTTGGAATGTATTCATGATGGTTTCTACTCTCCCAATATCTTCCTGGTCTTCAATAAAGATGCCTAGGTCGTCAGCGTAGGCTATACATGCTACTGCTTTGCCTCCTACGGAGAAGCCTCTGATGTCGTTTGTGAGTTTCCGCAGCAGCGGGTCCAGTGCTATAGCGAATAGAGCCATTGACAATGGACAGCCTTGCCTCACGGATCTGCCCAGTTTTATCAGTTTTGTTTCCCAACTCTTGATTATTACTGTCGATCTCGCAGTACTTAGTATCTTCTGGATGATTACGATGAATTTTTGTCCAAACCCGAGTCTGTTTAGTGTCTCTACGAGATATTTGTGGTCGATCCTGTCGAAGGCTTTGTTGAAGTCCACCGAAATTATGGCACCTGCGCTTCTGGTGGTGGCTGCCTGTGCTATTATGTCCCTGTAGGTGCGTGTGGTGTCAAATATATTTTTCCCTGGTACCGCACATGTTTGCCACGGACTGATGACTTTCCTCATCGCCGATTTCATGTTGTTTGCGATGCATTTCGCTATTATTTTATAGTCGGCGTTGAGGAGCGTAATCGGACGAAACTCTTCAATGCGGCGGGCGGCTCTCTTCTTAGGGATGAGTGTTATGGTCCCTTCGGTCAGCCCAGGTGGAATTTCCGTCCCATCGAGTATCTCGTTCACCATTTCCGTGAATTGCCCTCCTAGCACGTCCCAATATGCGAGGTAGAACTCGAATGGGATGCCGTCGGCGCCGGGTGCTCTTCTTCTTGCGCTGGTCCTCATCGTTTCTTTGATGTCATCCACGTCGACATTTTCTGTCAGCAACGCCCTGTCTGCGTCTGTGAGCACGCTCCTCGTCTGCTGGAGGATGTCAGCAGTTGCCGCGTCGTCTGTCGCTTCTCGACGGAACATGTCTCGGAAATAGTCCTCGATGTGTTTTGTTAACTCCGTTTTCGTCGTGAGCGTCTTTCCTTGCTTGTCCTGAAGCTCACTTACTCACTTTCCTGCGCCTCTCTCCCTTTCCCTATTTAGGTGGTGCATGGTGAGTGGCTCTTCATCCACCTCGCCATATGTTTTACTTCTGGTGAGGACGCCTTTTATTTGCTGTTTCTTTATTTGAAGGAGTTTTGCTTTGATTCTCCTAACTCGCGGCAGGTATTGCTGCTCGTCTGCTGGTGCGTCGAGTGCGTCTTTCAGGCACTGCTGGTAGAACTCGGCCATGGTTCGCCTCCAGAATGACTTTTCCGCACTGTATCTTATCAACAGGCTGCGCATTGTCGGCTTCGCTCGTGCCAGCCACCACTCGGTCGTGCTGCTGTAGCGTGCGCGCTGTGCCAGGTATTCTTGCCACGTTTCCACTATTTGCTTCCACAGTTCCGCGTCCTGCAAGTGTTCCGTATTTCGCTTCCACGTGCTTCTTGTGCTGACGTTCTTTCCTTTTTGGAGATGCAGGCTGCATTCGTAGCTGCAGTGGTCTGAAAAGATGACAGGATAGACTTCGACGTGCGCAACATTTTTAGTTGCTGCTCTGCTGATATATATACGGTCCAGTCTGCTATTACCATTTTTGTGGTGGTACGTAAATTCAGTGTGTGTTGGATGGAGAAGGCGCCACGAATCTTCTATTTTCAGTCGTCGAATCAGTCGGGACCTTCGCCTTTCGCAGGCAAGTGCTCTACCATCTGAGCTACCGAAGCACGACTCACGGCCGGTACTCACAGCTTTACTTCTGCCAGTACCTCGTTTCCTACCTTCCAAACTTTACAGAAGCTCTCCTGCGAACCTTGCAGAACTAGCACTCCTGAAAGAAAGGAAGTTTCATATCAGCGCACACTCCGCTGCAGAGTGAAAATCTCATTCTGGAAACATCCCCCAGGCTGTGGCTAAGCCATGTCTCCGCAGTATCCTTTCTTTCAGGAGTGCTAGTTCTGCAAGGTTCGCAGGAGAGCTTCTGTAAAGTTTGGAAGGTAGGAGACGAGACACTGGCAGAAATAAGGCTGTGAGTACCGGGCGTGAGTCGTGCTTCGGTAGCTCAGATGGTAGAGCACTTGCCCGAGAAAGGCAAAGGTATCGAGTTTGAGTCTCGGTCGGGCACACAGTTTTAATCTGCCAGGAAGTTGCATATTAGCGCACACTCCGCTGCAGAGTGAAAATCTCATTCTGGAAACATCCTCCAGGCTGTGGCTAAGCCATATCTCCGCAATATCCTTTCTTTCAGGAGTGCTAGTTCTGCAAGGTTCGCAGGAGAGCTTCTGTAAAGTTTGGAAGGTAGAAGACGAGGTACTGGCAGAAGTAAAGCTGTGAGTACCGGCCGTGAGTCGTGCTTCGGTGGCTCAGATGGTAGAGCACTTGCCCGAGAAAGGCAAAGGTCTCGAGTTCGAGTCTCGGTCGGGCACACAGTTTTAATCTACCAGGAAGTTTCATATCAGTGCACACTCCGCTGCAGAGTGAAAATCTCATTCTGGAAACATCCCCCAGGCTTTGGCTAAGCCATGTCTCCGCAGTATCCTTTCTTTCAGGAGTGCTAGTTCTGCAAGGTTCGCAGGAGAGCTTCTGTAAAGTTTGGAAGGTAGGAGACGAGATACTGGCAGAAATAAGGCTGTGAGTACCGGGCGTGAGTCATGCTTCGGTAGCTCAGATGGTAGAGCACTTGCCCGCGAAAGGCAAAGGTCCCGAGTTCGAGTCTCGGTCGGGCACACAATTTTAATCTGCCAGGAAGTTTCAAAAAAGTTAATGCCAAAAATATAAAGGAAGATCACGAGTAAATTTATTTAATAAACAAAATGCACCTCATAAATTTAAAGAAGAAAAAGAAGCTATGCATGATCTTAAAACAAATCATGAAAGTGCCATACTAGTCATAAGATTAATTATACACTTGTTAATTAATTATCTTCATCAGTGCAAATACTCAGATATTATATTTGATAAATCAGATAACCATAAAACAAAGGTCTAATTATTAAAGAAAGTGAAACCATACAACCCCATCAATTTATAGCTATTAAACCACTGATAACCATTCTTATATTAGCAACAGAAGAATAAGGAATTAAAGATGGAAAATCAAATTGCTGAAAACAAATAAATCCATCAAAAACACCATGTAATAAATTTTAAGACAATCAAAAAATATTAAACTTTAAAACTACACAAGAAACAGCCCTTACTGCATGAAAAATATCATATAAACATAACTTCCATAGCACAACTAGCAACAAGTATTCTACAAAAAAATGGAAGATGGTACATGAGCCTTAGGAAGCCAGAGATGAAACAAAAATGTTGGTGTGAAAACTAAATATGTCAAAATCGAAAAAATATAAAATAATAAGAACCACAATAAATAATAATGAAATTGGAAATTGTTAGGAAATTCACATACCTTAGATAAAACTCATAAGAAGGCAAACTAGCAATCATTATATAAACAATTAAATAATCACCAGCTTGCAAACACTCTTGCCAATGGCCTCAATCTAAAATTACAAGTAAAGTAAGAAGTAATCTCACACAAAAAAGTAACACACTTAATCTAGAGAAGGGACACTGTAGTGTAATCATCAAAATTAAAACCTTAAAAATAAAAAAAATAGAATGGTAAGAAGATAAATAAACTGAGCCTCTAGTGGTAATCATTACAGAAAAATTTAAAACATCAACAATGTCAGATAAAAAAATCAGTACCAAAATAAAGTTTGATTATATTCAAATCAACATAAGATTAAACACACATTATCAAAATTTATGCTAGACAGAACCATTAAAGGAAGGCCCAATCTTAAAAAAACTGTTCAACAAACAACAAGGGAAAAAGAAAGTAGTTATAAATAAAGGCCTTAATACGAAGGGTATCCAAAAGAATGAAAGAAATCATTACCATGAGAAAGAATTATCAAACTCAATCAGAAATTCTGAAGCACCTTGATAAACAGATAAAAGTGAACAAAAAAACAGGAAGAAATAACCATCTACAAACTCAATAAGAAAGAAATTGTCAACATAAATAAAGAAAGAACAATGTGTTCTAAATTTGACAAAACTATTAATACAAATTAACACTTCAAACATAAAAACATGAAAACCAAATAGGATTAAAAATATAACTTGCAAAGATTAGATTTAATAGTTCAAAGAAACACTAGTCTTGTGCTTTGGAAATAAGACTGGTCTCCACTTACATTTATTCAGGGGCAGAAAACTTGCTTATCTTCAGTACCAAAAACCGATATTTCAATAAACTGCTGAAATGATTAACTGTAGGCCTACTACATGAAATAAACATTAATTTTATTCAGTTATGTCACCTGTTGTCAATACTAATTTTTATTATTTTACAAACCAACCCTATTGTGCCGATAACAGGAATTTTAAGAGAGAGATACTGAAGTATGGAAGTGAAACATGAATGATAAACAGTTTGGACAAGAAGAGAATAGAAGCTTTCGAAATGTGGTGCTACAGAAGAATGCTGAAGATTAGATGGGTATATCACATAACTAATGAGGAGGTGTTAAATAGAATTGGGGAGAAGAGGAGTTTGTGGCACAACTCGACAAGAAGAAGGGACCAGTTGGTAGGACATGTTCTGAGGCATCAATGGATCACAAATTTAGCATTGGATGGCAGCTTGGAGGGTAAAAATCTTAGAGGGAGACCAAGAGATGAGTACACTAAGCAGATTCAGAAGCATGTAGATTGCAGTAAGTACTGGGAGATGAAGAAGCTTGCACAGGATAGACTAGCATGGAGAGCTGCATCAAACCAGTCTCAGGACTGAAGACCACAACAACAACACACTGATTATCATATTTTCCACTGTTAACATATCTAGATAGTACATTAGTTTTATTTATGTACATCATATGAATTGTATGAAATACATTATTACATCCTAAATAAATGACTACAATTTCAATTTATTATTGTTATATTCATATTAATGGTTACACGTAAGAAAGTGTTTAGAGGTTTCTTAAAAAATGCATTATAAATATTAATAACTGAACGAATTGTCAAAAAGGAACAATATCTTTTGAAAAAATATTTAATAATCCAACATTTATTAATAAAACAATATGTTATTTGTTTCTGACAATATTAGATGTAGTTAAAATTACAAGTACTAATCAAGGTTTCAATCTATAAAAGAAGAAAAATATACTAATGAATAAACTACAAAGACATCATTTAATTTAAATTCATAATAACACATTACCTGATTTATCACATTCAATTATTCAAATTGTAACTGTATTATTTTTATCTATCCAGTAGACATAAAATATTGGATTAGCATGCAGAAGTATAATTCACATTTTTATTTATACAAATAATGTTGTTGGATTTCTCTATTAATTGGTATTATATGATATTTTATGTCAGTCATAAAACCATTTATCTGCATACCTGTGCATATAGAAAAGTGCATTATACAGTTTTCGCTGCTGCAAGATCATAAGCAGTCTGCACTGGAACATAATGGCGCTGATTCTTCATCGTAAGTAACTGAAACATCTTCCCTATTAAATTTGTTTATATCACTTAAAATCGTTGCGGGACAATTACAGCTGAAAATACATTATCTCACATCTTGATTTGGTCGTAGGGCGCCACCATCCCAAGGAAATTTCGTAATTGGGAAAACTAAAGACGAAAGCTAATGTGAAAGTGAGCTAGCCGACTGAAGATGAACCTGTCGATTCGAAACTGGTAACAGCGCTGTTTATTAAATAAATAGCGTTGTAAAAAGTTGCTGGTTGCAATAATCTTCTATGTAAGAGTCAACCTATATTTTGTACACAGTCATGGGCTCAAAATATCAGTTTTTGACAAAATAGCAAATTCTTCGACACAGAAGTTTCTGCTGTAGATAAGAACTACCACACCCGCTTGTTCAGAGAAGCTATAGAGAACCATAGAGATGAGAAGAGCTTCAACAGGAAAGAATAAAGCTTCAAAGTGAACGAGTCCTGGATTCCTGCGCTGCAGCGAACGAACGTTGCATGTAGCAAGAGGAGAACCAAACTCGAAATACCCAAGGAAAAAATCTTGGACGTAGGTGCGTCAGGTACATATAATAACATCCGCGAGCTTGACTCCAAGTCCCACCTGCAAGGGAGGGTGAAGCTCTGGTAATGCCAGCTACTCCTGCTGGCAAAACGTCAGAAACATCATCAAACAAACGTAGGCCGAAGAAACCGAGACAGAAGCCAACAAGCAGTGTGTCACATGTAGGGTTTCTTTTTTAAAATCTGCAGTAATAAAACTCTGATACAAAAGAAATTCAATACGCGTCTCACTCTGGAAAAGGTTACATGGCGAGTTCTATTGCATCTTGGATCTGTTCGGCTCCGAAAGCAAGCAAAAAACAAATTGCTGTGGCAAAGGAATGAAAGAGCCACAGTAGATTACGTTGAATTTTAATGAGCATAACGATTTGTTTCCTTTGGGCTATAAAGCAAAAATCCACAGTCACTCTTTGCATAGTGCGTGCAGTTTATGGAGAGAGTAATACACGTGACACTGATGTACGTAAAGAAAAGGGGCCGTGGCTACGTACACAAAAATCAGTTCTATATCAAAGCAGTATTAGCTTGAAATATAATTAGGGAAATATTGAGTTTGGTTTTCAGCGACGCTAGCGAGGTATATAAACCATTAGACAAATACTTTCGCACATATATACATCTTTTCTCCATGTACATAATTTCAAACAAAAATTTTATGCACAAAATATGCCGTTTTTTTCTTTCTTGCTGTCAGTTTTATAGAAAATACGGAAGTTGTATTTATGGCTTATCATTAGAATACTGCTACGGAATGTGAATCGTCCAAAACTTTGTAATCTTATCCGTTCGCAAATTAAAACTATGCGAAATTGAAGCTACCAGCCTCACAGTCCAGCAAGTGGAGAGGGCTCTCTCTCATACCCCATACACCAATGATTCCAACCGTTTTACCCATTGCCGGTTCTAGGTGCTACAGTCTGGAACCGAGCGACCGCTAAGGTCGCAGGTTCGAATCCTGCCTCGAGCATGGATGTGTTTGCTGTCCTTAGGTTGGTTAGGCTTAATTAGTTCTAGGTTCTAGGCGACTGATGACCTCAGAAGTTAAGTCGCATAGTGCTCAGAGCCATTTTTTGATTTACCCGTTCATCTCAAGCGACTTTAATTCCCACTGAAGTTTAAGTTTGCAATAACAGTAAATAGGGCTCAATGTCACAGGGTCACAGAGAGAGGCTACGACGAGTGTGAGCGGAGCGGGAGAGGGGGAGAGTGGTTACAGAGTGGGCATGAAGAATGGACAGAGAAAGGGGAAGGAGGCGATGCACAGAGAGTGGGAGGGGAGAAAGAGCAAATGGACAGAGAGAGGGGGAGGAGGGGATGGATGGAGAGAGAGGGGGCATGGAGTTTGTGATGTACATCCAACTTCCATGCATAGAGAACAGTTGTAAAGCATTGCCAGGATCGCTAGAATATTGTATATTTAAAATTTCAATTTACCACGCTATTGCGTTCCCGTCTTCCATCACGATCTTAAGTTTAAATATAGAGAAGGTTTAGTTCTCAGAAAAACTTCTTGGTTAAATTTAGAGAGACTGTATTCGAAGAAGATTGTGCAGACATTAGGCTGCCACCATCGTATATCTTCTGAAGGAATCAGTAGAATGAAATGAGAAAGGTTGGGGCACGTACAGTGCCATACAGACGGCCAGTTTTCCGTCACTCAGTACGGGAATATATTACGAAAGGCAATGGCTAGTATTGGAACGAATATCCTGTACAATGGAGTTTTCAGAGTGTAGCCATCGCGGCCTGGTTGCCTGCAGGTGCAGCAGCAGCAGGTGCTGGCAGTGGAGGTGTGCTACGAGCTGGAAGGCACCACAGAGCTGGTGTGGGAGCTGTCGCTGCCCGCGGGCCGCTCCGTGGTGCTGCGCTGGAGACTCGTCGCACTGCCTCGTCTCGCGGCGATGCCCACCCTCTACCGCGACGCCTGCTGCTTGGGCCACGTCTACGTAGGGGACCTCAGTCCAGTCGCCCAGGTACGGCGCTATTTCCTGTTTGTGGCGGCGTGCGACCCAGCGTGTGTTGTACTCTGTACACTCTGGAAGTGAATCAGAAGCAGCATTCCCAACTGGAGGTGAGGCCGGAAAAAATCTCGTGTCTCGAATAAGCATTGAGTCAGCACTCCTAAGTTAACGCACTGACTCTAATTCTTACATCCTAATCAGTAACACAGGTGAGCAGTAGCCATTAACCCTTCATTACACACTTTTTTTTTTAGAAGTTAAAATATTTTTTTTTTGTATTTCAAACTGTTCAAGGATGTCAGGAAAAATGTTGAAAAAAATAAGATGTTTTTAGTTCAGAAAAAATTTTTATTTTTATTCAGTTTGCATTTATACAAAACTGTGGGAAACTATCGCTATTACTATCTGCAGATTGCAGATCATTTACGTTTCTGGTCGGGTCTTCATCTGAATCGTCAAAATCTAACTTATCTTCACTGCCAGAAGGGCATTCTTGGGCCATGAATTCTTCATACGTCATCACTTTACGTCGTCCATTGTCGAAATACGAGAATGACTCCATTACAGCACTAGAACTATCACGATAAACTAGAAAAAAGCAGAAAGAAGGAAACACTACTTTCTCATCGTTAGATTGTGGATAGAAGTATTATTACGCACTACTGCACATATGCGAACGAAATTTATTTATATACTACTCACATATTTATTAGCAGAAACACAAGATGAACGGAGCAAAATACTCTACAAAGGTTGTAGAAGCACTACAATTTTTTTGCATTCACGTGTTCTTCCATTCAATTACCAACAATCACCGCCGAAAGAGAGCAATGTCAGCCTGACTTACAATGCTACTCACAGCAACACACATTGTCGCGTCATACACTCAGTAGCGCATTCTAGTGGCAGAATATTATCAGTTACCTTCATAATACAACATAGCGGATCATCAAAGCAGTTTCAAGCGTTAAACTTCAAGAACAACGGCGAAAAGAGCGCTGAAACTTTGCTTTGCACATCTGCAAAGCAACGCAGTGAAGGGTTAAGTTTTGAATATCACTTCAGACAAATAAAGTGTGTGTGTGTGGGGGGGGGGGGGGGGGGGCGCACGCGCGCGCGCATACGCGTGCGTGTGTGTGTTCTTTCTTTTTTTTTTTTCAGGTACAAAAGCTCTCTCTCTTTTCAGCGATCACAGGCCCTATAGACCACACGCTGGATCAACGATCTGCTTCCACCGCCTTCTATCTCTCGCAGCCTCTCTCCACCCTGCGGAAACTCCTAATGCTGTGATGTCCTTCTCTATGTCATCTTTCCACCTTCTACGAGGTCGGCTCAATGGGCTTGTTGCCTGGAGAGTTCCTTCAAGTGCTTTCTTGGTGGTTCTGTTGGTTTCCATTCTGGTCATATGTTTAGCCCATTACAGTCTCCTACTATTTAGTTTCTGGATGATAGTGGGTTGCTTCATTAACTAATAAATTTCATTGTTCTTTCGAGTTCTCCATACGCCATTCTCCAACACAGGTCCCCAGATTTTTCTCATTACGTTTCTTTCGAAAACGTTCAGTTTTTCTCTTTCATTCGTTGTAAGTGTCCAGTTTTCTGAACCATACAGCACTATGGGGCAGATAATAGTGTTGTGTATCTTCATCTTTGTGGTGATTGACAAAGCTTTACTTTTGAGTGGGTTGCTTATTGAGTACAGACATCTTGACCCTGAGGCTATTCTTTCATTTACATCCATTGTTATGATATTTTTACTCTTGAAACGTGACCCAAGGTACTTAAACAGGAGAACGTTTCTGAATTTAGAATGTTAGTCAATTTTAAAGCAAGGATTTGGGTTTACACTCGACCTATTTCCATATATTCGGTTTTCTCTTGGTTAATCAAAGCCCTATTTTGTTGGCACTCTGCCTGAGAGATCTGTACATGTCTTTCAGTTCTTCTTCAGTTTCACTCAGCAACACTATATCATCTGCATAAGCCAGGAGTTTTACTTCACTGTGTTCGAATCGGAGACCATTGTATAGATGTAAATTACTTTCCCGAACCACTTTCTCTAATGCAAGGTTGAAGAGGACACATAAAAGAGCGTCTCCCTGTCGTAAGCCTGTTTTAATTGGAAAGGTGGGGGATATGGATCCTCTGAAATGCACTGCTGCCTGGAAGCCATCCATGCACATTTATATCATCCTAATGATTTTACTGGGTATGGTAAATTCTCGTAATGTGTTGTAGAGGTTACTTCTGTTGATGCTGTCGTAGCCTCGCTGGAAGTCAATGAAGAGACAGTGGATGTTTTTGTTAAATTCCCAGTATGTCTCAAAGATCTGTCGTATAGTAAACAAATTATCAGTTGTGGAACAGCTTGTTCGAAATCCAGCCTGGTAATCTTGAATAATGTTTTGTACGTAAGGTTTAAGTTTTTCCAGAATGGTCATTGACAGAATTTTGTATGTTATGTTCTACAAACTGATTCCTCTGTAATTTCCACATTCCATTCTGTTTCATTTCTTCTGTATGGTACAAATTATTGCAGTTTTGCAATCTTCAGGCAGTGTTTCAGTTTTCCAGATCGTTGTGATAAGGTTATAAATTTCATTGTGTAGCTTGCTTCCGCCCTCTTTTAACACCTCTTTTTCTTGCCCAGTGTTTTTTCTGCTGCAGACACTATTTTCCTCCTCAGCTTCTTGCAATGCTGTAAATCGGTTATTCATTTCAGTCACATAGGCTTCTTTAACAGACAGTTCCTTCAGTCATTCGATGTCTAAATTAGGTTTTGGTGGGCTTTTGGTTGCTGATTCCAAATCATCTTGATTTTCATCTTTCCTACGACTAGGAAATGATCTGAGCCAATTTCAGCTCCTCTGTACGTTCTGACATCTCCTATAAATGAAGTGAAACGTTGATCTGTCATAACATAGTCAATCTGATTTACTGTTTTGCCATCTGGAGAGTACCACGTACCTTTGTGTATATCTTTGTGAGGGAACATCGTCGAGCAAATTCTCATATTCTTTGACAGTACGAAGTTGATCAAACTGAAGGAAACACTTCACGGCATACGCTTCAGAACTGCTACAAAGTCATCGTGCAATAGCTCGCGCCGCTCGAACTGTCAACAGAACTGGCAAAGGGTATCCTACGACTTCCTTATCGCTGGCAAAGGGTTACACACAATGCTGGTGACTACTTTGAAAATCAGTAAAACTTTGAAACACGTATCTATTTTGTACGAGCTGTAAATAAATAGTTACCACTATTAAAGTTCCAACCCTCGTGTGTGCGTCTCCTTCCAGTAACTTTGGGGGACCCGTTACGCCGCATAGCTACAGTGACAGTAATCCCATACCTGCTCACTAAAGTATGGAAAGCTACATACATTAAATTAAATATACAGGGTATCCGAAAGAGATATGAACGACTTCAAAACACTATACCTTCTACACGAATGACGATAGAAACGTGGGGCCGATTGTAACTCACACGTGGGACTAACACAGTTTGTATTTTCAAAAGAAATATCCAATTTTACAACGGTAAATCTTTTCTATCCATGTACATACAAACTTGGGGCAGGTTCAATAATTACGCTTCGATCCAGACGCTTCATATCACGTTCACGCATGTTCAGCGTCCCCTCCATTGGACCCTGACAAACATCCAGATGATAGTCAACCCTTTTCCATACTTTAGTGAGCAAATATGGGATTACTGTCACTGTAGCTATGCGGCGTAACGGGTCCCCCAAAGTTACTGGAAGGAGACGCACACACGAGGGTTGGAACTTTAACAGCGGCAACTATTTATTTACAGTTCGTACAAAATAGATACGTGTTTCAAAGTTTTACTGACCTTCAAAGTAATCACCAGCATTGTGTGTAACCCTTTGCCAGCGACGTGGAAGTCGTAGGATACTCTTAGCAGTGCCAGTTCTGTTGACAGTTCGAGCGGCGCTGTCTATTGTCCGACGAATTTGTAGCAGTTCTGAAGCGAATGCCGTGAAGTGTTTCCTTTCAGTTTAGATATCGAGTTGAGCTCACGAGGGCTTAAGTCAGGGGAGTGCAGTAGGTGGTATAGCACTTAGCAGCCCCATCAGTCAAACAAATCAGTAACAGCTTGCACTGTACGTGCTTGACCATTGTCCTTCAAAATGATGGTCAAGTCCTGCAGAGAGTGTCATCACTTCTGTCTCCATGCTGATGATTTTTGAAACACAACCTACGACCAGCTTAGAGACAGAAGTGGTGACACTGTCTGCCTGACCTTACCATCATTTTGCAGGATAATGCTCAAGCACGTACAGTGCAAGCTGTTACTGATTTGTTTGACTGATGGGGCTGCTAAGTGCTGTACCACCTGCTGCACTCCCCTGACTTACGCCATCGTGAGCTCAACTCGATTTCTAAACTGAAGGAAACACTTCACGGCATTCGCTTCAGAACTGCTACAAATTCGCCGGCAATAGACCTCACCGCCTAAACTTTCAACACAACTAGCACTGTTAAGAGTATCCTATGACTTCCTCATCGCTGGCAACGGGTTATACACAATGCCGGTGACTACTCTGAAGGTCAGTAAAACTTTGAAACACGTATCTATTTTGAACGAGCTGTAAATAAATAGTTGCCTCTATTAAAGTTCCAACCCTCGTATATGGAGTCTTTCACAAATCGCCACAAACAAAAAATGCACCAATGTAGGCTCAAATCCCGCTTCCCACCAAACAATAACTGAAAGGCCGGAATGGACGCATATGTCTCCTTTATCAAATACTGTCATCTCCTTTTAGACTACATTCCATTGCTCAAACTGATTGTTTCTTGTCTTCCTTATTTTACATCTGAATTTAAACATTAATTCTTAAAAAACTTGGAAAAAAACTCGACTCTTTTTTTTTCTGTGGTTTTAGGAATTTCTAACAATTTCCATCTTCTCGTGATTCTTAGCTATTCGTTTCAACAAAATAATACGTCCAAAAACCATATTTCCTTTCCCCTGAGTTTATCACGGCTATATTGAAAGTGCTTTAATTATTTCTTGATGCCCTGGGTAGTTTCTTCACTATTTTATTATACTTTTCATAGAATTTATCTGCTAATGACATGTCATCAATGTACACAGTCACTTTTCACTGCAATTTATTTCTTTATAGGTTATCCAATATACTCATAAAAGAAAATTCTGATACATTCAATTTCAGTAGCAAAACTAACGGGATGAAACTGCACGCAGCGCCTATTTTTCATTGTATCACAGGCTGTTGTAGGTCTGTTTCTCCCTCGGCCCTATGCTGCCAACGTTTCATTGTCTTGGATTCAGCGAGCATGCTGTGCCCACATTTTTTTATAGTGTTTTGATATACTGCTTTCAATTCGCTTAATTGTGCACAGTAAAAATCACAGACAACCACTAGGAACTAGCTTTTACGATTTTAAATGCCCTTTCGTTATGATACCTCTTTCTGATTCTGTCCATTTCCATTATTTCTTGGCCCTGTTCGGCCGCGGCTTTTTAGATTTGTTCTTGATACGGCCGCTGTGCCTGCGATGTTTTTGTCGTTTAATATTCTGGTGTCATTTAACTTAATTGTACTATACATTTCACTTCAACTTATTTGCAGCTACCTTTCGTAATTGAAACTAATATTTCTCCTTGGGCCGAAGTTCAAACTCTCGCTCCTCCATGAGGTGCATTTTAATGTATCCTATTTAGTTTTATGCAGAATCTCTGAGATCATATTTTTCACTTCGTACCACGCCGTTGCAAACTGCCTTCGGACAGCAATATTCATCGGCCAGCCCATTCATCTGTTTACACCACAGCTGTAAGCACAGTACCCACCGACGAACCGACAATACGGGTCATTAGTGTTTATCATGTTATCATGATTTTGCTCTATACGGCGATGTCATTTGCCGCTATATGTTTTGCTTACCCTGTTAACTTCTTGAAGACAAGTATTTTGAAGATGATCATCACTGAAAGTAGTAATTAAATAGGGAAATATTTTCGAACGGAGACTGTTGTAGTATTTATGAAATTTCAAAATATGATACTACTAACTATATCTACTGTATTTAAAGACTGTGTATGTTTATATTTATTTGCCAGTAATGACTAAACGTTGCTATCGCTCCATCAAACTTAACAAAAATGTGTCTAAGGCGTCACACGGTTGTTCAATTATTTTATTCCTTCTCCCATGCAAAATTCGTCGATTTAACTAGGTTTCTTCATCATTATCGAAATATGCTTGTTACATATACTCGTACTCTGGAATCATTTAAAGGTGTTGCGTTCCAACATGCATTTAAACTCTTTCTCAACAGGCTGATTATAAATATAGTTTGTGAGGTTCTACTACAAAGATGCACTTTCTGTTATTTATGGGCTCTGGTTTGTTCAAAACTGGTTCTTGAGTGTTCTTCAGTAGGCTTTGTAATTCCTACTCTTTCGTGCCAGTGAATCTGTTCACTTCTTCTTCACTCACTTTTATTATTCTCATTTGATTCTCTTCAGTTGTCTCTTTGTTGCTGGATGTGAACCCATATAACGGCAATTTTCTGTACCACATACACTGAAAAACATTGTGAGGTGCTTTTCAGAGCGTACTTAGAGTGGTACCTTACGTTAGGAGTTCTTCTCATTCCAGCCGTCCAGGAAGACTTACTGCTTAAATGCTTCTTTACGTGCTGTAATTAGCATAATTTTGTGGTCGTGCTCCCTGTGAGAGTTATATGTAAGGAGTTGGGGAATATCTCTGTATTCTTCACTTAACACTGATTCTTGAAATTTTATAAGATGGGCTACGTGAGATAATTTTGTCTGATTTCAAGAGTTATCTCAGAATTTTCAGTGTTCTCATGATGCTCTCCCAAGAAACAAATTGTAACCATTTGTACACGTTCAGTACCCTCTGTAAGTCCTGTATGATATGAGTTCGATAAGTATGATCAGTATTCTGAGATGGGACGCAGAGGTGATTTGTAAGCAGTCTACTCTGCACAGTGACTGTATTTTCCCAGTATCCTGCTAATGATGGTAAGTCTGCAACATACCTTACTTTTTATATATGTCACAAATTGTTACAACAAGATATTTATATGAGTTGACTGAGTCTAACTGTGAATCAAAGATATTATACACCAAGAAAACTAATATATATATATATATATATATATATATATATATATATATATATGTATAATAGGGGGAAACATTCCACGTGGGAAAAATATATCTAAAGACAAAGATGATGTGACTTACCAAACGAAAGCGCTGGCAGGTTGATAGACACACAAACATACACACAAAATTCAAGCTTTTGCAACCAACGGTTGCTTCATCAGGAAAGAGGGAAGGAGTGGGAAAGACGAAAGGATGTGGGTTTTAAGGGACAGGTATACACTGGCATACACACACATATCCATCCGCACATACACAGACACAAGTAGACATTTGTAAAGGCAAGGCAGACAAATGTCTGCTTGTGTCTGTGTATGTGCAGATGGATATGTGTGTGTGTGCGAGTGTATACCTGTCGTTTTTTCCCCCTAAGGTAAGTCTTTCCGCTCCTGGGATTGGAATGACTCCTTACCCTCTCCCTTAAAACCCACATCCTTTCGTCTTTCCCTCTCTTTCCCTCTTTCCTGATGAAGCAACCGTTGGTTGCGAAAGCTTGAATTTTGTGTGTATGTTTGTGTTTGTTTGTGTGTCTAACAACGTGCCAGTGCTTTCGTTTGGTAAGTCACATCATCTTTGTTTATATATATATATATATATATATATATATATATATATATATATATATGTTCTAAAATGCATACTTTAAAGCCTATGGATATTTATTCAATAGAGGAGATTTGTT
The DNA here is from genome assembly GCF_023864345.2 of Schistocerca serialis cubense. Taxonomy (NCBI): domain Eukaryota; kingdom Metazoa; phylum Arthropoda; class Insecta; order Orthoptera; family Acrididae; genus Schistocerca; species Schistocerca serialis. Next base: position 919,743,375 of record NC_064638.1, on the reverse strand, counting down.
TCACATTAGCGAATATGAACACGTGCATTCTAAAACACACGTTTAGGAGAGATTTTTCCCTGTTCTGTTCCATACCAATATCTCTGAACGTTTGTCGGAGAAGTTCTGGTTCACTTTAAATACAGGGTGATTCTTGTTAATTTAAAAAAAAAACCTAAGTGACGTGGGTGATGCTGAGACAAGTAATTTAACATAAGACACATGGAGCCGCAAATGTCGTGAAATACCCCAAAGATTATGACAAATGTTAAACATGTGACGTCACCAGATGACGTACCTCGCCGTACGTACAACGGTTGAGCTCGTTAGTCTTACTCTCACTGGGTGGGGGCAGTGCTACACATCGCTCCGCTATGCTATTCTGCTTTCGTAAATGAAAACCGATTCTTCATAGTCTTGTATCACCACTACCGCGAGTACTGCCGTGTCACATTGGCTAAGGCAAGAAAGAAAACAGTATACCCAAGCGGAGCGCTGCGTAGCACTGCCCTGTGCCGGCGATAGTAGCATCGACAAGCCTGACTGCTGCACGCGCGGCGAAGTACGTGATATGGTGACGAACGAGGCCTACAAGAAAGACAGGCCGAGGCGCGACGTCACGAAGGTAGACCGAGTTCACTCGCTCGCTCTACCCAGAAGAAAAACTGCGTTTCTACACCTGGTTGTATCTGTAGAAACGAGAATTGCACCTTCTACTGGACTCCACTATTACAGACTCTTACTGTTATTAGTGCTACAATGATAGAAAGTGCATGGGCCTGCTAATAATTTGTTACAGCTGTACTGGGCTACAATAAAATTAAAATCAAGTCAAAATGATTATCAGTTACATGAGGCATCACATCTTGTATTAAATGAGGACAGTTACGCAGAAGAGACTAAATGCTACAAAAAAATCCGTTGTATCATTTATGTCGAAAATTGATTTTAAATCTCGTTGTACGAGTAGTAATCAGTAAAACTTCATAATACCAGATTCCAGTAGAAGATGCAATTCTCCATAGCACGTACACATCCAGTTGCGAATTAGCAGGTTTAGAAACGCATTTTGTCTGTTGAGTTAAGCGTGCGAGCGAACTCTGGCCTACCTTCGTGACGTACAGGCTGCGGCCTGTCTTTCTCGTGGGCCTCGATGACGAAGTGGGGCGGCGGTAATAGTTGACATGGGCGATGCTTCGCTATGAAAATACTTTTAAATTGTCTGTGCGTGTTTCACACCTACCTTCGCCGTTTACAAGAGCGTCAAACTATTTTTGCGGTTAGCCAGAAAGCGCTGGAGAACATAATTTCCAGTTTGCAAGCCCACATTACTGTTTGTGCTCACTGAAAGAAAATGTCCCTACTTGCTGTTTACGCTGAGATATCAGGAACTACGACTACAAATAAAAGGTAAGAGTTTTAACTCACTGATATGTTCTGTAAAAAAAGTTCACACACAAAAATATCATGTTGTTGTTGTTGTTGTGGTCTTCAGTCCTGAGACTGGTTTGATGCAGCTCTCCATGCTACTCTATCCTGTGCAAGCTTTTTCATCTCCCAGTACCTACTGCAACCTACATCCTTCTGAATCTGCTTAGTGTATTCATCTCTTGGTCTCCCTCTACGATTTTTACCCTCCACGCTGCCCTCCAATACTAAATTGGTGATCCCTTGATGCCTCAGAACATGTCCTACCAACCGATCCCTTCTTCTGGTCAAGTTGTGCCACAAACTTCTCTTCTCCCCAATCCTATTCAATACTTCCTCATTCAAAATATCATAATTTTCCTAATAATAATAGTAATAATAATAACACCCGTATCGGAAACACCACTGTCTCTCCTTCAGAGGCGACCTCTACGGGAAGTCCCAAGTAAAATGCTCAATCACCCTGACTTCTAATCACCAAAGGTTAATCGATCGCCTTAAAAGTGGATAATAATCTCGCCATTAGTCACGCGGTTTTGTGAAAGTTACGGGCGGCACATAGACGGTTACTTCCGTGAAACCTAAGCGATCCAGGACGATGTACAGTCCTCGCGAGTTCAGTTCCCACTTTTATCGGAAACACATTCAAGTTTGCCCGGCTCTGACCTGTTACGAGGTACAATGCACACAGATGTTTGACTGAGGTGAACAGTTTGATATCTCGGGGTGAAGTGTCCCTTCCATTGCCTTTCTGGCCGTATTTATACAGGATGTTACAAAAAGGTACGGTCAAACTTTCAGGAAACATTCCTCACACACAAATAAAGAAAAGATTTTATGTGGATATGTGTCCGGAAACGCTTAATTTCCATGTTACAGCTCATTTTAGTTTCGTCAGTATGTACTGTACTTCCTCGATTCACCGCCATGATTTCATATGGGATACTCTACCTGTGCTGCTAGAACATGTGCCTTTACAAGTACGACACAACATGTGGTTCAGGCACGATGGAGCTCTTGCACATTTCAGTCGAAGTGGTGGTACGCTTCTCAACAACATATTCGGTGACCGATGGATTGGTAGAGGCGCACCAATTCCATGACCTCCACGCTCTCCCGACCTCAACCCTCTTGACTTTCATTTATGGGGGCATTTGAAAGCTCTTGTCTACGCAACTCCGGTACCAAATGTAGAGGCTCTTCGTGCTCGTATTGTGGACGGCTGTGATACAATACGCCATTCTCCAGGGCTGCATCAGCCATCAGGGATTCCGTGCGACGGAGGGTGGATGCATGTATCCTCGCTAACGAAGGACATTTTGAACATTTCCTGTAACAAAGTGTTTGAAGTCACGCTGCTACGTTCTGTTGCTGTGTGTTTCCATTCCATGATTAATGTGATTTGAAGAGAAGTAATAAAATGAGCTCTAACATGGAAAGTAAGCGTTTCCGGACACATGTCCACATAACATATTTTCTTTCTTTGTGTGTGAGGAATGTTTCCTGAAAGTTTGGCCGTACCTTTTTGTAACACCCTGTATACGGGCGCAGCGGATCGTCAAACGGAACATCCCCTATTTACCGCCCTTGGCACGGATAGAAGGACCTAAACGGCCCCTTTCTCAGACACGTATTAAGAAATAGCTCTGTCGTTTAACAATTTACAGTCTTCTTAATTTTTACGTAAATAGGATTAAGTTTGCTTTAGTTATTGGAAAACTTTTAGCTCGACTGCATTTAAACTCTGTAGGCTAGAATTTCTGGAACGAAATCTACAGTAGAACACGACCTCTGTACTGCCTCTTTCAAATTATCTGTAATCATTGCTATTTACAATAAAGTCTTGAAACTTGGTACATCTGAATTATCGCATGAATGTAGTCGAGTGCTGTAATTAGAAATTTCTTTTACAAATACAAATGATACTTAATGTACCATGTATAAGGACATTTTCGTTCCAAATTTGGATTTAGTAAATAACTTGAAAACAGAGGTAGCTTACTGGCGTCACATACTTAATGTTTTTTCATGTAACTGAGAGTAAATACGAATTTTCATCTTTCTGAGTCTAATATTTAGCGGCCTCAGTTTTTCGTAAAAACATGATTTTAACCAAACTATTGCTCTGATCAAGTTGAGACTGGAAACTTTTAATTATGGCATACACTTACATATTCTGACAAATTTTTAGCTTTCTAGTTTCATTATTTTGTGCCACATATTTTTTTCTTGAGATCTTATATTTTGCCTAACATATTCATTTGATCATTCTGAGACTATATCACTGTTAATATTAATATACCTAAGCATACACTGACGAAATTTGGAAAAGTTACTTTAATTTTTAATTTCAGTCTATGATGGTGCAATCCTTTGTATGTTAAGCACAGGCACATGATGATGACGTGGCGCTGGTAGTAAGTAAACTGGGGTATGCTCCGGCCCACACTCTCGCCTCTCTAACTTTTGCAATGACACAGCTCTTGTTCCGCCTCAACGTCACATGTTCAGTATTTGTCATCTACGTCTGGGGTATTTCCAGACATTTGCGGCTCCATGTGTGTTTATTAAATTACTCATCTCAGCGTCTTCTTCGGCAGTTTTTAAACATTGACAAGAATCAGCCTGTATATACAAGCTGTTAAAAAACGATACTGACAAACTTCTAGGCGTTCTATTGGATGTCTTGAGGAACAAATTGAGGATAGGAACCTGTGCCCAGAAACCTTGTCCAACGACACATTGGCACCAAATTTCACCACATTTCTGCCCAATGCCACAGTGGATGGATCACACAACGCAAAGGTCCTCCCACCTTCTCTTACCCACATTTCACCCCTTCTTTTGAAACCTCTTCAATGTAGTTTAGAACCGCGACGTCCAGCACTGAAAACACGCGGTTTCAGTTGTGTGTGACTGAGGAAAACATGTCAGACACACCACTGCTCAGGGTTGATACGAAACGCCTTAGCGGCGGCATAAAGGGCGTCAGTGAAACCACCCATCCCCTTGGGGAGTTGATTTCCACACATTTCGCTGTCGAAAACAACAGTTCGCATTGCAACGAGCAACAGGATGCCGTTCCTGACAATCTTTGATACTGCTAACACCTCCCAGACGCTTCGACCCTGCTCTAAGTACATCTTGGGCCAGCAACACCAAAGACCGTGGTCACACCTCTTTGGAGTGCAGTGCGTCCCAAATTTTTGCTATGGTGTGTAGGGTGTAACTACCAGTTACCGTTCAGAACCATTCGACGAAATTTTAATGTGATCTGAAGCTGCAAAGTGTGTTTGTGCTTTTTCGGCCTTCCTGTTTCGCGCCCTCCTATGGCATGATCACAGAGTGGTGCGACATTGACACATGAGCGAAGAAAACTGCATAGGGTAATTCTAAGACCACCAAGCCTGGCAATGTAATTGGTTCTACCTGCCGACTATTGTTGGGCACCTTCAAAATCTACCTGTACAGACCGAAACTGTTTTGAGAGTCCTAGGCGCCTGCAGGCAGGCTATGAAGCTGCTTTTGTGCCGGCTACTAGGCCATCCAGAATGGGAGGGGAGTCAAAGGGGTTGCCTGTCTCCAAGGCTTTAGGACTTCATAACGAGCTATCTCTGTTCAGGTACATTTTTAAAGTGCTCAACAGAAGCAGGTGGGTGGCACTGAGAGCGTTGGCGAAATGGGGGGGGGGGGGGGGGGGAGGGTCTTAGAGGAACTCTTTACCATTTCAATCACACATGTGTCAATGTCGCACCACTCTGTTATCACACTGCAGGAGGGCACGAAACAAGATGGCTGAATAAGCATAGGTAGCCCTTGCTGCTTCAGATCACATTAAAATGTACATCAGAGCAAAAATTGCGGTTACACAAAAACTCAAAATGGCTGCAATCACATTCAAGTGATTGTTGGTCCATGATGTCCTTAGAGAAAGCTCGAAGCGTCTAGTTTGTTTCATCAGTGTCAAAGGTTGTCAAGAATGTCATGCTGTGTATTGTCGTTTTCGACTGCAAAATGCCTGGGGATCAACACCCCAAGGAAAAAAGCTGTTTCTTGGCGCCCTTTATGCCATTGCAAGAAGCCTTCTCGTGTCGATTCTAAGGGGCATGGCGTCTCAAATATTTTCCTCGCCACCCATAAGAAAATTGTGTGATTCGATTTTAACACTGGGCATAACGCTTCCGACCTCCATCGCAGAGGCATCCGAAAAAGGGGTGAAACGTTGATAAGAGGGTGCGTTACGACCTTCCCATTAAGTGACACGTCCAGGTTTGCATTGAGAAGAATTGCGGTGAAATTTGGTGCCAATGTGACATTATTAACCGACCTTACACCCTGCTTGAATGTCTGAGCTCTGGCCTTTTTTACACATGTGTCGACAACCTTGCTGTCTGAAGCGCCGCCGAGACCGACAGTGAAGTCTCAGGGCGCCACGCTTTTGCATCATTACAGAGAAAGGTTGTAGGCATCTTTTAGCCAAATTTCACTCTTATACGTTACAGTTACAAGGTTTTGAACAAGCAATTCTTTAAGTGTGTCGCACAGTGTAGCTCCACCTTCTCCTCTGGCACTGGTATTCAGAAGCGATCACCGAATAGCAAACAACATTGCGAGACGTTCCGGCTACAGTCCGTCAGCGTCCGAAGTCAAATTTGTTGCCGAAGGGCGGCCTAGCAGTAGGCTCTTGTACCTATACCTATAACTTCGACGTTCTGTAGCGTGGTTGGCAGAAGTTTCCAGCCACTGTTCGCTGTGCAAGCGATGTTAGCACAGTAACTATGATGGCAACTTGAACTAACAAATGTAAGCAACAGATGCAGTTTCGACCAGTAAGTTTTGAAGAAGAGAAAAGTGTTTACAAAATTTTCCCCCATATCTTGACTCCTGAACGAAAACAAGATCACGTGGATGTTTTCCTTGAATTCATTGAAATCCATAACGTGGATAATTTTTTTCTAGAAAAATTCCTTACGGGTGACAAGACTTGATGCTATCGATACGAACCTATCAGAAAACAACAGAACGCAGAAATGCACATGAATTGTGAGCATTATTACAATATAACCGACATTCAAACCAATATATCTCGAAAGTTGAAGAACATCCCAAAGAGAGACTTTTCTGCCAGTGTCACATTATTGTATCAACAATCTCTGCGCTGTACTCAACTGAGGGGAGACTTTAATACTTCACGTGAAGTGCCTCTTATTAGTCGAGTCTCGAAACATTTTGGCCCGATTGATTATTATTATTGTTGTTGTTGTTATACACATTTTTGCCATTAAGCAGGATTGCAGCGAAATGATCACTTAACCAAGTGCAACGTAGAGTACCTGTGTAATGAGTCATTCCAGCTGCATAGCTGAGGATAATATTTGTTTAGCAATTCACTGAAGAATTAATGTAATACCCGCACGATGATCTCTTTAGTCATACTGTATCAATAGCAGATCGCGAACGGAGTACTATGTTCAATAATAAATGAAAACACCAGTTTGCTTTTGTTCTACAATATGACTTTTATTGCTAACCGGTTTTCGGCTTACAAGGCCATCTTCAGACACTTATGTCTTGTAAGCCGAAAACCGGTTAGCAATAAAAGTAATATTGTAGAACAAAAGCAAACTGGTGTTTTTCATTTATTATTATAATGTTGTTCTACCAAGAACCGACGGAAGATTCTGTTAATGTGAGTACTATGTTCGTTAAATCGGATTACTCAAGCTGATGCCAAATAAAGAGAAGCGACGACACCACCACACTATCTTTACTTAAGTATGTATTCAGCGCTAAATTATGTGCGCCACCATTAACGCTACTGCAAGCAGTTTGACAACAACACCATGACTACTACTGACAACCTGTACCATTATCATCACACAGTTGTAACTCGCAGTGATTACAAGTTGATGATGTTTGTCAAGAGTAACGAAAAGCGCCTCATGAATGTAAAATTCCATTTGCATTACGCCTAGGACGGAGAGAATCCAAAATAATAGCAATAGGTCACCCAACGAAGAGAAGAGTCCACGTATTACCTCAAGTTCTTACAGTTTGATATTAATGCAGTCCCTGGTGGTTTCACACTAACGGGTTCTTCGGAATACTCATATGGGAATTATCAAAGTGTAATTGCTAGAACGCTCAACTACCTAAATAACACCTCATTCTGGATTGAATACGACTCGGAAAGTGACGTTAATTTGACGTTTCCGTTCATTTCCTGACGTCTTACTGAATGAAGTCTGAAGTGCACAGTTGTGTTGCCTGCCGCATGGATTCTGTGAAGTGTTGTGGCAGCTGGCAGTCATTGCTGAATACAGACATGTGCAAATATCCTCACTGCTCCAGGGGAACTCGTCTTTGTTGCATTTTCCCATACCGTAATTAGCACAATAATATAAGGCTTATTCTGTTGAAGAACTTGATGCCCACAAGTCCTTAAATACGAATCTCCGAGCGGTAGTAATGCATGAAAGGAAACAGACTGTTGAACAAAAGAATGGACAGCTCCCCGCTTTTTGCTTTTCCGATAGCGCCTACGATAAGAATCTGGTGTCATATTATGCTTCAGAGCCCTAACTGTTAATTTTTTTTTTTTTACTTCATACTAAAACAAAAGCTATGATATGAGAAGAAGAAATGACTTATATGCTTCTCAGGAACTTTAGTTTTTCGTGTTTATTTTCTCACTTCATACTAAGACAAGGGCGTTGATGGGCTATGGCAGCAGGCGACCGAAGCGAGTGCCTTCGGTAACAGCATAACATCGCCTGCAGCGCTTCTCCTGGGCCCGTGTCCATATCGATTGGATCATAGTCGGCTGAAAAACCGTGGCCTGGTCAGGCGAGTCCCGATTTCAGTTGGTGAGAGCTGATAATAGGGTTCGAGTGTGGCACAGACCCCACAAAACCATGGGCCCAATTTGTTCAAATGGCTCTGAGCACTATGGGACTTAACATCTGAGGTCATCAGTCCCCTAGAACTTAGAACTACTTAAACCTAACTAACCTAAGGACATCACACACATCCATGCCCGAGGCAGGATTCGAACCTGTGACCGTAGCGGTCTCGCGGGTCCATCATTTTATGTGATCACGCCTATGCAATAAACGCAGTTACAACAAACAACGTCTTCTCATCGAACATCTAATAGAATTGAAAATAACTCAACTGGCTAGTTCTTTTGCGTTGATAACAAACTAAAAGCGAGCTATGCATAATTTGCTACGGGTCTGCACAATAAAGAAACATATGCCAAAGCTTACACAAAGTTTTACTGGAAAAAAAGCGTATTGCATCGTCAGCCGGGAAGCCCCTATTCGGGGAGTTTCAGCCGCCAGGTGCAAGTCTTATCTCATTCGACGCCACATTGGGCGACTTGCGCGCCGGTGATGAAGATGAAATGATGATGAGGACAACACAACACCCAGTCCCCGAGCGGAGAAAATCTCCCCCAAAGCCGGGAATCGAACTCGGGCCCGCTCGCATGGGAGGCGAGCACTTTACTGTCCTAGACGGATAAGACGGTGGTTAGAGACACGAATCATGAAGTAGCAGCACACAACATGGAAAAAAACTGTAGAGTTGCTCACACAAAGTGACCGTTAGTAATGAATAAACATGATTGCAAATAACCTTGTTGTCGTTGAACATGTGGAATGCTAAAATAATGAAAGTACATAGCTTCAGTTTTGTATTGGCAGTTAAAATCTAGCTGTGTTAAACCTGCTACTGTTGCATACAAGTGCAGAATCGATAAAGAGTAAAAGCCACTACACAATTAATCCTAACAACTGAGAAACCGATATTAGCAAATGTTTACAATACAGCTATGTACAATAACAATGGAGCAGGTGATGGTGCTTACACCAAACTGCGTCATTATTTGACACGTATGACAGTAAGTATATAACTATACAGGGTGGTCCATTGATAGTGACCGGGCCAAATATCTCACGAGATAAGCATCAAACGAAAAAACTACAAACTCGAAACTCGTCTAGCTTTAAGGGGGAAACTAGATGGCGCTATAGATGGCCTGCTAGATGGCGCTGCCATAGGTCAAACGGATATCAACTGCGGTTATTTAAATATGGACCCCCATTTTTTATTACATATACGTGTAGTACGTAAAGAAATATGAATATTTTATTGGACCACTTTTTTCGCTTTGTGATAGATGGCGCTGTAATAGTCACAAACGAATAAGTACGTGGTATCACGTAACATTCCGCCAGTGCGGACGGTATTTGCATCGTGATGCTTTACCCGTATTAAAATGGACCGTTTACCAATTGCGGAATAAGTCGATATCGTGTTGATGTATGGCTGTTGTGATCAAAATGCCCAACGGGCGTGTGCTATGTATGCTGCTCGATATCCTGGACGACATCATCCAAATGTCCGGACCGTTCGCCGGATAGTTACATTATTTAAGGAAACAGGAAGTGTTCAGCCACATGTGAAACGTCAACCACGACCTGCAACAAATGATGATGCCCAAGTAGGTGTTTTAGCTGCTGTAGCGGCTAATCCGCACATCAGTAGCGACGAAACGTCATTCACCAACAGCGGTAACGTAAACCGGCATAACATGCATTACTGGGCAACGGAAAATCCACGATGGCTGTGACAAGGGGAACATCAGCGACCTTGGCGGGTTAATGTATGGCGCGGAATTATGGGAGGAAGGATAATTGGCCCCAATTTTATCGATGGCAGTCTAAATGATGCAATGTATGCTGATTTCTTACGTAATCTTCTACCGATGTTACTACAAGATTTTTCACTGGATGACAGAATGACGATGTACTTCCAACATGATGGATGTCCGGCACATAGCTCGCGTGCGATTGAAGCGGTATTGAATAGCATATTTCATGACAGGTGGATTGGTCGTCGAAGCACCATACCATGGCCCGCACGTTCACCGGATCTGACGTCCCCGGATTTCTTTCTGTGGGGAAAGTTAAAGGATATTTACTATCGTGATCCACCGATAACGCCTGACAACATGCGTCAGCACATTGTCAATGCATGTGCGAACATTACAGAAGGCGAACTACACGCTGTTGAGTGGAATGTCATTGCACGTATTGCCAAATGCATTGAGGTTGACGGACATCATTTTGAGCATTTATTGCATTAATGTGGTATTTACAGATAATCACGCTGTAACAGCATGCTATCTCAGAAATAAGTTCACAAAGGTATATGTATCACATTGGAACAACCGAAATAAAACGTTCAAACGTACTGTACCTACGTTCTGTATTTTAATTTAAAAAAACCTACCTGTTACCAACTGTTCGTCTAAAATTGTGAGCCATATGTTTGTGACTATTACAACGCCTTCTATCACAAAGCGAAAAAAGTGGTCCAACTAAAACATTCATATTTCTTTACGTACTACACGAATATGTAATAAAGAATGGGGGTTCCTATTTAAAGAAACACCGAGCGAGGTGGCGCAGTGGTTAGCACACTAGACTCGCATTCGGGAGGACGACGGTTCAATCCCGTCTCCAGCCATCCTGATTTAGGTTTTCCGTGATTTCCCTAAATCGTTTCAGGCAAATGCCGGGATGGTTCCTTTGAAAGGGCGCGGCCGATTTCCTTCCCCATCCTTCCCTAACCCGAGCTTGCGCTCCGTCTCTAATGACCTCGCTGTCGACGGGACGTTAAACACTAACCACCACCACTATTTAAAGAAACACATTTGATATCCGCTTGACCTATGGCAGCGCCATCTAGCGGGCCAACTATAGCGCCATCTGGTTTCCCCCTTCAAGCTAGACAAGTTTCGATCTTTTTAATTTTTTCTTTTGGCGCTTATTTCGTGAGATATTTGGCCCGGTCACGATCAATAGACCACCCTGTAGAAACAGTTACAAAGTAACTATGTAAAATAATCAGCATCGATAATTAAGATCTCAGTGAACGATTAAAAGTGATTAATAACGTAGATATAGACGACGCTTTGTCTTTAAAAATGCAGAAGAGCTAAAGACACCAACCTGGTGGTTATCTTGCAGCCGACTGTTAATATAATTACAAGTGAGCTTCGTTAAACTAGCTACACTTATTTGCAATGGTTAGACGTACAATAATTAAGATCTCACTGAACGATTAGAAGTGATGAATAACGTAGATATAGACGACGCATTGTCATTAAAAATGCAGAAGAGCTAAAGAAACCAACCTGGTGGTTATCTTGCAGCCGACTGTTAATACAATTACAAGTAAGCTTCGTTAAACTAGCTGTTGGTTATCCTCTTGCCTACTGTTAATACAAGTGGGCTTCGTTAAACTAGCTACACTTATTTTAGTGTTTGGACATACCTGTATTTTCGCTAAATTGATCGAGCCTCGCGGCTTTTTCTACAAACGATTATAGAATAATTATATACAATGTAACAGAGCCACGAATCGTCAGGATAAAATCAATTACAACAATTAAACAAACTAAAAGCGAGTAGACTGGATTTTGTACGTATCTGTACAATAAAAGAGAAATGCCAAAGCTTACTCAAATTCGCCCTTTATGAGCCAACCGCTACCTGACGTATACAAACTAAAATGCAGTGATTGGAATCCTGCTACGTCAGCAGACGGGACGTAAGTTCGTCACAAGGTATAGGGGACATTTTAATTTAAGTGAGCTGTCTATTTTATTCGTTAAATTGCTGTAGCTTTTGCCCGACTTCCTGTTTTAACCTGATTTTCAACGAACGAAACCGGTCGTTGCACAGTAAATCTGTAATAATATATCTGAGATCGTTTTTATTATCATTTACGTTGTCAGCTGTGGTGCTCAACATGATCGAGATTATTCCCTTTATTGAAGTCGTTTTTGTCAGAAAGTTTCCCCATGTGCCGGCCGTATCATGTTAGAATCATTACACATTCGTCCCTGCTCCGCTATATACTTTCGTTACCACTCACGCTCCCAAAACGCTACCAGGGGCACGAAGTTCCGTGGTGGGAAGTGCTCACACTATCTATGTGGTAATTACTGCGGGGCAGGTCTCCCTGTTTCACATCGTTTGACTGTTCTTCAGCGACTGAGCGTAGTGCTACTTGTACACGTCCTTCATGTTTGAGTTGATTTGAGAAATTCTTTCTGCTTGTGATAATTTTTAGGAGAATTAGTGTGTTATAAGAAGACGTATTGCCTGTTACATTTTGTCTTGGGATCTCCGGCCGACGTTTGTTTAATGATTTTTGTGAATTTTCGCCAGCACGAGTAGTTGTCACTATCGAAAACTCACCCCCGCCCACCAGTTGCTTATGGCAGACTGCGACTTTGGTTTAATGTTTCTGACTTCAACAAGTGGCCACAAGAGCCTTAGTAATATTGTCATTATTAGACTTCAGTGAAATAATTGTGATATTTCTTCATGGAGTTCAGAACTGTTTGTTAAGGATGTGACGCTTTCCGATACTCCAACACATAAAGGTTATTCTTCCAGTAATCATTGATTCACAACAGAAGCTTGCAATTAAGCCAATGTGGTATGTATTCTAAACCCACGAATATAGCTTTTAGCTGTGTTTTATATTTTCCCTGGAACTGCGGATTGAAATGAAAGCGCTTTGACTACAGTATGGGTATCTAAATAGCTTACTGTGCAGAAACTAAAAAAAAATCTTTGCTGTAATAAAACCAGGAAGCCCATTGGCTTACAGATATTTGTGTCATGTGGAAATAGAGTCTTGGAGATAATTGTCCAGTGATGTGGAAGCATTTCAGTAAGGGAGTCCTCTGACGGCAGGTGGTGTGGCTATACAACGCGACAAGCATGAAGGCGGAGTACAATGTGGACGTGGAGCCGCTGGAGACGCTGGGCCAGCAGCAGGGCTGCCAACTGCTATCCTGCCTCAACCCCAGAGGGCTGCTGCCTCCCTTCACTCCTTGGCCGCTGCTCTTCCGCCTCGCGCCCACTCAGCTACGCTACTACAGTGTAAGTCGTCTCGGTCTGTAACTATGTCCATCTCTGCTAATTACTAAGTGGGGGGTAATTGTGATAGAAACTCTCACCCTGCGGCATTCTGTAACTACTTCCTATACCATAAGATGTAGCATTTATATACACTGAAAGATGCAACTTAAAAATTGCGAAACCGGTTGTGTGAGTCTCTAATCGACTTTCAGAAGTACAACTACAGGGCACTATTCGACTTTTCATTCATTTTTATATTTTAATAGTTTTAACACCCATGTAAACACATGTTGTACTGTATGAATTGGTCAGTGAACTTTAAAATACATGTTGAATGACATTAAATTACTACTCATTGTGATAGAGATGTTGACGAAGTTTGCGATAGAGTATAAGAGTTGATCAGTTAATAATGAAGTTGTACTACCTACCATAGGCATTTTGCCTCATATACTCGTACATATGAACCCTGGAACTGGTGACTCCTCGTGTCCACCCCTGCCACCAGCCGAAGTGCACTGTGTAACAAACAGTTTATAAAGGCACATTTGCATGCCGAGCGTGAGTTTCCTCGGAAACGCGAAATATTAATTAAATAAATAATCAGTGACAAATAAATAAAGCCTATGGCACACAACTGCAGCGCTGTGTTGCTGATAAAACAAAAGCACAATTACGTTACTCTTATGTTTGATTAAGAAAGAGAGAGCTCTGGTTGAAGTGGTGCGAGAAGCACGTATTTTATTTTATTGTCTGGCACACCGCCATATTTCATGTTATAGAAGAATACTGCGAGTTGCAACCACACTAGGCACTCGATTCTGTAAAGAATTTATATTTATAAAAGTAAGTAGGATTATGAACTGTAGGCTTATTCATTGAATATATCTGATTTAACTAACTGTGTAACTTTTTTATGTTTAGTAGACAATCACCTCTGTACGACATATTGGCATGGCTGGCAAATTATTGTAATATTGAGATTTAGATTATGAGTCCGCACCTACCGCAGCAGTCTTTGGAAACGATTTAATTACGAAGTCCGATTATTCAAATTTTATTTCACGGTCAACTACGAGTAACATTGCCTTTACGAAAAAGCCATTGTCAAGCGTCTGATAACGAATAATCAAACGTCCACGTTCCAGATAAGCGAACACAATTGCAATCACAATCACCATCATACAGATAGAATAATCAATATCTAAATAACAATATATATTTTTATTTATTTATTTTATTTATTTTATAAGTTGCAGCTTGGATATATACAGTAGTTCTAACCAATTCCACCCCGACATAGACCCCACTGTTTAAAAAATCCACTTTACCCAATCCGAGACAGTGATGTTGTTGACCTTACACCTCGAATTTCTCACGTGAAATGTAGATTTCTCTCTTTTATACGAGTTATTTTCGAAGACAGAAGAAATCCGGTGTATACGCGTTTCCAAATCCCTAAAGTATCGTTACTTGCTGAAAAAATCCTGTAACAGTATAGCATAGGCTACATTTTCTCTAAATATTTTCTGATCAGGTAGAAAAAAAATCTGTTCTAATCAGCTTAATATCTGTTACGTCATGCATCACAGGAGTAGAATATTAAACTCATTTCTGGTTCATGACAGAGAACTGAGATCTACCTCTGTCACAGGATGCCTCCTCACTTTCGAACTACTTAAAGTAACCAAATGCCTCGTCACATATGATGTCTCTTAAGGTAATAGCATAGAGAAGTTATAAAAATCAGTTTTGTACTACGTATCGCTTCATAAATTCGGTAATACAGACTGAAATTTCGTTAAAAGATACCGCTGTAACTAAAAAACGCCTGATCACTGCTCCAACTCAAGAATCATATCCGTGGTATCCTGGCCACAGCTTCCACCCATCAGGTGGCACGCAACTGATATCAAATTGATAGCCTAATTAATTCAACTGATCATGAGAGTCACTTTGCGAGGCGAGTAATTTTTTTCAGCACTCGGATTACACTCACCAGGTAGCTCAAATAGGAATCCCTGGAGGGAAGACGATTTTCTTTTCGAGGAACACTACTGAGATCCGACATTTGAAGCTGGCCGCAGGAGGATTCTGATGCTCGCAACATACATTTCACGTAAAGACAGCGCTATTAAAAACACGATCACGACTATGTTACTGTCACTACGCATAAAAAGCGGTCTTGGTTCTACAGAAACGCACAAGAATCGCTGAAATGTTATGCTTTTTGGTAGATATGCTGTCTGCAATTTGGAATCAGTTCTTTCCATTCAACCACGTACTAGCATTGGACCCTATGAAGACGTCTTTTAATGATTACAACCACTGGTGATTCATATTCGTACCATTCTCATACCTCGAAATGAGTCACCTTTTTCGAACCTATCTGCTAAGGATAAGACTCCCATACAGCAAAACTCCAGCGTGGTTTTTCAGACAGTCTCGCTGCATCCTGAGACTGTTCCTCAGTTTCTGCTCTGCCCTCCCTGCAGCTTTGTCCATGTGATCATTCCAATTTAAGCCGGAACTGAACGGAAGTCGGAGAGCGCATTGTTATCGATGTAGTCGGTACTGCAGTTCTTCCTCCGTTATTGAGTGTTCCACAAGGAGATATCATACTCCATTCTAAGTACTGTCAAGAACCTATGTTATCTTCGTCAGGATAACTTAGAAGAAAGTTGAAGGCAAATCAGCGGTTCCGGCTTTGAAATGCGCCGTCAAGAGCGGAGTGAGTAGTATATTAAACACAGGGGTCTAAAGTATTTCAGTCCAGTGAGATCTTATGCAGATGATGAAGACATGGTCGTTTGGAATGATCACGTGGCCTTGGAAATCAATAATAATACTAACAACTGTCGCATTCCAGATATTACACATGAAGTTATTTCTGCAGTCGACTTGCAGAGACTCGTGCAGCGTTCTGGGTATCACAAAATCCACAGCTATTCTGAAGCTCTGCTAGAGGCCCGTAAGAACTTATTTCAATTATCTTTCGCTCAGTGAATGCTACCGCATAACTAGAAAAAAGCACGGTGTATTAAAAAAGGACAAAGGGTGGATGTACAGAGCTACACACCCACATCCTATTCGTCTGACGCCATCCCAACAACACATTTTAGACTTGAAAATTGCAACGGTCCAAAATGAGATGATGATGTTCCCAAAGACTCGGAATGAATTCAGGAAAAGCCAAAGGTATGAACCATACGACGTCGCATGTTACTGTCTCAAAAATGTGCAATTAATAGAACGCCATACGTTATACTGGACGGCGAATGTTCATCAGAAAAGAAACATGTATTGAGCGTGCCTCGAGAACGTGTTGTAGAACCGCTGACAATATCTACATATGTTACCGATTTGTCAGACAGGGTCAACAGAACTCTGAAATACTAGTTTAATGCTCCAGCGTTCAGAGTCTTTCTTTTGTAAGCATGACAGCAGATACTGACTAAATTCAGATATGGCATCCGAGGATAGCAATAGGTTAGTAGAATCACACAGATGAATAACTGAGATATTTGGGGAACTTAAATGGGATCTGAGGAGGAAACGCGATGACGTCTTCATCAAATTATGTTCCAGTTCTCTTGCCTTCGTTGTATATCACTCTTAAGGGCCATAAGAATAAGATAAATGCGACTGGATGACGTGGCGAGACACACAGATATTAATTTTCCCTCACTCGAAATGCGAATTTAGTAAGACAGATTCTTTAAAGTCGGCCCGAAGTGCCTTCCTCGACGCACAGTCCAGTGTCTTGTGGAATCTGTATGTACTTGTAAAGGTAGCAGAATTATAAAACTACACGAAATGAGGCAAAGTACCACAAAGAATTATTCAAGTGAAAATAATCCGCAGGAAAGAACAACAAAATCGCGACGCTGGTTAGCTGGTACTAAATGCGAATTAATCGATCATGATTTCAGAATATTAATTGTTTTAAAAATCGCTGCAATATCTAGTTAGATCTCTTACAAATCTCTATAAAAAATAAATTTCTATAAAAAGTCTTGGTAACTTACTTTTAGAGTAATACAAAATTCTGCATTTCACGATACGTAAATGCGTGGTACTCTTTGGTTGTAGGATTGATGAGTCACAACTGGTCTGTTACGTCATAAAAATATTTTAGGGTAATAATATGTAGTGGTAAGCACTGAAATGGTCATAATTACTCAATCATAGAGAGGGCCGGTTTAAAGTGGTAGCAGCCACTTGGCGCTCTAAGCTGAGAGGAACGCCATGAGCGACCAAGTGCAGGATTTGTATACAGTGCATACCACAGTTAGTAGTGTAAACGGACACGAGTGAAAATGTACGAGAGAAGGGCAGGAGGGGAGGGAGGGCGCCACATGATAAGTCACTTGCGTGGAAAAATTTTGTCGAATCGGCTCTGGTAGTAGGCAAACCAAATGGATGGCTATGATTATGATACTGGTAAAATGCAGTTAGTCTAGAAAAGAGATTGCAACAATACACTGGTACAACACATAAATTAATACTTTCACATATATATGAGACCCACATCATGTCGAACTAGTATGGGACGCCAAGCGTAC
The DNA here is from genome assembly GCF_023864345.2 of Schistocerca serialis cubense. Lineage (NCBI taxonomy): Eukaryota > Metazoa > Arthropoda > Insecta > Orthoptera > Acrididae > Schistocerca > Schistocerca serialis. The sequence continues at coordinate 919,725,458 of NC_064638.1, read as the reverse complement.
ACAACGGGCTTGTATAACTGGCGACAGAGTGTAACCGAAATGATGAAAAATCTAAACTGGCAGGCACTCGAAGATTAGAGCGCTAAATTTCGTGAGAGTGTGCTTTGAGAACTTTCTGGAACCATTTTTCAGAGCAAAAGCTACGAATGTTCTTCAGCCTCCAAAGTAGATATCTCACAGATAAACCTCGCAACAGCTCGCCCACAGGCATTCAAGTAGCCATCGTTCCCAGCTTCTTCAAAATAAAGCACTTCACAGTGGTTGTGAAGTATAGAGGTACATTATCAATATGGACCTGCATCTTTATCCATGAAAATTTCCTATTGCTTCCCGACCAACCTCCTGTTTTGGTGATGGTTGTTGAATGATTGGTCTTGAAACACATGGGTCTTCAGTTTTTCATTTCTTCATTTGAGGCATAATGGACAAACCAAAGCATTCGATACTATCCGTTGACTTTGACCAATGACGTCTTAACAAGCCCCAAAATGCAAGAAAAACATGATTTCAAAATGGCGACCCATGTCATTCCCATTGAGCCTGAATATAAACGTCAAACACAGAATCGTACAAATTTTTAACAATACATATTGAAGCTAAGGTGACAGTCGCGGGAAACTGCTGGTTTTGGGCGGGGACGGACTAAGGTTTCAACGGCAAAATTGGCCTAATAGCAAAATACACTTATCGAAACAACCAGGGAAAGACGCTACAACGACTTGTTTCAGAGGCGCGAAAAACACAAATTTGCCGCGAAGCAACTTCTAAACAGGTGTCAAAAACGTCACTATATCTACACAGCTCAAATTAAAACGCCAATAACAATACAAAAAGCTAAAGAAAGTAGAAATACAAAAATCCTAAACGCGATACCACTAAAAAAAAGCCAAAGATCGTGAGAACCAATCAAACACTGTGTTGAAAACATCACTTGACCAACGTCAAATTAAAACACCGATACCAGTAGAAAGAGCCAAAAACCGACAGCAACATATAAAGCCAAAAGGCGATACCAACACAAACGGCCACAACCCGCGAGAACTAATGATACTTGGTATCGAGAACATTACTTTACCTATATCAACTTAAAACGCCAGTAGCAATAACAAAGGCCAATATTCAATAGCAGTACAATAATCGATACCAGTACACAAAGCGAAAAGCAGTGGCGATCAGCAAAATGCAGTATCGAAATAAAACGAACTGTTAATGATAGGTTAACATCACTATGACGCAAAAAATGAACCTAGATCTGTCCAAGCAATAGCACGCCAGGTAAGAATTTTATACCTGGTAGGAAAATGTATTCATAAATAATTCCAAGTTGATGTAAATCGTAATCACTGTTTTTTATCGTTACTAGGACAACCAAAGACAATGTTTAGTCTCTGACTGATGAATGACGTAGCTGACCACAACAGTACTACGTCACGGGTCATAGCCGACGTAAGGTATGTAATGCTCAAGTTAGCCTAAGCCTGGTATCTGAACTCGTAGGAAACCCACCATTGTACTTCAGAAAACACCCGTCAACACGTTCAACAGCCGTTGCTTAGTGTTAATGTTGGTGTTCGATACGCAGTTTCTTCGTAAGTTCTATTTTTACCACTGTTTACTACATACACAAAAAATGGTTCAAATGGCTCTGAGCACTATGGGACTTAACTACTGAGGTCATCAGTCCTCTAGAACTTAGAACTACTTAAACCTAACTAACCTAAGGACATCACACACATCCATGCCCGAGGCAGGATTCGAACCTGCGACCGTAGCAGTTGCGCGGTTCCAGACTGACGCGCTTAGAACCGCACGGCCACACCGGCCGGCCCTACGTACACATATACTGTATGAGGCCACAGAGGAACAACGATCATTGCTGGTTGTCGCATCAGAGAATTGCTGGGCAACCGTATCTTAAACATGCTGGACAGGATGCATGTTAGACTAATGTGCAGACCACAGAAGTAGCGGCATTGGAAGCTCTTTGCAGAAGGATGCGCATTCCTCAACGCATGGGGCAGACATTGCCACCTGCTGATACATGGTTGTGGAGTTACTGGACAATAGCTACCTCTTCTCGATTCTTGCCACGTGCCATCAGGTGGCATCCAATCTCACGGTGGCAATGGTCATAATGTTTGAGTTATCACTGTATGTTTTCTTTATATGACTGTAATTTTCATAGATTGACCAATTTATCATTCCTATTATTGAAAGAGAATCAACACATATCAGACTGACTGTAAGCACTCAAAATGACTAGCGCGAAAAGACGAAAAATAGTTTCCAGCAGTCTGAATGTAATTATTGTCTAAATTTGAACAAATGGACTTTTCTAAATTTTAGACTATTCGACTAATCAAGTCAATGCAATTTAGTAGAGGGGAGAAAGCGAGCATGTTTAATGTGCCGCATCTCGCACATCGTGGGCTGAATGTTTTGCGTTTGGAGCAGCACTCACTGTGTCGCTGGCAGCAGATGTTCGGTCTCGGGACTTGGTAAATTTTCAACGTGAAACAGGCAGTAGAGCTCTGCTTTTGGCAGATCTCACTGAATGTGAACTCAGAAGTTTGTTCTACTTAGAGTATCGCAGGTAATTGCTACATTTTCGAGAGAATTTGACTTCATGAAGGTAACAGACTTTAATGTTGTGTAGGAAGTTCTTTCTGAAGAACTGATTGCAGGGTAGGCTGAGCTAAGAAATAACTGTTAAGAAAAAAATTCGATACGCTGCACCGTTTCCGAGTTAATTAGCATCGAAGTTAGCCAATCAGGCAGTTGCGTGGCCCGGCAGTGACGGTGTCGTCAAATGTGTTTTTCATTTCGTTTCCTAAGTCGCACAAGAGAGCGATAAAAAAACTGGACATGAGACGGTAGCATGGATCCAACCGGCGCCAACGGTTGAGCGGTCTTGTTCGGTATATCTACACTATGAGCACAACTAACTGTTTCTGGGGACTACTTGAATTTGCGTGCGCAACAGTCTGATTGGCTAACTTCAATGCTAATTAAATCGGAAACGGCGCAACATACCGAATGTGTCTCTTAATAATATTTCACAGCACAACGTACCCTTGAACACCCTTTCAAGCTTTTCTGGCTGTTTCTGACCACCCTGTATGTCAAGTGCCAGTTCGTCACTACATCAGAAACTTTATACAGTCTTAGGAAAACAATTCTCCCCAAGTATTTTAAAATCATTTTGTGTAATCGGAACTTGATATAATCTGAACGAACTAGTACTTGAGGACTTGCAACTGGGTGTAATTACGACATTTATTTGGCTACCATAGTCTTAAAATGTCTAATTAATGAATATACTACGTTATTCACTCTTGCTATTCATTTTGTCCCGTCTGCGCTTACAAGCTATGGGCTATTATTTTTGGGGTATATCCTGTGAACATTAATGTGTAGATTACAAGGGCCTACTGATAAAAACAGGCGTAATTGTAAATCTTTGTGTCCCGACATTACAATGACAGTAGCAAACTTTTGTGATTTAGTTAATTATCACATCTGTTAGCTCATCGTCATACAGGATGAGAACTCAAAAGAAAAGATATGAGTGTCATACGGTCATCAGAACCACTCGTGGAGAGTATTAACGAGATACCTAATTGCGTAGATCAGATGGGTGGGGCAGCCCGAAATCAAGGGAGCAAAATGGAGAAGATTCTCCGACTGAAATGCTAATAGACTCGGTAGCTGATTTGTCTGTTCAAACTAGGGACTTAAAATCAGATTTTATTTCGGACCTCCATCACCGGTATGGTCGGATACGGCTCGATACCATCTCCACACCTGCAACAAACTCTTCCATCTCAGAGTTCCACTTACACCCAGCCCCTCAGTAATTTGTGGGATACATTCCGAGCTCCGTTTTCTCTTACAGTTTTTACCCTACACAATATCAATTAGTACCATGGGCCCAATTCCCTCTTTTCTTAACAAATGTCTCTTCTTCTGCTCAATGTTTCCCACATCATCGTACGTTCGAATCTCCCACATTTTCGGCGCCATTGACTAAGGTATTACGTAAGTCATTCGTCGATCACCTGATGTCCCGAGCACACTAGATTTTTGTTTAGATTCCTTTCAGGTAGGATTCTGGTCTCCCCAGAGATGTTTCTGCCTGCTAATGTGCTTGAAGTCTTTTTTCATACTGCGTTACTGTACAGTAGTAATAACTCTACCGAAGAGCCAGAGAAACTGGTACAACTGTCTATTATCGTGTAGGGCCCCCGCGAGTACGCAGAAGTGCTGCAACACGACATGTCATGGAATCGACTAATGTCTGAAGTTAGTACTGGAGGGAACTGACAGTATGTATCCTGCAGGGCTGTCCATAAATCCGTACGAGAACGAGGGGTGGAGATCTCTTCTGAACAGCATATTGCAAGGCAGCCCAGATATGGTCAATAATGTTCATGTCTGGGTAGTTTGGTGGCCAACGCAAGTGTTTAAGCTCAAAAGAGTGTTCCTGGAGCCACTCTGTAGCAATTCTGGACGTATGGGGTGTCGCATTGTCCTGCTGGAATTTCCCCTGTCCGTCGGAATACACAATGAACACGAATGGATGCAGGTGAACACACAGGATGCTTACGCACGTATCACCTGTCAGAGTCTTACCTAGATGTATCAGAGGTCCTATATCACTCCAAATGCACATGCATCACACCATTACAGAACCTCCACCAGCTTGAAGAGTCCCCCGCTGACCCGCACGCGCCCATCCGCTCGATACAATTTAAAACGAGACTCGTCCGACCAGGCAACATGTTTCCAGTCATTAACAGAGCAGTGTCAGTGTTGATGGGCCCAGGCAAGGCGTAAAGCTTTGTGTCGTGCAGTCATCAAGGGTACACGAGTGGCCCTTTAGCTCCGAAAGCCCATATCGATAATGTTTTGTTGACACTTGTTGATGGCCCAGCGTTGAAATCTGCAGCAGCTTGCGGAAGAGTTGCACTTGTGTCACATTGGACGATTCTCTTCAGTCGTTGTTGGTCCCGTTCTTGCAGGATCTTCTTTCGACCGCAGCGACGTCAGAGATTTGATGTTTTACCGGATTCCTGATGTTCACGGGACACTCGTGAAATGGTCGTACGGGAAAATCCCCACATCACCGCTACCTTGGAGATACTGTGTCCCATCGCTCGTGCACCGACTACAACACCACGTTCAATCTCACTTAAATCTTGATAGCCTGACATTGTAGCAGCACTAACCGATTTGACAACTGCGCCAGGCACTTGTCTTCCGACCGCAGCGCCGTATTCTGCCTCTTTATATGTCTCTGTATTTGAATACGCATGCCTATACCAGTTTCTTTGGCGCTTTAACTACAAGTACAGAATGCGGGCTGTACATACATTTCGTTTTGTGGGTAGCTGTTGATATAGTGAACTACAAGTTTGCAGAATACGCCGACGTCATGTTACTGTACGGCGAAGCTCGATGCCTTGGGAGGACTGCTAGTCAGTTGTATACGGAAAACTTGCGCACTCCCTCTTTGCCACGGTGTACCAGTTGGCGTCGGAGACGGGTGCATTCACAACCAGCACGCCCGAGTTTCAAGAGGTTGTACTCCATTCAGTTGAAGACAAAGCAATGACGAGTACCAGAAACATAGCAGGTAGACTGAATGTGGATAACCAAACGGTTCAGCGTGTTCCGCACGAGCAGCAGCTACATCTGTACCACGTCCAGAAGGTACAGGGTTGCAGCCACAGAATTTTGCGTCACGAGCCCACTTCTGCATGTGTTCTTGCACCCCCATGGGTTTCAGGAACGATACGATCTCAACATTTTAGCAGGGTTCCTTAACTAACGTGTGGTAGGGCCACACCTTTTTCCACTACATCTCACGTGGGCCGCGTACTTACGATTCCCTGACGGCGTACTGCATGGGCTCTTGGTAGATGTGCCACTGCATGTGCGTCAAAACATGTGGTTCCAGCACGATGGCACATGGCCTCATTTTTCACGTGAGCTCGGAGATCGTCTGGATCAGCAACTTGTGCAATAGTGGAAAGGTCGTGGTGGCCCCATTGATTGGCCTGCGCGTCCTCCCAACTTCAACCCGGAAGACTACTGCCTGTGGGGTCACATGAACTCCTTGATTTACGAGACCATTGTGGCTGCTTAGGAAGACCTACTGGCGCTGCTTACGGCTGCGGCGGATGCTGGAGGACCAGAGATTGGTGACCTTGTGTACTGGAATATGGATCAGAGGTGCCTCATGTCGGTGGTCATCACATCGAGACCCACTTCTAAGTGGACACAGACGACAAGCAGCACGAGTGAGAGAGCAATGTGTGTTGTGGTATTTTGCGTGTAGCGGGCAAACAGTACGTTTCAGAACTTGAATGCCTATGCTAAATTTAACATTCTTGGTCCTCACTATGCGTCTTCAAAGTCTGTAAACGGAATACCCTGTATACTGAATGTATGAGCAGTTAAGCTGAATGTACGGTAATTCTTGCACTTATCTTCCCTTGTTATCTTCAGAATTGTGTAAATGATGTTTCCTCGATAGTGTGGTGGTATGTCTTCAGCCATACATGTTCTACACACCAACTTGAAAAGTCGTTGTTTGTTCGCCACTTCTCCCAATAATTTTAGAAATTCCGAGGGAATGTTATATATGCCTTCTGACGTATTTAAGTGCAAGTCTATCAAAGCTCTGCCAAACTATGACTGTAATACTGGATCTCCTGTGTCTTCCAAATCAACTTTCGTTTCCTGATACATCCCATCAGTAGACAGTTCCTACACCTAATGAGGCCTTAAGTGTATTCATTGCACATATTTGCACCCTCCTCTAAGTTAGCGGAATTTCTCCTGCTTTCTTAATGTTGACAAATTTCCTTTTAATTTCATCAAATATTGTTTTGACGTTTCCATTTGCTGAATCAGCCATTCCTATGACCAATTCATTTCCAGTTTCTTCAATTTTGTTGGCATTTAGTCTTAGTTTCTCCTCTCTTCTCCCTTAGTGACGTATATTGCTGTATTCGTATCCTTCTCTTATACTTATTTACAAAATTATTATTCGTCGGAACTTGCAAGTTTTGCCCCACTTGGCTGGCAAGGCTCCTACACTGCCAGAAACAGCCACGTTTCGAGTAGTTAAATCACACAATACTTGTTGCATAGTCTCTGAAGACAGTAAGCGCTTGCTGTCGAAGGGTCACACAGAAGGATGTCGCCATATTAGAGTTGAGCACAGAGGTCGACCTGGACTCTGAATTTCCAGCTGTTACTGTAGCCGTCTACCACATTCACACCATTTTAGAGAAGTAAGAATGATCTGGCTGAGCAGTCGCCTAATCGAAGGGGACGCGAGGCTGATATACGTTCATTGCACAGTTTTGACGTTCGCAGCTTGCTAGTCGTTCCATCATGCACTTTGGCGATTCTACTGGTATTCGTACTTACTTTTCTGGGGATCTTTGTTTAAACCACTAACCATTGACCGCATTCGCGATTTAGTTCTACGATTATGCTTTCATGTGTCCGCCCACTTATTCTAAGGCAAGATTTTTTATTTTATTTATTTATTTATTGTTCCGTGGGACCAAATTAAGGAGAAGTCTCCATGGTCATGGAACGAGTCAATACATGAAATTATAACACGATATTAGAAACAGATAAAATGAAATATAAAAAAAACATATTCAGGTGACAAGTCGTAAGTTTAAATGAAGAAAATCAACAATGTAACACTGGAATTTGCATAATTTTTTAGCTCTTCCAGGAGCTCCTCGACAGAATAGAAGGAGTGACCCATGAGGAAACTCTTCAGTTTAGACTTAAAAGAGTTTGGGCTACTGCTAAGATTTTTGAGCTCTTGTGGTAGCTTATTGAAAATGGATGCAGCAGAATACTGCACTCCCTTCTGCACAAGAGTCAAGGAAGTGCATTCTACATGCAGATTTTATTTCTGCCTAGTATTAACTGAGTGAAAGCTGCTAACTCTTGGGAATAGGCTAATATTGCTAACAACAAACGACATTAAAGAAAATATATACTGTGAGGGCAATGTCAGAATTCCCATATTATTGAATAGGGGTCGACAAGAGGTTCTCGAACTTACACCACATATAGCTCGAACAGCCTGTTTTTGAGCCAAAAATACCCTTTTTGAATCAGAAGAATTACCCCAAAAAATAATACCATACGACATAAGCGTATGAAAATATGCGAAGTAGACTACTTTTCGTGTTGAAGTGTCACTTATTTCAGATACTGTTCTAATGGTAAATAAAGCAGCATTTAGCTTCTGAACAAGATCCTGGACATGGGCTTTCCACAACAGCTTACTATCTATCCGAACGCCTTGGAACTTGAACTGTTCCGTCTCGCTTATAATATGCCTATTCTGTCTGATCAAAATATCGGTTCTTGTTGAATTGTGAGTTAGAAACTGTAAAAACTCAGTCTTACTGTGATTTAGCATCAAATTATTTTCCACAAGCCACGAACTTATTTCATGAACTACATTATTTGTTACTGTTTCAATATTACACACAAGATCCTTCACTATCAAGCTGGTGTCATCAGCAAACAGAAATATTTTTGAATCACCTGCAGTACTAGAAGGCATATCATTTATATAAATAAGAAACAGCAGTGGCCCCAGCACCGACCCTTGGGGAATGCCCCACTTAACAGTGCCCCACTGGGACTGAACATCACTACCACTCTCAATATTGCAGAGAATTACCCTCTGCTTTCTATTCTTAAAGTAAGAGGCGAACCAATTGTAAGCTACTCCCCTTACTCCATAATGGTCCAACTTCTGCAGTAATATTTTGTGGTCAACACAGTCAAAAGCCTTCGTTAAATCAAAGAAAACACCTAGCGTTCGCAACCTTTTATTTAATCCGTCCAAAACCTCACAGAGAAAAGAGAATATAGCATTTTCAGTTGTTAAACCATTTGTAAAACCAAACTGAACATTTGACAGCAAATTATGTGAATTTAAATGCTCCAGTAACCTTGTATATACAACCTTCTCGATAACTTTAGCAAACACCGATGGCATAGAAATAGGTCTAAAATTGTCAACATTATCAATGTCTCCCTTTTTATAAAGTGGCTTCACTACCGAGTATTTTAATCGGTCAGGAAACCGACCACTCCTAAAGGAAAAGTTACAGATATGGCTGAGAACTGGGCTAACGTACATAGAACAATACTTCAGTATTCTGCTAGATACCCCGCCATATCCATGAGTGTTCTTGGTCTTTAGTGATTTAATTATTAACTCAATCTCCCTCTTGTCAGTATCATGGAGGAGCATTTCAGGTAACAGTCTCGGAACACTTTTTTCTAAGAGCGCTATATGATTCCCTGTTGGGACTAGGTTTCTATTTAGTTCACCTGCTATATTCAGAAAGTGATTATTAAATACTGTACATATATGCGACTTATCAGTAACACGGACATTCCCACTACGCACTGATTCTATATCCTCGACCTGTCTCTGCAGACCAGCAACTTCCTTTATGACTACAAGATATCCTTATCCCTCAAGTCAGCCACCCAGGCTGCATGTTTGTGCTAGTACCCTGTTTTAAACGTTCTAACGGAAAGCAACTTTCAAAGAGCATGACAAAAGTCTTGAGAAAAGCATTATATTTATCGTCTACTGTATCAGCGCTATAAACATCTTGCCACTCTTGTTCCTTTATCAACTGGATCAGCTTTCCTGAACAGCTGATGACTATATTTAACACGTGTTGCAGCACAAAAATCTTTTAAAGTTAAAATTTGTGCATCATGATCTGAAAGGCCATTCACCTTTTTGCTAACAGAATGCCCTTCTAGTAATGAGGAATGAACAAAAATGTTGTCTATGGTTGTTCTACTGTTCCCTTGCACTCTCGTTGGAAAGAATACGGTTTGCATAAGATTATATGAATTAAAGAGGTCTACCAGCATCCTCTTCCTTGCACAATCACTTATACAATTAATATTGAAGTCACCACATATAACTAACTTTTTGTATTTCCTATATAGTGAACCAAGAACCTCCTCTAGCTTTAGCAAAAATGTTGTGAAATCGGAGTCTGGGGATCTATAAATAACAACAGTTAGAAGTTTAGCTCCGTTAAATTTAACCACACCTGCACAACATTCAAACACCATTTCAGTGCAGCACTTTGAAACATCAGTTGACTCAAATGGGATGCCGTTTTTCACATACATGGCTACTCCCCCATACCGCAAAGAGCTCCTCGAAAAGCTGCCAGCCAACCTGTATCCTGGTAAAGGAAGCCTCTGAATTATCTCCTTATTTAAGAAGTGTTCAGATAAACCAATAATTTCAGAGTCAACATCTATAAGCAGTTCACTAACTTTATCTCTAATACCTTGTATATTTTGATGAAATATACTAATTACCTCATTACTCGGATTCCTAAGCTTTGTCAAAAGTGATTCCCTTGTTAGAGAGACTTCCCTTAAGCAGGAATACCTATCAGCTGACTTCAGTCTAAAAAAGGTGCAGCTCTAACACCCACTACTGCAGGAATTTTCCCATGAGTGATCCCACCAACCCCACCTATGCTGTCACCTATAAGCTTTGCTAACCTACCCTTCCCATACCTGTTGAGGTGCATGCCATGTCTAGTGAAACCTGTCCTGCTGATAGACTCCACCGACACCACTGAAATGTGACCCATACTTTCTGTCATCAGCGCACCCCCAAGTCTCATGTTATTACGCCTGACGGCTGTATTAAGATGAGGCCGATCGTGACGCTGAAACAGTTCCACGAAATGCACATTCGTGTTGCCGGTCTTAGTGGCTATCTTTTCCAGGTCACCATCTATGTTATACTCCCCATCCCTATCAATACTATTGCCAGCCCCACCCACAATCACTACCTGATCCTCATTAGTAAAATCCCTACGTAACCCCCCTATGTTAACAGTCACCTGAGCCAACCCTGCATTAGGCTTCACAATGCTGGTGACCTGGTACTCACTCCCCAGCACTTCCTGCAACTGCTGGCCTACACCTCTGCCATGAGAACTACCTAACAGCAGAACCTTCTTCTTCCTCTTCGACTTTGCAACTGTTCTAGGCACAGTAACTACTGAGGTCTGCTGCATACTTCCTACATCTACAGCTACTAGAGATTCCTCACCACTAGACTCTGACAGTTGGTCATATCTATTGTAAACACCAATAGTAAAACTATCTGAAAATCTTCTTCTCCTAGCAGATCTCTTGCCAACAGCCAGCTCCCATTCCCCAACCCCCTTCTCCCTCCTCATCCTATCTAGCTCCTCCTGTGCGTTTTTCAACTGCACCTGAAGGGTACAGATCTTACGCTCCATCTCCTCTATTAACTTACTCTTGCTACATAACCTGCAGTTCCAGGAGAGGATCTCACCAGAATGCCCACTGGCTTCCCCACTGCATTTCCCCCAGTGAAAATACTTCGAACAAGTCTCACACAGCAATCCACTACTCACGAACCTACAGCAAAGCCCACACTTCTCACTCATGGTAAAATTTTACTTTTTCTAAGTTCCGCTACTACAATAAGAAGATGTTAAAAACCTGACTACAATAATCACAAACTTACTCTACAAGGGAAGTAACTACTATTATTAACAGTATTAATAAACAACAAATGTGAATATAACAAAAGACTAATACAGAAAGAGAATCATACGTCTAATGACACAGTAACGAAGCTGAAAACAGTTCCCAAAAGGTTCTTCTGAAATTATTTCACCAGAAAACACCAGAAACACCGGTTGAAGACTATTAAAGTTCCTAAATAAACCAATATACACAAACAATAAATTAGTACTTAGCTTTCGATGCGCGGCTACAGCTGCAACTGGTCAGTGCGGAATGTAAACACGGGCAAGAGGTTAAGTTGCTCGATACGAAACACTCACAAATATCAGGTCACAACACAAGAAAGGCAGAGGTGAATGAAGAAACCACTAATACGTCACTTATATAGTAAATATTATCACAAAACCCGTTAAAATATGTAGCTGAAACCTAAAAATATATGAAAACTTAGAGAGCGATCGCACACGCAGTCACTCGCTTATGACGTCACACCAAAGATAATTACAATCCTTTTATCCACATATTAAATGTTTATATTCTTGATTCAGCGGGTAAATCATTTTGTTTGATGCCTTATGGTAATAAACCAATTTGTTATAGTGAATGCTACTTTCCTCTGTAGTTAGATATAACTCTTTATTAGTATCTCCATTTGAAATGTGGCACCCGTACTTTCATGCTTAATTGGAACACACCTAATAGATTTCCTTCAACAAGACGTTTCCGTTGCACGACGTTGTTTTCCTTAAATCTGCATGATCTTAAGGGGGGCTTCGCTTTTTTTTATCTTACACATCTAGTTCTGTAAGACCAAATTAAGGAGCAAATTTCTAAGATCATGGAACGTGTCAGTACATGAAATTACAACCTAAAAATAATAACAGATAAAATAAAATGTTAATGAACCCAAAAATGACAATCCATAAGTTTATGTAAGCGCAATCAATAATATAACAATGGAATCAGCTTAATTTCTCAAGGAACTCCTCGATAGAATAGGAGTGACCCGTGAGGAACCTCTTCAGTTTCGATTTTAAAGCGCGTGGATTACTGCTAAGACTTTTGAATTCTTGTGGTAGCTTACTGAAAATGTATGCAGCGTATACTGCACGCCTTTCTGCACAAGATTCAAGGAAGTGCGAACCAAATGTGGATTGGATTTCGGCCTAGTATTAAATGAGTGAAAGCTACTAATTCTTGGGAATAAGCTGATACTGCTAAAAAGAAACGTCAGCAAAGAATATATATATTGAGATGCAAATGTCAAAATACCCAAACTAATGAACAGGGTCGACAAAAGTTCGCGAACTTCGCGAACCGCCCGTTTCTGAGCCAAAAATGTCCTTTGAGAATGTAATACCATACGTCATGAGCGAACGAAAGTAAGCAAAGTAGATTACCTTTCGGGTTGAACTATCACTTACTTCAGGTACTGTACGAATAGTAAAAATGCCAGCATTAAGTCTCTGAACAAGATACTGAACGTGGGCTTCCCACGACAGTTTACTATCTATCTGAACACCTAGAAATTTGAACTGTTGAGTTTCACTAATCATATGCCTATTCTGCGAAAATAAAACGTCGGGTTTTGTTGAATTGTGTGTTAGAAACAGCAAAAACTCAGTCTTACTGTGACTTAGTGTTAGTTTATCTTCTACAAGCCATGAACTTATGTCTTGAACTGCACTATTTGAAACAGTGCCAACGTTGCACTCAACATCCTGCACTACCAAGCAGAATGTCATCAGCAAACAGAAGCATTGTAGAATCACCTGTAATATTGGAGGGCATATCATTTATGTAAATAAGAAACAGGAGTCTTATCAGCACTGATCCCTAGGGCCCCCACCGCCCATTTAATCGTGCCCCACTGAGACTCCACATCATAGCCAATCTCAGCGCTGTCGAGAATCACCTTTTGCTGTCTGTTATTAAAGTAAGAGGTGAACCAACTGTGAGCTACTTCCTGTATTCCATAATGGTCCAACTTCTGGTGCAATAATTTGCTATCAACACAGTCAAACGCCGTAGTTAAATCAAAAAGGATGCCTAGCGTTCGAAATCTTTTGTTTAACCCATCCAGTACCTCACAGGGAAAAGAGAATATAGCATTTTCAGTTGTTAAACGACTTCTAAAAGCAAACTATAGATTTGATAGCAAAGTATGTGAAATAAAATGATTAATTATCCTTCTATACATAGACTTTTCAATAACTTAAGCAAACACTGATGGTATAGAAATAGGTTTAAAATTGTCTACATTATCCCTTTCTCCCTGTTTAGCTGCTTTACTACTGAGAACTTTCATCGTGCAGGAAACTGAGTATTATTAAAGGAAAAATTTTTACCAGTAGGTCACTGGAGATCGGACTTACAGCATCTTAGGGGTACTCTAAGGAGTCCTCCGGCAGAACACAGTGCCGGTGAAAAGCATCGTGACGTCATAGCCATAAATGTCGAGCAGATCTAGGCAACAAAGCGACGAAGCGATGGTGAGAGCCCTCACTTGACTGATGGAGATCGATCTGTTGTTTGTGCTTGAATGCGTAGTAGAGGTCACTTCTGTTTTTCAAAGCAAACGCTGTTGATCCATGGGACCCACTGCAGCGCATTTTAAAGAGAGAAGTCTGCAAAACAGCTGAGTGGCATCTCCTTTTATTCTCTTCACATATGTCATGTGGTAGCCGCTTACCAAAATATTCATGGCTATTCGTGACTCGCATTCGGGAGGACGACGGTTCAATCCCGTCTCCGGCCATCCTGATTTAGGTTTTCCGTGATTTCCCTAAATCGCCTCAGGAAAATGCCGGGATGGTTCCTTTGAAAGGGCACGGCCGATTTCCTTCCCCATCCATCCCTCACCCGAGCTTGCGCTCCGTCTCTAATGACCTCGCTGTCGACGGGACGTTAAACACTAATCTCCTCCTCCTCCTCCTCCTATTCGTGTTTTGTGCGCCTGCGTATAAACTGACACGATATTTACATGTCGTTGCATTGATGGTTCGGACCGCACAAATAACCTATCAGGGCCACACGCGCCTCAGGGTCGCGAGTTTGGAACTCTAGCTGTCTACTGAGATGACAGAAGTCATGGTATAAACTCCCGACATCTACATCTACATCTACATCTATACTCCGCGAGCCACCTTACGGTGTGTGGCGGAGGGTACTTATTGTACCACTATCTGATCCCCCCTTCCCTGTTCCATTCACGAATTGTGCGTGGAAAGAACGACTGCTTGTAAGTCTCCGTATTTGCTCTAATTTCTCGGATCTTTTCGTTGTGATCATTACGCGAGATATATGTGGGCGGTAGTAATATGTTGCCCATCTCTTCCCGGAATGTGCTCTCTCGTAATTTCGATAATAAACCTCTCCGTATTGCGTAACGCCTTTCTTGAAGTGTCCGCCACTGGAGCTTGTTCAGCATCTCCGTAACGCTCTCGCGCTGACTAAATGTCCCCATGACGAATCGCGCTGCTTTTCGCTGGATCATGTCTATCTCCTCTATTAATCCAACCTGGTAAGGGTCCCATACTGATGAGCAATACTCAAGAATCGGACGAACAAGCGTTTTGTAAGCTACTTCTTTCGTCGATGAGTCACATTTTCTTAGAATTCTTCCTATGAATCTCAACCTGGCGCCTGCTTTTCCCACTATTTGTTTTATGTGATCATTCCACTTGAGATCGCTCCGGATAGTAACTCCTAAGTATTTTACGGTCGTTACCGCTTCCAATGATTTACCACCTATGGCATAATCGTACTGGAATGGATTTCTGCCCCTATGTATGCGCATTATATTACATTTATCTACGTTTAGGGAAAGCTGCCAGCTGTCGCACCATGCATTAATCCTCTGCAGGTCCTCCTGGAGTACGTACGAGTCTTCTGATGTTGCTACTTTCTTGTAGACAACCGTGTCATCTGCAAATAGCCTCACGGAGCTACCGATGTTGTCAACTAAGTCATTTATGTATATTGTAAACAATAAAGGTCCTATCACGCTTCCCTGCGGTACTCCCGAAATTACCTCTACATCTGCAGATTTTGAACCGTTAAGAATGACATGTTGTGTTCTTTCTTCTAGGAAATCCTGAATCCAATCACAAACCTGGTCCGATATTCCGTAAGCTCGTATTTTTTTCACTAAACGTAAGTGCGGAACCGTATCAAATGCCTTCCTGAAGTCCAGGAATACGGCATCAATCTGCTCGCCAGTGTCTACGGCACTGTGAATTTCTTGGGCAAATAGGGCGAGCTGAGTTTCACATGATCTCTGTTTGCGGAATCCATGTTGGTTATGATGAAGGAGATTTGTATTATCTAAGAACGTCATAATACGAGAACACAAAACATGTTCCATTATTCTACAGCAGATTGACGTAAGCGAAATAGGCCTATAATTATTCGCATCTGATTTATGACCCTTCTTGAAAATGGGAACGACCTGCGCTTTCTTCCAGTCGCTAGGTACTTTACGTTCTTCCAGCGATCTACGATAAATTGCTGATAGAAAGGGGGCAAGTTCTTTAGCATAATCACTGTAGAATCTTAAGGGTATCTCGTCTGGTCCGGATGCTTTTCCGCTACTAAGTGATAGCAGTTGTTTTTCAATTCCGATATCGTTTATTTCAATATTTTCCATTTTGGCGTCCGTGCGACGGCTGAAGTCAGGGACCGTGTTACGATTTTCCGCAGTGAAACAGTTTCGGAACACTGAATTCAGTATTTCTGCCTTTCTTCGGTCGTCCTCTGTTTCGGTGCCATCGTGGTCAACGAGTGACTGAATAGGGGATTTAGATCCGCTTACCGATTTTACATATGACCAAAACTTTTTAGGGTTCTTGTTTAGATTGTTTGCCAATGTTTTATGTTCGAATTCGTTGAATGCTTCTCTCATTGCTCTCTTTACGCTCTTTTTCGCTTCGTTCAGCTTTTCCTTATCAGCTATGATTCGACTACTCTTAAACCTATGATGAAGCTTTCTTTGTTTCCGTAGTACCTTTCGTACATGATTGTTATACCACGGTGGATCTTTCCCCTCGCTTTGGACCTTAGTCGGTACGAACTTATCTAAGGCGTACTGGACGATGTTTCTGAATTTTTTCCATTTTTGTTCCACATCCTCTTCCTCAGAAATGAACGTTTGATGGTGGTCACTCAGATATTCTGCGATTTGTGCCCTATTACTCTTGTTAAGCAAATATATTTTCCTTCCTTTCTTGGCATTTCTTATTACACTTGTAGTCATTGATGCAACCACTGACTTATGATCACTGATACCCTCTTCTACATTCACGGAGTCGAAAAGTTCCGGTCTATTTGTTGCTATGAGGTCTAAAACGTTAGCTTCACGAGTTGGTTCTCTAACTATCTGCTCGAAGTAATTCTCGGACAAGGCAGTCAGGATAATGTCACAAGAGTCTCTGTCCCTGGCTCCAGTTCTGATTGTGTGACTATCCCATTCTATACCTGGTAGATTGAAGTCTCCCCCTATTACAATAGTATGATCACGAAACTTCTTCAAGACGTTCTGCAGGTTCTCTCTGAGGCGCTCAACTACTACGGTTGCTGATGCAGGTGGTCTATAGAAGCATCCGACTATCATATCTGACCCACCTTTGATACTTAACTTAACCCAGATTATTTCACATTCGCATTCGCTAATAACTTCACTGGATATTATTGAATTCTTTACTGCTATAAATACTCCTCCACCATTGGCGTTTATCCTATCCTTGCGGTATATATTCCATTCTGTGTCTAGGATTTCGTTACTGTTCACTTCCGGTTTTAACCAACTTTCCGTTCCTAATACTATGTGCGCACTATTTCCTTCAATAAGAGATACTAATTCAGGAACCTTGCCCTGGATACTCCTGCAGTTTACCAATATTACGTTAACTTTTCCTGTTTTTGGTCTCTGAGGACGGACATTCTTTATCAACGATGATAATGTCCTCTCTGGTAAGCCGTCAGGTATTTTATCGTTTCGCCCAAGGGGGGGTCCCTCTAACCTAAAAAACCCCCGTGTGCACGCCACACGTACTCTGCTACCCTAGTAGCTGCTTCCGGTGTGTAGTGCACGCCTGACCTGTCTAGGGGGGCCCTACAGTTCTCCACCCAATAACGGAGGTCGATGAATTTGCAACCATTATAGTCGCAGAGTCGTCTGAGCCTCTGGTTTAGACCCTCCACACGGCTCCAAACCAGAGGACCGCGATCGACTCTGGGCACTATGCTGCAGATATTAAGCTCAGCTTGCACTTCGCGTGCGATGCTGGTTGTCTTCACCAAATCAGCCAGCCGCCGGAAGGAACCAAGGATAGCCTCAGAACCCAAGCGGCAGGCGTCATTCGTTCCGACATGTGCTACTATCTGCAGCCGGTCACACCCAGTGCGTTCAATAGCTGCCGGAAGGGCCTCCTCCACATTACGGACGAGACCCCCCGGCAAGCACACCGAGTGCACACTGGCATTCTTCCCCGACCTACCCGCTATTTTCCTGAGGGGCTCCATAACCCGCCTAACGTTGGAGCTCCCTATAACTAATAGGCCCGCCCTCTGTGACTGTCGGGACCTTGCCGGAGAATCGGCCACTGGCCCAACAGGCGAGGCACCCTGTGGTGGCTCGGAAACGATGTCATCACCACTAGGAAGCACCCCGTACCTGTTGGAAAGGGGTAAGGCAGCTGCCACGCGGCCAGATCCCACCTTCGCCTTTCGGCCAGGCACGCGCGAGCCCACCACTGTCCGCCATTCACCCTGGAGTGATGGCTGACCGGTAAGATGCTCACTGCCGGAAGACGCAGCGACATCAGGGGTTCCATGTGATTCCAAGGCCACCGAAGTAGGCATAGGTCTCACCACAGTTGCCCCAACGCCACTACGAGCCGACGCCTGCGCCTCGAGCTCGATGAGCCTAACAGACAAAGCCTCCACCTGCCCCCGAAGAGTGGCCAATTCTCCTTGCGTCCGCTCACAACAAACACAGTCCCTACACATGACTATGTTGTGTATGTATGACGTGTCGGACCTCCTTTTGCCCCGCGTGGTGTAGAAACTCGACGGCGTGGACTCAATTACTCACTGACTGTCCCCCATAGAAATACTGAGCCATGCTGCCTTTATAGCCGCCCATAACTGCTAACGTGTTGCCGGTGCAGGATTTTGTGCACGAACTGACCTCTCGATTACGTCCCATAAACTTTCGATGAGAGTCATGTCGGGTGATCTAGGTAGCCAGATCATTCGCTCCAATTTTCCAGGACGTTCTTCAAACCAATTGCAAACAATTGTGAGCCGGTGACACGGCATGAAGTCCATGAATGGCTGCAAGTGGTCTCCAAGTAGCCGAATGAAACAATTTACGGCCAATGATCGGTTTAGTTGGACTAGAGGACCTAGTCCTTTCCATGTGAACACCGCCCGCACCATTCTGGAACCACCACCGGTTTACACAGTGCCTTGTTGACAACTTGGGTTCCCGGTTTCGTGGGGTCTGCACCCCACTCGAACCGTATCATCAGCTCTTACCAACTGAAATCGGGACTCATCCATCCATAGGTTTTCCAGTCGCCTAGGGTCCTACCGATTTGGTCACCAGCTCAGGAGAGGCGCTGCAGGCGGTGTCGTGCTGTTAGCAAAGGCAGTCGCGTCGGTCGTCTGTTGCCATAGCCCAATAACGCCACATTTTTCCCGCGTTCCCCTAATGTATACGTTCGTCGTACGCCTTACACTGATTTCTGCGGTTACTTCACGCAGAGTTGCTTGTCTGTCAGAGCTGACAAGTCTACACAAACGCCGCTGCTTTCGGTTGTTAAGTGAAGGCCGTCAGCCACTGTGTTGTCCGTGGTGAGAGGTAATGCCTGAAATTTAGTATTCTCGGCACTGTCTTGACACCGGAGGTCTCAGAAAATTAAATTCTATAACGATGTGTATCTGGCTGCAACTGCAATTCCACATTGAAAATCTGTTACGTCCCCTCTGCGCCATAATGACGTCGGAAACCCTTTCACATGAATTACCTGAGTACAAACGACAGATCCACCAATGCAGAGCCCTTTTATACCTTGAGCAGGCATTACTTCCGCCATTTGTGTATGTACATATCGCTATCCCGTGACTTGTTGTCACCTCCGTGTCGGTGCTCATTGGGGCGCAGTGGAGTAGAGGGAGTGGGGACTAGCCTGCTCGCTCTTCAGATTACTGATAGATTACAGTGTCACGTGTCGGGTTGCAGGAGACTGTGGAGGTGATGCTGGGGAGCGGAGAAGACGCGAGACGGTGCCTGCTGACGGCGAGCGGGGAGGGCGTGGTGTCGCTCGGTGGCGCCCGCCCTCACAGCCTGGCGCCCGCCTGCTACCTCTTCGACCAGCGGGAGGCCGCGCCCCTGCCGCCGCCCTCGCCCCATGCACTGCCACCGGCAGCGCCCGCGCCGCCAGTCCGCCTGTCCGCGGACCTCATCACGCTGCACGCCCTCCCCACCTACGCCACCGCTCACCGCATCTTCTTCATCAACAACACCACCTCCGACACCATCTACTCCTACAAGTGGCAACAGTGAGCGTCTCAATCCTCCGCCTACACGTTGCTTGTCGAGCTTCATTTGCAGTAGGAGGCCAATGTTTTCCAGTAAAATATACGCAGCGTGTCCCAGCCCCGTTAGGACAGCTCGTGTGAAATCCCAAACTGCAATGCTATCTTCGGGCGAGTTGCGGCATTGCCGTCCTTGATGCTGCAACAACAGCCTTGCAGCAGGCGACCTGGCCGCTGATGTATCAGTACATGTCTGACACTCGTCGAAAATTGGCGTTGGAGCAGCAACGCAATATAATTTTTGTGTCCTTAGGCGAAAATTCGTCGAATTCGACCCAAATACCGAGAGGCAAGTTCATGGTCAATCTTCCATGACAACGTCCCAGCCCAGAAAGCGAAGATCGTGGGCGATTTTTTGGCCAGAAAACGGATCAAAAATGGCTGGTTCAAATGGCCCTGAGCACTATGGGACTTAACTTCTGAGGTCATCAGTCCCCTAGAACTCAGAACTACTTAAACCTAACTAATCTAAAGACAACATACACATCCATGTTCGAGGCAGGATTCGAACCTGCGACAGTAGCGGTCGCGCGGTTCCGGACTGCAGCGCCTAGAACCGCTCGGCCACTCTGGCCGGCGTGAAAACGGATTACCATCGCATTCGTCGGATTTGGCCCCGACCAACTTTCGGTTGTTCCCAAAATTGAAGTTGGTAGTGGAAGGACACCGTTCCGACGTAATTAAGGACTTCGAGGAAACTTGTACTGCAGTTCCAAAAAAGGACTACTGCACTATGTAAAAACAGTTTTAAAACAATTTCAGCTGTGTATTAATTCAGGGGAAGACTATTTTTAATGAATGCAGTGGTTTTTGGAACGTAATCCGCGGCCGTTAATTTTCATAGCCGCATTCCTAACGGCACTGGGGCACAGGCTGTGTACGCCGCGCGGGATTAGCCGAGCGGTCTCATGCACTGCAGTCATGGGCTGTGCGGCTGCTCTCTTAGGATAGTTTCGGTTAAGTAGTGTGTAAGCTTAGGGACTGATGACCTTAGCAGTTAAGTCCCATAAGATTTCACACACATTTGAACATTTGAACAGGTTCAAAATCCTCTGAGCACTATGGGACTTAACAGCTGTGGTCATCATTCCCCTAGAACTTATAACTTATTGAATCTAACTAACCTAAGGACATCACACACATCCATGCCCGAGGCAGGATTCGAACCTGCAACCGTAGCGGTCACGTGGTTCCAGACTGAAGCGCCTAGAACAGCACGGCCACTCAGCCTCTACACCTAACAGTCTTGCCAGCTCTCCTCTCAGAGGATATTAGTGTCTATATCTTTATTGACACATGTCGCCCGTCTTCTAGGCGGTCGGTCTAGTTTCCTGTTCCCCTATGGGATCCACCTTTTTTGACCGTCTATAATCATCCATTCATTCTAAATAACCATACTATAGTAATACCTTCCTCTCAGTATGTTCTCTTTCTCTTGTACCATTTTTCGGATTTGTTCATTTATGATGTTCAGATGCCAGCCTTCGGTTTGGACAGCAACTGATCGTTTCCTCTCTTCTCACATGTCTCAAACTTCTGACGCGTATATTCAGTACTTTTTATGTTCTATACAATATTTCTTCATTCTGCCGTGATCTTATTACGCCAAAGGATTGAGTTTAATTCTCATATCTTATTTTCAATATGTTCTGTACTACTCCTATTCGCTAATATGGCATTTAAAAGATGAACTACATTTAATATGTCGGGCTATCCCGGTGTTCTGTTGACAACTTGTGGTGTCAGGTGTTCTGCCAGATACCTGTGTCGTTTGTATACAATATTCCGAGAACATGACTTGTTGCCTTTATCAGTTGCTACCTCAAACCGACACTCGTGTGGAATACTCCAGGTCTCAGGTAGCACCGAATGAAGACAACGACTCATATACACTCCTGGAAATGGAATAAAGAACACATTGACACCGGTGTGTCAGACCCACCATACTTGCTCCGGACACTGCGACAGGGCTGTACAAGCAATGATCACACGCACGGCACAGCGGACACACCAGGAACCGCGGTGTTGGCCGTCGAATGGCGCTAGCTGCGCAGCATTTGTGCACCGCCGCCGTCAGTGTCAGCCAGTTTGCCGTGGCATACGGAGCTCCATCGCAGTCTTTAACACTGGTAGCATGCCGCGACAGCGTGGACGTGAACCGTATGTGCAGTTGGCGGACTTTGAGCGAGGGCGTATAGTGGGCATGCGGGAGGCCGGGTGGACGTACCGCCGAATTGCTCAACACGTGGGGCGTGAGGTCTCCACAGTACATCCATGTTGTCGCCAGTGGTCGGCGGAAGGTGCACGTGCCCGTCGACCTGGGACCGGACCGCAGCGACGCATGGATGCACGCCAAGACCGTAGGGGACCGCACCGCCACTTCCCAGCAAATTAGGGACACTGTTGCTCCTGGGGTATCGGCGAGGACCATTCGCAACCGTCTCCATGAAGCCGGGCTACGGTCCCGCACACCGTTAGGCCGTCTTCCGCTCACGCCCCAACATCGTGCAGCCCGCCTCCAGTGGTGTCGCGACAGGCGTGAATGGAGGGACGAATGGAGACGTGTCGTCTTCAGCGATGAGAGTCGCTTCTGCCTTGGTGCCAATGATGGTCGTATGCGTGTTTGGCGCCGTGCAGGTGAGCGCCACAATCAGGACTGCATACGACCGAGGCACACAGGGCCAACACCCGGCATCATGGTGTGGGGAGCGATCTCCTACACTGGCCGTACACCACTGGTGATCGTCGAGGGGACACTGAATAGTGCACGGTACATCCAAACCGTCATCGAACCCATCGTTCTACCATTCCTAGACCGGCAAGGGAACTTGCTGTTCCATCAGGACAATGCACGTCCGCATGTATCCCGTGCCACCCAACGTGCTCTAGAAGGTGTAAGTCAACTACCCTGGCCAGCAAGATCTCCAGATCTGTCCCCCATTGAGCATGTTTGGGACTGGATGAAGCGTCGTCTCACGCGGTCTGCACGTCCAGCACGAACGCTGGTCCAACTGAGGCGCCAGGTGGAAATGGCATGGCAAGCCGTTCCACAGGACTACATCCAGCATCTCTACGATCGTCTCCATGGGAGAATAGCAGCCTGCATTGCTGCGAAAGGTGGATATACACTGTACTAGTGCCGACATTGTGCATGCTCTGTCGCCTGTGTCTATGTGCCTGTGGTTCTGTCAGTGTGATCATGTGATGTATCTGACCCCAGGAATGTGTCAATAAAGTTTCCCCTTCCTGGGACAATGAATTCACGGTGTTCTTATTTCAATTACCAGGAGTGAAGTTGAAATTTTGTGCACGGACGACATTGATATCCGGCAGAACACCCGGCACCTCAAGATGTCTGCGTTTAATACCGGGTTGTTATAATTAAACTTTCCCTATTTAACACGTTATAACACGGAAACTAATTACTGTACGAGGAAGAAACGTGGTAGCATTAATATCAAGGACATGGGGAAGAGAAATAATGCAGAATCAATTCAATAGAAACAATTTTCATGTGCGCTACGATACATCATTTCATTACATACCGGTACCATTACTGCTACAAAAGGGGCTCAATATGGCACCGTCAGTGTACAGAAGAGTCTGAAAGTGCAGGATTGCGTTCTGCACGGTGTGCTGGCTACCTTTCTTGACATGTTTCGCTTCAGATCAGCATATGTGTCAATGTTCTCCTGGTAAACCCTGTCCTTCAGATCACAGGGACGGAGATCACGTGATCGTGTCGGCCAAGCATTTGGAAACGATCGGCTGTTAATTCGATTGTTTCCAGATAATGTTTCGGAGAAGCAGGTGAACTTCACGAGCGATGTGCGGTGGTGGCCCATCGTGCATGAAAGCTGTTGATTTCAATGCGTCTCTCTGCTGTGGGGTGGATACGACTTGCTGGCGAGGAATATATGTCCTTGAGCGCCAATCTGTTCAAAAAAGAATGGGCCAATGACGCATGTAGTCGTGAAGCCACACCACACAGTTACACGTTCACCATACAGAGGAACTTACCACATACACAGACTAGAGGTAAAGATCCCCACACTCGGCAATTCTGTGTGTTCAGCTCACACGTAAAAAAAAGAAAAAAAAAAGGAAATGAATCTTGTACGGAAACTATTTGAGAATGGTTAGAAGCATGAACCATGGACGTCGCCGTTGGTGGGGAGGCTTGCGTGCCTCAGCGATACAGATGGCCGTACCGTAGGTGCAACCACAACGGAGGGGTATCTGTTGAGAGGCCAGACAAACGTGTGGTTCCTGAACAGGGGCAGCCGCCTTTTCAGTAGTTGCAGGGGCAACAGTCTGGATGATTGACTGACCTGGCCTTGCAACATTAACCAAAACGGCCTTGCTATGCTGGTACTGCGAACGGCTGAAAGCAAGGGGAAACTACGGCCGTAATTTTTCCTGAGGGCATGCAGCTTTACTGTATGGATTAATGATGATGGCGTCCTCTTGGATAAAATATTCCGGAGGTAAAATAGTCCCCCATTCGGATCTCCGGGCGGGGACTACTCAAGAGGATGTCGTTATCAGGGAAAAGAAAACTGGCGTTCTACGGATCGGAGCGTGGAATGTCAGATCCCTTAACCGGGCAGGTAGATTAGAAAATTTAAAACGGGAAATGGATAGGTTAAAGTTAGATATAGTGGGAATTAGTGAATTTCGGTGGCAGGAGGAACAAGACTTCTTGTCAGGTGAATACAGGGTTATAAACACAAAATCAAATAGGGGTAATGCAGGAGTAGGTTTAATAATGAATAAAAAAATAGGAGTGCGGGTAAGCTACTACAAACAGCATAGTGAACGCATTATTGTAGCCAAGATAGGCACGAAGCCCACGCCTACTACATTAGTACAAGTTTATATGCCAACTAGCTCTGCAGATTATGAGGAAATTGAAGAAATGTATGATGAGATAAAAGAAATTATTCAGGTAGTGAAGGGAGACGAAAATTTAATACTTATGGGTGACTGGAATTCGAGAGTAGGAAAAGGGAGAGAAGGAAACATAGTAGATGAATATGGATTGGGGCTAGGAAATGAAAGAGGAAGCCGCCTGGTAGAGTTTTGCACAGAGCATAACTTAATCATAGCTAACACTTGGTTCAAGAATCATGAAAGAAGGTTGTATACATGGAAGATTCCTGGAGATACTAGAAGGTATCAGATAGATTATATAATGGTAAGACAGAGATTTAGGAACCAGGTTTTAAATTGTAAGACATTTCCAGGGGCAGATGTGGACTCTGACCACAATCTATTGGTTATGAACTGTAGATTAAAACTGAAGAAACTGCAAAAAGGTGGGAATTTAAGGAGATGGGACCTGGATAAACTGAAAGAACCAGAGGTTGTTCAGAGTTTCAGGGAGAGTATAAGGGAACAATTGACAGGAACGGGGGAAAGAAGTACAGTAGAAGAAGAATGTGTAGCTCTGAGGGATGAAGTAGTGAAGGCAGCAGAGGACCAAATAAGTAAAAAGACGAGGGCTAGTAGAACTCCTTGGGTGACAGAAGAAATATTGAACTTAATTGACGAAAGGAGAAAATATAAAAATGCAGTAAATGAAGCAGGCAAAAAGGAATACAGACGTCTCAAAAATGAGATCGACAGGAAGTGCAAAATGGCTAAGCAGGGATGGCTAGAGGACAAATGTAAGGAAGTAGAGGATTATCTCACTAGGGGTAAGATAGATACTGCCTACAGGAAAATTAAAGAGACCTTTGGAGAAAAGAGAACCACTTGTATGAATATCAAGAGCTCAGATGGGAACGCAGTTCTAAGCAAAGAAGGGAAAGCAGAAAGGTGGAAGGAGTATATAGAGGGTCTATACAAGGGCGATGTACTTGAGGACAATATTATGGAAATGGAAGAGGATGTGGATGAAGATGAAATGGGAGATACGATACTGCGTGAAGAGTTTGACAGAGCACTGAAAGACCTGAGTCGAAACAGGCCCCGGGAGTAGACAATATTCCATTAGAACTACTGATGGCCTTGGGAGAGCCAGTCATGACAAAACTCTACCATCTGGTGAGCAAGATGTATGAGACAGGCGAAATACCCTCAGACTTCGAGAAGAATATAATAATTCCAATCCCAAAGAAAGCAGGTGTTGACAGATGTGAAAATTACCGAACTATCAGTTTAATAAGTCACAGCTGCAAAATACTAACGCGAATTCTTTACAGACGAATGGAAAACTAGTAGAAGCCGACCTCGGGGAAGATCAGTTTGGATTCCGTAGAAATATTGGAACACGTGAGGCAATACTGACCTTACGACTTATCTTAGAAGAAAGATTAAGGAAAGGCAAACCTACGTTTCTAGCATTTGTAGACTTAGAGAAAGCTTTTGACAATGTTGACTGGAATACTCTCTTTCAAATTCTAAAGGTGGCAGGGGTAAAATACAGGGAGCGAAAGGCTATTTATAATTTGTACAGAAACCAGATGGCAGTTATAAGAGTCGAGGGACATGAAAGGGAAGCAGTGGTTGGGAAGGGAGTGAGACAGGGTTGTAGCCTGTCCCCGATGTTATTCAATCTGTATATTGAGCGAGCAGTAAAGGAAACAAAAGAAAAATTCGGAGTAGGTATTAAAATCCATGGAGATGAAATAAAAACTTTGAGGTTCGCCGATGATATTGTAATTCTATCAGAGACACCAAAGGACTTGGAAGAGCAGTTGAACGGAATGGGCAGTGTCTTGAAAGGAGGATATAAGATGAACATCAACAAAAGCAAAACGAGGATAATGGAATGTAGTCCAATGAAGTCTGGTGCTGCAGAGGGACTTAGATTAGGAAATGAGACACTTAAAGTAGTAAAGAAGTTTTGCTATTTGGAGAGCAAAATAACTGATGATGGTCAAAGTAGAGAGGATATCAAATGTAGACTGGCAATGGCAAGGAAATCGTTTCTGAAGAAGAGAAATTTGTTAACATCGAGTATAGATTTAAGTGTCAGGAAGTCGTTTCTGCAAGTATTTGTATGGAGTGTAGCCATGTATGGAAGTGAAACATGGGCGATAAATAGTTTCGACAAGAAGAGAATAGAAGCTTTCGAAATGTGGTGCTACAGAAGAATGCTGAAGATTAGATGGGTAGGCCACATAACCAATGATGAAGTATTGAATAGAATTGGGGAGAAGAGGAGTATGTGGCACAACTTGACAAAAAGAAGGGACCGGTTAGTAGGACATGTTCTGAGGCATCAAGGGATAACAAATTCATCATTGGAGGGCAGCGTGGAGGGTAAAAATCGTAGAGTGAGACCAAGAGATAATACACTAAGCAGATTCAGAAGGATGTGGGTTGCAGTAAGTACTGGGTGATGAAGAAGCTTGCACAGGATAGAGTAGCATGGAGAGCTGCATCAAACCAGTCTCAGGACTGAAGACCACAACAACAACAACAGAAGCATCTTCCGTACAGTGCACCACGGGATGTTCAATTGTCGTGACGCTACACGCGCACACCCTGACGATCGGCAATTTTGCGCACGCGTTGTCTGCCATAGCAACAGCGATTTCATCAACCGCCTATGGTGCAACCGGTCGTTGGCCTCTTCCCGGAGCGACGCCAAGTTCTCGAGTTGGTTCGAAGATCATCAGGCGGAGAAGGAGGACCCTTCCGTAATCCTTTCAGCCGACGATATTCTCTAAGTGCAGATGCAGCATTACTGTTGTTTCGATAATAGAGTTTCACCAATAATATCCTGCAACTTGCGTCCAAGCTCATGTTCACACGTCAACAAGTGCACTGCGACTGGTCAGGTCTGTGAGACTATGAATCACGATGACTGATCAAGGCACCCGGTGGCCATAGTTGGAAGTGGACGGTGCCGTTGCGACACATGGAAATCATGCACCTCATACTCTGGACATTAACATTACCAAGTTTGGTACTCCTACGGTAGTTAATTTCTGTGTTATAACGTGTTAAAAGTTTAAATTTAACCACCCAGTATAAGGGACGATCAAAAACTTCCGTTTGAGGGGTTGGAGCAGCGTATATGCAAAGTAGTGTGACGCCAATGCGAATACATAAGCACAGACATCTAGGCAAGAGATTAGTGTCTTTCCGCTGTGAGTACGGTAAATGCGTAGAAGTGATCTAGGACGACGTTAGTGTCAAATGCGTTCAAACAGGACCAACGTGCTGTTACTCTTTTCTTGGCTGCTGAAGGTCAAACACCGGTATACATCCATCGCAGAATGAAGATGTGTATGGGGAAACATGTTCGTTGAAAAACATCTGTGACAAGAGGTACTGCTGCTTAATGATAACGCACGTCTCCACATCGCAAGTGTCGTTAAACAGAAGTTACGCCAACTCAACTGGGGGACACTCGATCACCCGCCCTGTAGTCCTGATCCCTCCCCATGCGATTATCACCCCTTCGGTGCTTTAAAAAGGCCTTGAAAGGTCGACAATTCCAGTCGGATGAGGATGTACAGCAGGCTGTTACGGACTTTTCCACGCAGCAGGACACGGTGTTTTACCAAACGCGTATCTTCAAGCTCGTGAGTCTGTCGGGCGATTGCCTCAATGATCACCGTGATTTTTCCTTATTGGTATGCCGATTCTGGACTGTACGGTCTTCAAACGTAAACTTTTTGACCGCCCCTTGTACTAAAATTTCCAGCGTCTAAAGCATGATGTTCGTCACCACACATTATCATATAAGACGTCTTTTTTGCTTATATTTTTAAATCACAGTCCTCACATTCTTCAAATAGCTTCATCAGCATCAATCATCAGTATTCTTGGCAGTTACTACCTGGTTATTGATAGTAAGCTAGAGTATGGTTTGTGATCTCCCACTGAAATTCCCTCCGGAATACATTTAGTTCGCCCTAATAAATTTACCAGTAAAATCACAAGCTAAATAAGAAGACATTGAGAGGGTGAAGAATGGACGTATGTACAACTCGATCTCATCGTATAAGAAATATTATAACAGATTAAATCATTCCTACAAATATTCGTAAGGTAACTGATAAACTAACTCGCCGCTGACCGGCCCTAAATGTCGCGCACACCCACCGAACCGTTCACCCGCCCACACACCCACACACACAGCTTCCATTCCGTCAGGCTATGTTCATTCGCGACCTCGGCGCTGCCTCACGCTACACCATTACACGGCGAATCTGAGGGTTCCTCGCAGTACTCACCGGACCGGTATTCGAACCCGGAACCTTTGTCTTTCACGTGCACTAATAACGCTCTACAGGCAACACTCAGCCTGGAACTTCACTTCCGCCATTAGCTTTCTCCAAGCTTCCAAACTCATAGAAGCTCTCACACATACGTTGCGGGACTAGTAATCTCGGAAGAAAGGATGTTGCGGAGGAATGGCTTGGTAATATCCTTTCTTCTGGGAATGCTGCAGAAGAGCCCCTGTGAAGTTTGAAAGGTAGGAGATGAGGTACTGGCGGAAGTAAAGCTGTCATGGAGGGCCGTCAGTCGTGCCTAGATAGCCCAGTCGGTACGCCATTTGCTCGCGAAAGACAGAGTTTGCAGTTCGCGTCCCGGCCCGCCACGCAGATTTAATCTGCCAGGAAGTTTTCAAAACAGCGCATTATGGAACGGGAAACGGGACGTATTAGGGCCTGGCAACATCAACATTGAGCGCCCATAAGCCCCCTCCCCAAACACACACCCGCGACGTATTGTTTCTCATATTTACTGGAAATCGTTTACTGGAGGACCAGGATTAATTCTCTATACTGTCACACTTGTGAAGAATCGCCAGCTTATCATTGAACCCTGAGACTGGGTTAAATTTCTCACTATTCCAAAGTCATTAGACCTGTAGCTCTCTAACTGATCTCTGTAAAATTCCGAGATCCGATCACTCCAGTGGAACATGTACGGTGGCTTGCTGAAAAGTAATGTCTCCGAAGTTTTTATTTTGTTCTCAATATCGGTTGAGGTATTACATATCATGGCTATTACTCGGTCGGCTTTTCCACTCCGATGACGCAAGCTGCAACACACTGCCGCTAGATGGATCCAATTTTTAGCATGTAACGTGGCTGGGTGTAGCGTAACTCTGTTGGTGCGTGAGTAGAAGCGTGCTCTAATCGAGTTTCTGTACGCCCCGATAGCTGAGTGGTCAGCGTGACGGATTACCGTCCTATGGGCCCGGGTTTGATTCCCGTTTGGGTCGGGGATTTTCTCCTCTCAGGGACTGGGTGTTCTGTTGTCTTCATCATCATTTCATCCCCATCCGCCGCGCAGGTCGCCCAATGTGGCGCCGAATGTAATAACACATGCACCAAGGCGGCCGGACCTGCCCCGTAAGGGGCCTCCCGGCCAATGACGCCAAACGCTCATTTCCATTTCCGTCGAGTTTCTAGCCTCCAACTGAAATCCATATAACAATTAAATCTGCATACAGTGATGACTGTATCGACATCAGTAATGTGCGACAGTGGGTTGTTGGTGCTCGTAATGAAAAGAACGGTGGTGCTGCCCTCCATCCCGACTTGGCCCCATCCGATTTGCATGTGCTTCCAAAACTTAAAGAACAGCTTCGATGACTTCACTTTGATACTGGTGAAGCGATGCAAGCAGAGGTGAGATTGTGGCTCTGTCAAAAAGTCAAACATTCTACGGTGACGATATCAACAACTGGTCTGGCGTTGGGAGAAACGTGTTCGCCGCCAGAGTGACTGCGCTGAGAAATAACTATGTATGCATCAAGAATAAAGATTAGAATGTTAATAAAGTTGTTACTTAAAAAGATTTAAGGGTTTTCATGTAAACAATTCGGAGGCATTACTTTTGAGCATGCCGTCATACATCGCTAACAGTTCGTATACCGGCACCAACTGGCTCCTAGCAAATTTCGCGTGTAACCTCCACAGGAACAAAACAGAAATACGGTTTAAAGTCAACAGGGAAAATGTCACACAAATCACCATATTCAAATTTCCACAGTCACAAATATAATTCGTTGGCTTCAATGAAACCTCGCCATGTTGGTCTCGTTCACTGAACACCGCCGTCCAACCACCTACGTGGATCCATACCAAGTTGGAGGGCTCGGCATAATGAGTAGGTGCACTCTCACTAAACAGCAACAGCTGCCTCAAACATGTGAAGTGACTCAACTAGAAATGAAGGCTCGTGCATGAGAACGCACTTTCGGAATCTGTCAATTGTCCGTACTGCAAGAAATAGCTTCGTTGACCGCAAAGGATCATCTATTTCCGACTTCAGAAATGCACTTTGAAAACACTATCTCTGTCCCAGGAGTCCCATTTCTTCTATACCCCACAAGAGCTGCCCACCGGCTCCCTGATTTCACCGAGCTTCCAAAACGCCTTACTTAGTTACTTTGCATCCAGGATTTCTTGACAATCAGTTTTAGCAGAAGAACGTTGGCATTTAAATTAGCCAATTCCTGTTGCCGTTAATAGCTCTAGGTGCCGCTTCCTGTCAGAACTTTCAGGAGTTTGATGCCAACAAGTGCTGGAAAACGCCTGCCATCATGCGAGGTCACTAACCTTTAAATCATCGATGTAAACTTCGACCACAACCAATTTAGAATGATGGGGGAAAGAATGGCCTATCGTCCCCATAATGGATAAAGCTTATTTCTCTCCAGGTACTGAAAACTGACAATCTAGTTCGAAATCACAGGCAGAGCACACAGTCGTGCATAGGAAATGACAGATTGCAACAGATGATATAATACCCCACTAAATAACGGAATACCCCACTAAATAAATAATTGGACACTGTTTGGAGAAATATTGATCCACTCCATTTTCGCTACTGACTCTTTCCAGTATTTTCGGTTGGGAGAACATGGTCACAGACATATAATCCTGCCTACTACTATATTCCTATGTGATCGTGTCATTTCATATCACTTAAACATGATGAAAAGAGCGCTATTAGAAATTCTCCACAATTCTCATTAACCAAGATTGGATATTTCTTGCCTACGGCCGGCCGAAGTGGGCGCGCGGTTCTGGCGCTGCAGTCTGGAACCGCGAGACCGCTACGGTCGCAGGTTCGAATCCTGCCTCGGGCATGGATGTGTGTGATGTCCTTAGGTTAGTTAGGTTTAACTAGTTCTAAGTTCTAGTGGACTAATGACCTCAGCAGTTGAGTCCCATAGTGCTCAGGGCCATTTGAACCATTTTTTTCTTGCCTACGAACAGATGCATTATTTTGGTGGAAGGTGCCATCATCTTGGCAGTAGATAAATTCCACAAAGTTATGCAAAAGATCATCAGGAAATTTATGATGTTATAAGATCTGGGGACCAAGTAAATGCATTCCACAAGAAAGCACTGTGTAGTTGTGCCAAACCACTAGAAACCTTTCCAGCTGTTTGTTGATCCTCAGTGTGTTTTCCCGATCTCAAATACTGCAGTCATCTCAAAATAAATTGTAGCTAGCAACACCTCACTCCGATATAATGTATATCATCCAGTCACCTGTGTTGTAATCGTAACAGGGGTTTCCGGAGGATCGTCTCGTCTAGTCTCATATCCGATAAAAACTTAATAAACGTATCACTGTGGCCTCGGATACATTTACGTCCGTCCAGAGTAAAATTCTAATGCCGCTTTATCAGATAGTGTATAGTTTTGAATAACCCTTCCCTTCTAAAGTATCCATAATGCATCAGTACTATATCTACAGCATAAAGGGAAAGGTTTGGAAGAAAAGCGCAACGTTGCCAGTATACACACGGGACCATGAATTGCTCTCACAGTTTATGGTAGGGGTATGACGTGCCTGTCTGGAATTCATTACGAAGCCTCACTATAGCAGTGTAATCATGACTTTTTGATATCAGCAGCGTAGTTGTCTTTTCTGTTGGTGAGTATATAGAGTATGTGCGACATCTCTAGGCATTATTAGGTAGTTGAATACGGTATACGATTATCTAGAGTATATCAGTATGTCCATGTTCATCAGACGGCTTTTATTCTCTGTGGGCAAAACAACATGATGTTTACCAGTCACTTATTCGAACACAAACCTTGTGACGCATATTTATGAGTGTTCATTGTAAATATTGTGCTGTGAAGTATTGTGTTTGTCTTGTTACGGATGATCATTGAAATGAAAGGAAGGGAGCTTAGCTAAGGGTGCTTATTACTTGGACAATACCTGTATCAACCACAAATCCTTCTACCAATTCTCTAACAATAACTACAGACGTTACAAACAAAATACATGTAGTTCCAATTCTGTAACGTATCAAAACAGGATGTATAAGGGCCTGCCAAATGAAAACGAGACAGATGGAAAGAAGTGACCTGTTTATTATTTCAAAAATAATCGCCGTAAGTGTTAATACATTTAGCCCTCTGTGGGACAGGAGGGTCAACGCTTCCATGGAAAAAATGTTTGCGGTTGCATACGGAACCATGATTGTACTCAGGCGTGCACCTCTTCGTCCGAAGCAAATCCACGCCCGCGAATGTCTTTCTTTACGGCTCCAAAAACATGTAAATCTCATAGAGAGAGATCGAAATTGTGTGCAGGATGTGTAAGGGCTTTCCAGCGAAATTTCTCCAGCGTAGTCGAATCTACCTTGGCAACATGTGAGCGCGAATGAGTCTGCAAGGAAATTGCGCTGCCCGTTAATATTTCTGGGCGTTTGGACTTGATGGGGCGCTTCAGTTTTTGCAAAGTGTTCACGTACCGCTGTGCGTTAATTGTAGCCTCGAGTCCCAGTAACTCAATGAGCAGTGAGTCCTTGCAGTCATAGGAGGTCATTATGACTTTCCCGAAGCTGGCGTGCCTGCTGTTTCGATAGCGCTGCAGAAGATTTGCTGAGAATCACTTACGCACCCTCCATACAGTCCCGATCTGTTACCATGTGATTTCCATATTTTTGGAGCTTCTGTAAAGTTTGGAAAGTAGGAGACGAGGTGCTGGCAGAAGTAAAGCTGTGAGGACGGGGCCTGAGTCGTGCTTGGGTAGCTGAGATGGTGGAGCAATTGCCCGCGAAAGGCAAAGGTCCCGAGTTCGAGTCTCGGTCCGGCACACAGTTTTAATCTGCTAGGAAGTTTCAAGAGGAGCATAAATATGTAGAACAGAAATGTTCCTCAGGTTACGTGGCCCTTTACGTATTCTCACTCAATTTCACCGCTTCCGTTTTCTAGGGGAATGTAGTAAGACAGTGATCACACACGTAAAGAAAGCGATCGTTATGAGGTAACGCCGGATAGGTATGCAATACATCTAAATTACAGGTAACGTACGTAGGACCTTAATCGACCAAAGCTACTAAGAAAACTACTGTAGTCTAGGCTTACTTGTGGCCTGCGGTAGCCTACGGTAATTTACAACTCTGCTTATGCCACAGAACTTTTCGTGTATGCATGCGCGGGTGCTTATTCACTGGGCTTGTGAAATGATCGAAATGTTAAACTTTCTCTTACATTCTCTACAATTGTTATTGATGTATCACAATGTGTTGAATAATTGGAGCTGTATTCATTTCGACTTGTCTCCTGCGGGTGAGTATTTTTTGTGCTGCGAGTAGAGAGCGCGCTCGGCCGGCAGGCCGCTGCGGCTGGAGGGTGTGGCGGAGGTGGTGGTGGAGCCGGCGGAGGGCCGGCTGGCGGCGGCCGCGTCGCACTGCCTGCGGCTGCGGGTCCGCAGCCTGGGACTGGCGTGCCGCCTCACGCTGCCCGTGCCCTGCCGCCTGCTCAACGAGACGGCGCGCTGCCAGCACGAGAAGTCGCTCGTCGTGCTCACCGAGACGCAGCGCCTGCTGCAGGGACACTTCACCATCACAGAGGACGGCATACACTACCCGGTGCGGCCGCGTACTATCCTCGCTACAGGGTGAAAAGTATTTAAACCGACAAACTCTGGGAGGTTGTAGGGGACACCGAAACAAATATTTTTTCCTAATGTCATTTTTCCCTATGAGGAGTATTTAAACCGGTAGAGGAAGCAGATGGCAGTTATAAGAGTCGAGGGACATGAAAGGGAAGCAGTGGTTGGGAAGGGAGTGAGACAGGGTTGTAGCTTCTCGCCGATGCTATTCAATCTGTATATTGAGCAAGCGGTAAAGGAAACAAAAGAAAAGTTCGGAGTAGGTATTAAAATCCATGGAGAAGGAATAAAAACTTTGAGGTTCGCCGGTGACATTGTAATTCTGTCAGAGACAGCAAAGGACTTGGAAGAGCAGTTGAACGGAATGGACAGTATCTTGAAAGGAGGGTATAAGACGAACATCAACAAAAGCAAAACGAGGATAATGGAATGTAGTCGAATTAAGTCGGATGATGTTGAGGGAACTAGATTAGGAAATGACACACGTAAAGTAGTAAAGGAGTTTTGCTATTTGGGGAGCAAAATAACTGATGATGGTCGAAGTAGAGAAGATATAAAATGTAGACTGGCAATGGCAAGGAAAGCGTTTCTGAAGAAGAGAAATTTCTTAACATCGAGCATTGATTTAAGTGTCAGGAAGTCGTTTCTGAAAGTATTTGTATGGTGTGTAGCCATGTATGGAAGTGAAACATGGACGATAAAAAGTGGTGCTACAGAAGAATGCTGAAGATTAAATGGGTAGATCACATAACTAATGAGGAGGTATTGAATAGAATTGGGGAGAAGAGGAGTTTGTGGCACAACGTCACTAGAAGAAGGGATCGGGTGGTAGGACATGTTCTGAGGCATCAAGGGATCACAAATTTAGTACTGGAGGGCAGCGTGGAGGGTAAAAATCGTTGAGGGAGACCAAGAGATGAATACACAAAGCAGGTTCAGAAGGATGTAGGCTGCAGTAGGTACTGGGAGATGAAGAAGCTTGCACAGGATAGAGTAGCATGGAGCGCTGCATCAAACCAGTCTCAGGGCTGAAGACAACAACAACAACAACAACAATGTCATTTTTCCCTACGAGGAGTATTTAAACCGGTAGAGGAAGGTTTCTTTGGTTGCAAATTAATTATACCAACAAACACTTTTCCATTTTTTTATGACCAAGAGACAACACATTAACAGAACCCAATTTCAATTACAGTAGATTTTCAAAAATGCCTCCATTGACACGTAAACAAAGATTACACCGCCGGATCATGTTCTGTTTGACACGGGCAGAAAACCCCAGGAGTACCCTGAATTGTTCCTGCTGCTGCTGCTGGTACTATCCAGGCAACATATTCCTCTTCTGATGCAACAGGAGTTGCGTAAACAAGGTTGCGCATCTCTCCCCACACAAAAAAGTCCAGAGGGGAAATATCTGGGGATCGAACAGGCCGTGGTACAGGACCACCTCTGCCAATCCACGTTTCTCGGAACCGTCGGTCCAGGAATCGACGCACATGTCGACTGAAATGTGCCAGCGCCCCGTCATGTTGGAACCACACGCGTTTTCATGTAGGGAGCGGGACGTCTTCCAGCAATTCTGGCAATGCTCCGGCGAGAAAACTGTAACAGTGCCTGCCATTTAATGGCCTAGGTAACAGATACGGCCCAATTAAACAGTCCCCAACAACACATTAAAGAAGAACCGCACTTGATGAGCGCTAGTAACTGTGGCATGTGGGTTATCCTCACTCCAAACATGCGAATTGTCACGCCCGAACGTTGCTTCGTCGGTAAACGACACAGAGGATGGAAATGTAGGGTGCATTTCACACTGTTCTAGGTACCACTGCGAAAATTGTGCTCTGGGTGGATAATCAACTGGTTCCAGGTTGTGGACATGCTGTATGTGAAATGGACGTAACAATTGCTCTCGAAAGACTGTTCTTTCATTCGTCTGATTCCTCACCATGTTACGTGCAATTGCACGAGCGCTGATTGAAGGATCCCGCTCCACATGCTGCAAGACAGCTTCCTCAAATTGCAGCGTTCTTACCGTGTGACGGCGTCCCTGTTCAGGCAATCTGCAAAATGGCCCGGTCGCACGCAGACGTTGGTACACAGCAGCAAAGGTCGTATGATGCGGGAAACGGCGATTAGGATATTGTTGTTGATAAACCCGCTGTGCAGCTCGTCCGTTGTGGTGCGCTACGTAGTACGCACCCACCATATCAGTGTATTCACTCCAGGTGAATCGCTCCATTACTAAACAGAGACAATGCACTACTACACTGGTGGACAGCAGTTGCCCACGACTGAAGAGTGTAATACGGCCTCCAACAACTGAAGAGCGTAATACGGCCTCTACCGGTTTCAATAATCCTCATAGGAAAAAATGACATTAGGCAAAAATATTTATTTTGATGTCCCCTACAACCTCCCAGAGTTTGTCGGTTTAAATACTTTTCACCCTGTATGTGCAGTTTTCACTGTCTCGTGCATCTTGTCAAATATTTTAATATACTGGGCACTTTTCGTGTAACTGAAACATTTTCAAGTTGTGTCTGTCATATGTACGTAACGTCAAGTACAGTTGTTGTTCTGAAGTGTATCAGTCTTCTTTATAATGGTGTATTGTGGTGTGGCGATTGCACACTCTAACCTTGTATACCAGTAACACAACCAGTTTGTAGTTGCAACACTTCTTTATTGATTACACATACACATGAATTCATCAGCAGTAATAATCAATTAACAACATTTACATATCAAGGCCCTCTCCACAATTAGTATTTACAATATTAACCGTCACACTTGTGACAACGGCCCGTTTACGTGCCCGTAACAATAACCAAAATAACAGATGAAGTAGATAACCAAACGTTTACAATGTCGGCTATCGCCTTTCTCACTCAGTTTTACACTTACTGAAAAGGTAAAATTAATTTGATGCTTCCTGACCTTGTTGTTGTTGTGGCCTTCAGTCCAGAGACTGGTTTGATGCAGCTCTCCATGCTACTCTATCCTGTGCAAGCTTCTGAATCTGCTTAGTGTATTCATCTCTTGGTCTCCCTCTACAATTTTTTCCCTCCACGCTGCCCCCCCCCCCCCCCAATGCTAAATTTGTGATCCCTTGATGCCTCAGAAAATGTCCTACTAACCGGTCCCTTCTTCTTGTCAAGTTGTGCCACAAACTCCTCTTCTCCCCAATCCTATTCAATACCTCCTCATTAGTTATGCGATCTACACATCTAATCTTCAGCATTCTTCTGTACCACCACATTTCGAAAGCTTCTATTCTCTTCTTGCCCAAACTATTTATCGTCCATGTTTCACTTCCATACATGGCTACACTCCATACAAATACTTGCAGAAACGACTTCCTGACACTTGAATCTATACTCGATGTTAACAAATTTCTCTTCTTCAGAAACGCTTTCCTTGCCATTGCCAGTCTACATTTTATATCTTCTCTACTTCGACCATCATCAGTTATTTTGCTCCCCCAATAGCAAAACTCCTTTACTACTTTAAGTGTCTCATTTCCTTATCTAATTCCCTCAGCATCACCCGACTTAATTCGACTACGTTCCATTATCCTCGTTTTGCTTTTGTTGATGCTCGTCTTATATCCTCGTTTGAAGACAGTGTCCATTCCGTTCAACTGCTCTTCCAAGTCCTTTACTGTCTCTGACAGAATTACAATGTCATCGGCGAACCTCAATGTTTTTATTTCTTCTCCATGGATTTTGATACCTACTCCGAATTTTTCTTTTTTTTCCTTTACTGATTGCTCAATACACAGATTGAACAACATTGGGGAGAGGCTACAACCCTGTCTCACTCCCTTCCCAACCACTGCTTCCCTTTCATGCCCCTCGACTCTTATAACTGCCATCTGGTTTCTATACAAATTGTAAATAGCCTTTCATTCCCTGTATTTTATCCCTGCCACCTTTAGAATTTGAAAGAGAGTATTCCAGTCAACATTGTCAAAAGCTTTCTCTAAGTCTACAAATGCTAGAAACGTAGGTTTTCCTTTCCTTAATCTTTCTTCTAAGATAAGTCGTAAGGTCAGTATTGCCTCACGTGTGACCTTAAGGGTACTATTAATTGTTATGTTTACACTTAGAATTCTGCTACACTCAACATTTGGAAGATTCTAGACTTTATGCAAGCTTAAGGCAAAACGTCAGTTTGATTAACATGTGATGGACGCGAGCAAACGTACTACGTGAAAAGATGTGTCAGTCCACACCCAATGCCTTAAGGTCCACCTTACAAGATAATCCGTCTTTGCTGAATGGCTGACACCACATAAATCAAACGTGCAGTATCTAACGTGGCAATCAACCTTCAGATAGGTATTTGAAATTGTCTTAGAAAACTAATGTCACTTCAATAGATCGCTAATGCAATAAGCACGGCCCCTATGGCCACACACCAAAATACACACGGCCTCTACCCGAACATAAAACACAGTGTGGCCTATATTTATCATGGCCCCTTGCCTTCCATACACACAAGAAATTATCAAGAAACAACAACTACCACTAATTCATAAAACCAGAAAATTCTAAATCTATAACTAAATTGAGAAATGATGTTCAAATGAACCAGCTACCTTCAGTGTGCCACTAAGCACCAAATCCAAACATACAAATCCGAGGCGCTATTTCTAACCACTTTAGTAACATAATTTCATGGCCGTTCCAGAACATAACTCGCCTCGCCACCACTGCAGTGAATGCTTTGCTGGCCACTAGCACGAGCAACTGCAACAGTCAACAGTCCTTAAGTACACAATAATATTCACTATATATGGAACGAGGAAAGTTTGGCGATTAATTTTTTTCTTCATGTGAAATTCACACGCCATCCATCCACATAGCTCTCGAGGTATTGTCAAATCCTGGTCTCCACTTGCCAGCCGTGTCAATACAACTTTAATACTTTCCGGCAGCGGCCTATGCTTCTTCGTTGCTCCAACTCAATTGGTCCTCACGAAATACGGCCATGCTACATGACATGGTGTCGCCAACTTCCCACAACGACAACATCGAAAATACGTCACCTCACAAACTGACTCGGCTCATGCGTGGACCCACTCACCTCGACTTGCGCACGCTCGCCACCATAAATAGCCTGCCTCAAAGACGCAAAAAGAACAAGGCACAGGGACAACTATCAAAGATGCAAGTAATAATCGATATCGCTTGGTGCCAGAAACCCACCGGCTCATATTGTGGTTTGTATTCGTTGAAAA
This sequence comes from Schistocerca serialis cubense, assembly GCF_023864345.2. Classification (NCBI taxonomy): domain Eukaryota; kingdom Metazoa; phylum Arthropoda; class Insecta; order Orthoptera; family Acrididae; genus Schistocerca; species Schistocerca serialis. Next base: position 919,685,167 of record NC_064638.1, on the reverse strand, counting down.
AGCCTGTGGATAAAAAAAAAATTGTGTCGTGAAGGAGTGCTCGATAAAACGTTAGATTCATACCGGATATGATTAGCGGGTATGCTAATATACACTGCGAGAAAGAATGCAAGGGTCACTTTCTTGAAACCGCATCACTTTCCCCAACTGCGACGCAAAAGTGTGAAAATGGCTCAAAAGTGCCTATAACCTTCCTCTGTAATGTTGCAACCTCGTTGTCTGCGACGCTTCAAACAGCAAGGTGTGGATACATGCCCAACAAAAGGTCAGAGTCCAGAAGTACATGTCAGGTGTAAGGTGGATTAACGATGTCACATTTGCACAAGGTTTCACCACACTTCACCGCGGACCTGTCGCACGATAGGAAGAGCGTCACAGACCCCCTTAACCACATATTGTCCCTTCTCATGACGCCTCTGCATTGGAGGTCAGAATCACGAAGCCCACCGTGGAAATCACTCGATTTTCTTATGGCTAGCATTTCACACACACCGGCGATCAAAACCGAGACGAAAAAGCGTCAGGAGGTGGCATAAAGAGCGTCAATGAAACCACCCTTTCACTTGGGGCGTTCATTTACACAAATTTAGAAGTCGAAAACGACAGTTTGCACTGCGATGTCCTGCAGGAAGACTTTCTTGACAACTTTTGACACTTCCGACACCCACGGACGATTCACCCCGTCTGCAAAGACGTCCTGGGGCTGCAACCCTTCTGAACGTGATCTTACCCCTTTGGAGTGTAGTGCGACCGCAATTTTTGCTCTTTAGTACTAGGTACCATTCAAAACCATTCGACGAAATTTGAACGTCATCCAAAGCAGGAACTGTAATTTATACTTTTTCAGCTGTCCTGCTTTGTGTCCCACTGTGGCGTGATCATGGGACAGTGCGACATTGGCACACGCATAAATGAAATGGAAAACGTCCCTCTACGACACCATAGTTGAGCGACACCCTCAGTGACGCCTATTCACCTTTGCTGAGTACTTTAAAAATGTACTTGTGCAGAGACAGCCCATGACCAATTCCTCGGCACCTGCAGGTAAACAACTCCTGTGACCACCTTCGGCTGAGTGACGCTGCACTGCTCCGCTAGAGCCTACTACTTGCGGCCATGTGTAATCTGAGAAGTGTCGAAGGTGTTTCCTGGCTGCAGGTACATAGGAATCGGTCAAGGGCTGTTAGAATGTAAACCAAATTGTAAATCATTGCCATTCAGTGGAAACTTTTAAGAAAAAGTTGAACCCACAGCCTGGACAAAGTCTTCCGGATGTCAGGAACACTAGTCAAGTGCTGGAGGGCGCAAAAGTGTCGGAATCTGTTTTTGAAGTAACATATGTAGTCATGTGTAACTTACGAAGTATGCTAAATGAAAGGACCAAGATCTTAATTGGTAAATAGTTATGGCAGTGTGTAGTTAAATTTTATAAGTAATTTGTGTTTTAATAGTCATTAAGTAATACACTGGAGTGTTATTTCTCTTAAATGCATTATTCAACAAAATCGTAGAATATTAGTTATAATAAAGAATGAAACGTTACAGTCTGCTGATGTTTCTACATTGCCGGGAGAAAGTGCATCTCTCTCAAGGAAAAGTCATTCTATTGGCAAGTGAGAGGACAGGTAGTTCTTCATTGTAGGAGTATATGATAAAAAATACAGAACAAATGAAACAAACGAATGGCATCCTGCGATAGAGTGGCCCAAGCGTCTTGCCCCGTTTGTTGCAATTCGGCAATCGTTCTTGCATGTTCTGGGGAACGAGAAAGTTCCTGCTTCATCATGTCGCATGCGTGTTCAATTGGCGAGAAATCTGGTGATCCTTCAGCCCAGGACACCTCGAAGAGCACGTTGCGTCGCAGCAGCCGTATATCGATGTACATTGTCTTGCTGAAAAAGCACGTCACTTTCCTGTCGATGAAATGGCAAGAGCACAGGGATAAAATCCGGTGCAATTCGTTGGGTACTGGTTACCTTAACCAACAGGAACATCAGATGGGACCGCGTGCTGTAACAAATGACCCTCCACACCATAAAGACCAGGATAGGACCTGCGCGTCGTGGGCGAGTGCACTCTGGAATAGGCAGCTCACCAGATCTTCACCATACACATATACATCCATCAATGGTATACAGACAGAACCTGTTCTCAATACTAAAACAACAGAGCGTCATTCCAGCCCTCAATGAACCCTTTCACGACACCAGAGTAGCCATGCCTGGCGATGTCATGGTGTTACGGGTAGCCTGGCCAGAGACGAACGTGATCACTGCAAGCAGATAGTACTTAATGAGGGAGCAAGTGCAACAAGTACCGGGATTTGGTCCCTGGATGATTTTCAGTCGGCCACGGCTCGCACAATGCACCAGTCTTGGCACGTATATGTAATATACCAATGTCCAGAGCTTTGTCTACAGGTGTGGGAAAGTTCCACAGGCCACTACTCAAAGCAGCGACGCATCAACGATGCATTGTGCTCAACATGTGCAGCAATCCTTCGATGCGTCCGTTCAACTTCCCGTAGACCCACAATGTGATTCCATTCAAATGGAAGAAGTTACTCAACAGGAGTAAATACTCGTCACTGGGGCATGGTTGTACCCTACAATGAATGTTGCGAACACTGTTCACATCTAAAAATGGTTCAAATGTTTCTAAGCTCTATGGTACTTAACATCTGAGGTCATCAGTCCCCTAGACTTTAAACTACTTAACCCTAACTAACCTATGGACATCACACACATCCATGCCCGAGAAAGGATTCGAACCTGCGACCGTAACAGCAGCGCGGATCCGGACTGAAGCGCCTAGAACCGCTCTGTTCACATCTAAACTCAGCAGAGTTAGTGCCTTCAGAATCAAAACAGAGAGCGCACAGATTGGCCTCCTAGCGCCATCTGATCGCCGATGACGATGTCAAATCAATCACTAACACTACTAGCCCTCAGTATGTACATATTATATCCCTGTGCCACTGAAAACAGTCCTGCGGGATGTTGCATTTTTTCCGGCATTGTAGGTAGCAGATCGATATATATACCAGCAATAAATAAATAAGTGCCACGTAAGTACTGTTACACACGGTCCAGTTACATCAATGTGACACCGACTACGTACGCGTCAACGTGCAATGATCACTCACAGATGGCAGGTGGTAGCACTAATAGTGGAGCGTATAAATAGTGTATCAGGGTCGCGGAAAACAGTGCGATCGTTAAAACTTCCTGCCAGATTAAAACTGTGTGCCGGACATAGACTCGAACTCGGGACCTTTGCCTTTCGCGGGCAAGTGCTCTACCAACTGAGCTACCCAAGCCCGACTCACGCCCCGTCCTCACAGCTTTAATTCCGCCAGTACCTCGTCTCCTACCTTCCACCGCTGTAGAGTGAAAATCTCATTCTAGTGCGATCGTTGTCGTAATGCGGAAACGGAGCGATTTATCAGACGTCCAAAAGGCTTTCGGACCAAGAGTGGAAGCATTTCCGAAAGAGGTAAGTCTGTAACCTGTTCGCGTGCCGCCATGGTTACACTAAACCGTGCATGGCAAAGTGGTGCTATCCACATCTCGCCGCAATGCAACTCTGGTGCACCAGAGGCTTTAGATGGCAGGGGTGAACGATGGTTGTTCAGATGTGTATGGGCGGATAGAAGTGTAGTTGTTGTTCAACTGACCGCCAAGATGAGCCTAGAGGCTACCATCAGCGCCTCCTCCATAATCGTTCAGCGAACGTTGCTGCATATGGTCCTCCGCATAAGGCACCTGGTTCATGCACCCAAGCTGACTGCCAGTCACTGACGACGAAGACTGGAATTTGCACGCCACTACTGCAACTGGACGTCCACTGAATGGCGGGAGGTGGCCTTTTGAGAAGACAGGTGGTCGTTGGTGTGTACGGCGTGAAGCATCTACATCTACATCTACATCTACATACATACTCCGCAATCCACCATACGGTGCGTAGCGGAGGGTACCTCGTACCACAACTAGCATCTTCTCTCCCTTTTCCACTCCCAAACACAACGAGGGAAAAATGACTGCCTATATGCCTCTGTACGAGCCCTAATCTCTCTTATCTTATCTTTGGGGTCTTACCAAGAAAAGTAAGTTGGCGTCAGTAAAATTGTACTGCAGTCAGCCTCAAATGCTGGTTCTCTAAATTTCCTCAGTAGCGATTCACGAAAAGAACGCCTCCTTTCCTCTAGAGACTCCCATCCGAGTTCCTGAAGCATTTCCGTAACAATCGGGAGATGATCAAACCTACCAGTAACAAATCTAGCAGCCCGCCTCTGAATTGCTTCTATGTCCTCCCTCAATCCGACCTGATAGGAATCCCAAACGCTCGAGCAGTACTCAAGAATAGGTCGTATTAGTGTTTTATAAGCGGTCTCCTTTACAGATGAACCACATCTTCCCAAAATTCTACCAATGTACCGAAGACAACTATCCGCCTTCCCCACAACTGCCATTACATGCTTGTCCCACTTCATATCGCTCTGCAATGTTACGCCCAAATAATTAATCGACGTGACTGTGTCAAGCGCTACACTAATAATGGAGTATTCAAACATTACAGGATTCTTTTTCCTATTCATCTGCATTAATTTACATCTATCTACATTTAGAGTTAGCTGCAATTCTTTACACCAATCACAAATCCTCTCCAAGTCATCTTGTATCCTCCTACAGTCACTCAACAACGACACCTTCCCGTACACCACAGCATCATCAACAAACAGCCGCACATTGCTATCCACCCTATCCAAAATACCATTTTGTAGATAGAAAACAACAGCGGACCTACCACACTTCCCTGGGGCACTCCAGATGGTACCCTCACCTCCGATGAACACTCACCATCGACGACAACGTACTGGGTTCTGAAAGCAAACACTCTGCAACAATCGTCAGAAGGGTCCAGGCCCGAGCAGGTAGGGTTATGGACTGGGGAATGTTTACGTGGCATTCCCTGGGTACTCTCACCATTCTGAGAGGCTTTTCCCTCGGCACCAGCTGGACGATAACACATGCCATACAGCTCGCAGTATACAAGTTCGGTTCGAAGAGCAGCAGAATGAATTTACCCCAGCCACGAAACTCCCCAGACTTAAACCCAATTGATAATGTGTAAGACATCTTCAATTGGGCTGTTCGCATAATGGATCCTCGACAGGGAAACATAGCACAGCTTGCCATGACAGTTGATTGGCATGGCTCCTCCTCTCTTTCGGTACCTTCCAAAACTTCACTGACTCTCTTCCTGGATGTCACGCAGCAGTCCGCACTGCAAAAGGTGGTTATTCAGGCTATTGACGGGTGGTCACATTATTGTGACTTGGTGTTACAGTTATTACGAAATACGTGGGAAAATCATTTCTCTGGAATTAGTTATTAAATACACTACTGGACATTAAAACTGCTACACCAAGAAGAAATGCACATGATAAACGGGTATTCATTGGATAAATATATAATACTAGAACTGACATGTGATTACATTTCACGCAATTTGGATGCATAGATCCTGAGAAATCAGTACCCAGAACAACCACCTCTGGTCGTAATAACGGCCTTGATACGCCTGGGCATTCAGGCAAACAGAGCTTGGATGACGTGTACAGGTACAGCTGCCCATGCAGCTTCAACACGATACCACAGTTCATCAAGAGTACTGACTGGCGTATTGTGACGAGCCAGTTGCTCGGCCACCATTAACCAGACGATTTCAATTGGTCAGAGATCTGGAGAACGTGCTGGCCAAGGCAGCAGTCGAACATTTTCTGTATCCAGAAAGGCCCGCACAGGACCTGCAACATGCGGTCGTGCATTAACCTGCTGAAATGTAGGGTTTCGCAGGGATCGAATGCAGGATAGAGCCACGGGTCGTAACACATCTGAAATGAAACGTCCACTGTTCAAAGTGCCGTCAAGGCGAACAAGAGGTGACCGAGACGTGTAACCAATGGCACTCCATACCATCCCGCTGGGTGATACGCCAGTATGGCGATGACGAATACACGCTTCCAATGTGCGTTCACCGCGATGTCGCCAAACACGGATGCGATCATCATGATGCTGTAAACAGAACCTGGATTCATCCGAAAAAATGACGTTTTGCCATTCGTGCACACAGGTTCGTCGTTGAATACACCATCGCAGGCGCTCCTGTCTGTGATGCAGCGTCAATGGTAACCGCAGCCATGATCTCCGAGCTGATAGTCCATGCTGCTGCAAACGTCGTCGAACTGTTCGTGCAGATGGTTGTTGTCTTGCAAACGTCCCCATCTGTTGACTCGGGGATCGAGACGTGGCTGCACGATCCGTTACAGCCATGCGGATAAGATGCCTGTCATCTCGACTGCTAGTGATACGAGGCCGTTGAGATCCAGCACGGAGTTCCGTATTACCCTCCTGAACTCACCGATTTCATGTTCTGCTAGCAGTCATTGTATCTGGACCAAAGCGAGCAGCAATGTCGCGATACGATAAACCGCAATCGCGATAGGCTACAATCCGACCTTTATCAAGGTCGGAAGCAATAATTATAATTAAGAATGAAAAAAATTGGTCTGCTGTTGTTTGTGGGTAGAAGACTCGTATTCATACTAGCAATAAATGAAAAGGTGCTCTTTAATTTTTTGATAAAGCTGTAGCATTAACGGCACCGTGGTCAGGCTGCAGGTTAGAGGCTGTTTGCTACGTTCCAGGAGGCGGACGTGAAGGTGGATCCGGTCCCAGAGCCGCTGCACGTCGTGCTGGGCATTGAGATGTGCACCGAGGCCACAGCAGACATCGACGCCAAGCTAAGCCTGCGTGAGCAGCTGCGAACCGCGCCACAGCTGGGCTTGGGGACGGTCACCGCCACCGGCTGGGACACTGATCCTTATCCTGAATGTGCTCCGGACACCAAGCTGAGCGCCGACACTGTGCCTGCTGTCGCCTTTGTTCTCGAGAGGATCCTCTGGTGAGTCACGTCTGCTAGGTGCACTTTGTTGCAATCCAGATACGTATGGGGGGAAGCGAAAGTAGGAAGGGGTATGGTTTAACACTACGTCAACGTCGAAGTTATTATAGAGGTGCGTAAGAAGGAAGACTGGGGGAGGTGCACGATGTGTTGCGCACAGGTCGAGAGAGGTATGTAATTTTACTGATGTTTACAGAATATTGTGTTCCATATTTGAGAATAACGTTCACTGAAGTAAAGACGCAGGTAAGCGACATAACTCCTTCAGTCAGATTTTATCTCACAACCTGGGTTTAGTTCAAATGGTTCAAATGGCTCTGAGCACTATGCGAATTAACTTCTGAGGTCATCAGTCGCCTAGACTTAGAACTAATTAAACCTAACTAACCTAAGGACATTACACACGTCCATTCCCGAGGCAGAATTCGAACCTGCGACCGTAGCGGTCGCTCGGTTCCAGACTCTGGCCGGCTGGGTTTAGTTATCCGAGTGTGTGGGACACAGTGAAACATTTCAGTGTGCCACATATGATTCAAAAATACAAATATTGTCGTAAAACATCTAATTTTTTAAAATAATTTTGGCAAGCTAAAATATGTATATACGTTTACTTTGACCTTCGATACCAAAAAAAATCTTTATTTATTTATTTAGGAGTGGAAAATGGTTCGTAAACACAAAAGAACTACAAACATGGTTTCATTTTCTTAAGATTCGAAGAAAGAAGCTGTCAAACTTGTTAAGAACGGAAAGAGTATTCGTGCAGCTGCTGAAATGAAAGGTGTGAAGTATCCATCTCTATTCAGATATGTATGTAATTCAAAAATGCATGCCGACGAACAGGGAGAAGTGAAGTTTCGGCCTAATTATGAATGCAGAAAGGCGTTTTCTGTGGAACAGGAGAAGATTTTAAGAGATTACATTTTATACTGTTCAGAAATGTTTCGTGGTCTTTCAACTGAACAATGTGAAGAGCTAGTCTATGAAGTGCTATTTCTTAATGAAATTCACTTCTCTTCAAATTCAGATGGGCAGAAGACAATAGGTTTTGAGTGGTTTATGGGACTTTTGGCAAGGAATCCAAAATGAAGTATTCACTGACCAGTAGGATGCAGTCTATCAAGGGCCATTTCATTTCACAAATCAAATGTTGAGATATTTTTCAATAAGTTGCAGTCACTTTGTAGAGATTGACCTGAGTTTGCAACTGGGATGAGGGTATTTAATTTAGATGAAACTACTCTAGTACAATCCAAAAACCTCCAAAAGTAATTGAACTATAGGACTAGCTGACAAATCTGTCTGGACGACAGCCGAGCTGCTCGTACAGGTGATGAAGCACTTTATTAAACATTCCAAAAGTTCCAAAGAGGAACCAGCTTTACTTCTCTGTGATAACCACGAAAGTCATTTATCGATCGAAGTGTTAGAAACAGCGAAGAACAGTGGTATCACAGTTCTAACTTTTCCACCACTAAGATGCAGCGTCTAGATGTTGGTATTTTTAAGCCAATTAAGATATTTTATAATGCTGCTGTTGACAATTGGCTTACGGAACGCCCTGGTCAGACATTCATTTATTATGTTCTGAGCTGCGTAAATATAGCATACCAGAAAGCAATGACACCAACCAACTTGTAGCAGCATTTTTAAAAGAGGAATTGTTCCTTTTGATAAAAGTGTCTTCACAGAAACAGATATCCTGGGGACCTATATCACTAATTGCCCTTTTGAAGTTACGGCTGAACAGAAGGCTTGATGTGTGAATGAATCTAACTCATGAAAAGAAAATTCACAAGTGTTCAAATATTCTCCTGAAAATGTCCGTGCTCACCCGAAAGCTAGTAAGAGGAAAAACGAAAGGCAAAAGTTTCATTGCTACCAGCACACCAGAAATGAAAGCACAGCAAGAAAATTTAATGTACAAAAAGGAAACATCGCTAGTAAAGACATTACTTTTTGTAAAGAGAAAACGGGATGAATCAGAATCTAGCAATGACAACGTCAGTGCTATTATTCGAGATGATTCTGACAACGATGAAGAAATGCATGAAGAACTAACGTCATCATTAAAGTCAGATGGGTATAAGGATCTGGAGAGGGATGCCAAATATGTTTATGTTTTGGTGCAATTTGAAACCTCCGGCAGGAAGAAATTTTACATTGGTGTCGTAACCAAAGGTAAAAGACTCTCAGGAGGACTACGAAGAAAGCTTTTTAGAACCAGCACAGGAAAGGACAATTCATTTCTGAAACCACCAGTCAAAGATGTAGCATCAGTGTGCCGCAGCCAGATAACAACGATTCTCCCGAAACCTATTCAGTGTGGGGAAACAAAAAGATTCTTAGGTTCCTTATCATTTGGAACTGACTTTTCTTCTATACTATGGGATAAATCTCATTGAACAGTTCCTCAAAATTATTAAATCTTCGTATTTGTTTTGTAATTGTGGACATTTTTGTTCTACTATTGTGAATCATTCTAGTTATTATATTCAGAGATTAAGTAGCCTATACCATTTCAGGGTTAGCAATGTAGTTTTTAAAGCGATAAAATTAAACTCCGACCTAACAGGCCATGAAGGTCCAACGGTACCGACCGGCCGCCGTTTCATCCTCAGCGCACAGGCGTCGCTGGATGCGGACAGGGAAGCGCATGTGGTCAGTACACCTCCCTCTCAGCCGTATGTCAGTTTACGAGACCGGAGCCGCTGTTTCTCAATCAAGTACCTCCTCAGTTTGCCTCACAAGGGCTGCGTGCATCCCGCTTACTAACAGCGCTCGGCAGACCGGATGGTCACCCATCCAAACCCAGCCCGACAGTGCTTAACTTCGGTGATCTGACCATTGCGGCAAGGTCGTTGGCCCTGTTTAAAGTGGTAATGTCCATTAACTATTATGCTGATGTGTTTTCGATAAAACCGGATAAATAATACATGTTGAAATGTTAAACATGTTTGTATCATTGTGCTCCATCAGCTGTTTCAGTTTACCACATGTATGGGGCACAGTGAAACAAATGTAAGGTTGATTTCAAATTATAACTACAGGTGATAGAAATATTGCTCATTTCTGAAAGTTATCCTCTACAATGTGCCAACAGTTATCTATTTGTCCCTTGTATTACAATGTTTTTGTAATAAATAAAAGTTTACTCACAGCTACATTTATATTATTTGTTTCTCCCTGCGCCGTGTTCCCCTACCTTCATAATACCTGAACAAACACGAAAATCAAAGTTAAATGTTTTATCGCACCGTAAAGCTCACAAATGCAGATAGACGCGGCAGAATGCTACTTGCTGTATGTCATATAGTACACAGCTCTTTGTTATTTCATATTAATCCAGCACCCGCCTTCATACATGCACACCAGTACAGGATTCTATCATCTGCTCTTAATTCGATAAGGATATGGAAGGAAATCTCCTGTGGATTTATTAAAGAAACCAAATCAGCACTCTTGTAAAGGGATTAATGAGGCCATGGAAAACATAATTAGGACTGGTAGACAGGAATGTGAATCGTGCTTCCCCCTGCAAGGTGCTCATTGTGTTCACCACTCCTATTGGATCCTTCCTCTGCCAACGACGGTGATCATAACGATGCTCATGATGAGGATGACGTGTGTGGCTGAGCGCACAAGAACTAGTTCTTTCGCGCCCCGTACATTTTAGTCCTTTTTTGTAGCTGCTCCCAATTAGACATATACATCGATGAGCCAAAACATTACGACCCTTGCCCTCCTCAAAAATGTATTCCTTCTGGTGGCATCGCAGGAAAGTGACGCGGTAAGAAAATTATACGAGCGGAGCTGGCACCACTGGGGAATAGTTACAGCTGTAACACCTATTTTCGATCTTTTTGTAACTGTATCGATATTTCTGTGTCATTGTGTAGTGGTGCTTATATAAAATGTTGTATCTGTCAAGAAAATTCTTTGACTATGTATACATGTTTCAGTTATGTGAAACTTTTGAACGATGTTGTTTAAAATGTGCTTGTGAATTTAAATAACTATTGAAATGATTGTTATATAATCTACTGTAAATGACTTGGTCCATAGTTAGGGAACGTAGTGTTGAATGTAAAGGATGGTCCATAGTTAGGGAACGTAGTGTTGAATGTAAAGGATGTGGAGGAGCCCCGCAGCTACGGAAGTAGTATGGTGGAGTGGAAAAGCTGTGGTTCGCGCGCAAGTGGCAACTCGTCCTTTATGACAGGTAAGGAGTCTAAGCTGAGCAGTTCTGTGGTTAACACGTCGCTAGCAGTAGCGGATCATTGTGGCTCAAATTCTACATCTACATCCATACTCCGCAAGTCATCTGATGGTGTGTGGCGGAGGGTACCTTGAGTACCTCTATCGGTTCTCCCTTCTATTTCAGTCTCGTATTCTTCGTGGAAAGAAGGATTGTCGGTATGCCTGTGTGTGGGCTCTAATCTCTCTGATTTTATCCTCATGGTCTCTTCGCGAGATATACGTAGGAGGGAGCAATATATTGCTTGACTCTTCGGTGAAGGTATGTTCTCGAAACTTTAACAAAAGCCCGTACCGAGCTACTGAGCGTCTCTCCTGCAGAGTCTTCCACTGGAGTTTATCTATCATCTCCGTAACGCATTCACGATTACTAAATGATCCTGTAACGAAGCGCGCTGCCCTCCGTTGGATCTTCTCTATCTCTCCTATCAACCCTACCTGGTACGGATCCCACACTGGTGAGCAGTATTCAAGCAGTGGGCGAACTAGTGTACTGTAACCTACTTCCTTCGCTTTCGAACTGCATGTCCTTAGGATTCTTCCAATGAATCTCAGTCTGGCATCTGCTTTACCGACGATTAATTTCATATGGTCATTCCAATTTAAATCAATCCTAATGCCTACTCCCAGATAATTTATGGAATTAACTGCTTCCAGTTGCTGCCTTCCAATACTAAACTGGTGATTCCTCGATGTCTCAGAACATGTCCTACCAACCGATCCCTTCTTCTAGTCAAGTTGTGCCACAAGCTCCTCTTCTCCCCAATTCTATGCAATACCTCCTCACTACTTATTTCATCTACCCATCTAATCTTCAGCATTCTTCTGTAGCACCACATTTCGAAACCCTCTATTCTCTTTTTGTCTAAACTATTTATCGTCCACGTTTCACTTCCATACATGGCTACATTCCATACAAATACTTTCAGAAACGACTTCCTGACATTTAAATCTATACTCGATGTTAACAAATTTTTCTTCTTCAGAAACGCTTTCCCTGCCATTGCCAGTCTACATTTTATATCCTCTCTACTTCGACCATCAGCAGTTACTCTGCTCCCCTAATAGCAAAACTCCTTTACTACTTTAAGTGTCTCATTTCCTAATCTAATTCCCTCAGCATCACGCGACTTAATTCGACTACATTCCATTATCCTCGTTTTGCTTTTGTTGATGTTCATCTTATATCCTCCTTTCAAGACACTGCCCATTCCGTTCAACTGCTCTTCCAAGTCCTTTGGTGTCTCTGACACAATTACAATGTCATCGGCGAACCTCAAAGTTTTTATTTCTTCTCCATGGATTTTAATACCTACTCCGAACTTTTCTTTTGTTTCCTTTATTGCTTGCTCAATATACAGAACGAATAATATCGGGGATAGGCTACAACCCTGTCTCACTTCCTTCCCAACCATTGCTTCCCTTTCATACCCCTTGACTCTTATAACTGCCATCTGCTTTCTCTACAAATTGTAAATAGCCTGTATTTTACCCCTGCCGCCTTCAGAATTTGAAAGATAGTATTCCAATTGACATTTTCAAAAGCTTTCTCTAAGTGTTAGACATGTAGGTTTGCCTTTCCTTAATCTTTCTTCTAAGATCAGTCGTAGGGTGGGTATTGCCACACGTGCTCCAACATTTCTACGGAATCCAAACTGATCTTCCCCGAGGTCGGCTTCTACCAGTTTTTCCATGCGTCTGTAAAGAATTCGCGTTAGTATTTTGCAGCTGTGACTTATTAAACTGATAGTTCGGTAATTTTCACATATGTCAGCACCTGCTTTCTTTGGGATTGGAATTATTATATTCTTCTTGAAGTCTGAGGGTATTTCGCCTGTCTCATACATCTTGCTCACCAGATGGTAGAGTTTTGTCAGGACTGGCTCTCCCAAGGCTGTCAGTAGTTCTAATGGAATGTTGTCAACTCCCGGGTCCTTGTTTCGACTCTTCACGCAGTATCGTACCTCCCATTTCATCTTCATCTACATCCTCTTCCATTTCTTTAATATTGTCCTCAAGTACATCGCCCTTGTATAGACCCTCTACATACTCCTTCCACCTATCTGCTTTCCCTTCTTTGCTTAGAACTGGGTTTCCGTCAAAGCTCTTGATATTCTCCTTTCTCCAAAGATCTCTTTAATTTTCCTGTAGCCAGGAACTATCTTACCCCTAGTGAGGTAAGCCTCTACATCCTTACATTTGTCCTCTAGCCATCCCTGCTTAGCCATTTTGCACTTTCTGTCGATCTCATTTTTGAGACGTTTGTATTCCTTTTTGCCTGCTTCATTTACTGTATTTTTATATTTTCTCCTTTCATCAATTAAATTCAATATTTCGTCTGTTAGCCAAGGGTTTCTACTAGCCCTTGTCTTTTTACCTATTTGATCCTCTGCTGCCTTCACTATTTCATACCTCAAGGCTACCCATTCTTCTTATACTGAATTTTTTTCCCCCATTCCTGTCAATTGTTCCCTTATGCACTCCCTGAAACTTTGTACAACCTCTGGTTCTTTCAGTTTATCCAGGTCCCATCTCCTTAAATTCCCACCTTTTCGCAGTTTCTTCAGTTTTAATCTACAGTTCATAACCAATAGGTTGTGGTCAGAGTCCACATCTGCCCCTGGAAATGTCTTACAATTTAGAACCTGGTTCCCAAATCTCTGTCTTACCATTATATAATCTATCTGATACCTTTTAGTATCTCCAGGGTTCTTCCATGTATACAACCTTCTTTCATGATTCTTAAACCAAGTGTTAGCTATGATTAAGTTATGCTCTGCGCAAAATTCTACCAGACGGCTTCCTCTTTCATTTCTTAGCCCCAATCCGTATTTAGCTAATATGTTTCCTTCTCTCCCTTTTCCTACTCTTGAATTCCAGTCACCCATGACTATTAAATTTTCGTCTCCCTTCACTACCTGAATAATTTCTTTTATCTCATCATACATTTCATCAATTTCTTCGTCATCTGCAGAGCTAATTGGCATATAAACTTGTACTGCTGTAGTAGGCATGGGCTTCGTGTCTATCTTGGCCACAATAATGCGTTCACTATGCTGTATGTAGTAGCTTACCCAGTCTTGTTCCTCCTGCCACCGAGCTTCACTAATTCCCACTATATCTAACTTTAACCTATCCATTTCCCTTTCTAAATTCTCCAACCTACCTGCCCAAGTAAGGGATCTGACATTCCACGCTCCAATCCGTAGAACGCCAGCTTTCTTTCTCCTGATAACTACGTCATCTTGAGTGGTCGCCGCCCGGAGATCCAAATGGGGGACTATTTTACCACCGGAATATTTTACCCAAGAGGACGTCATCATCATTTAATCATACAGTAAAGCTGCATGCCCTCGGGAAAAATTACGGCTGTAGTTTCCCCTTGCTTTCAGCCGTTCACAGTACCAGAACAGCAAGGCCATTTTGGTTAGTGTTACAAGGCCAAATCAGTCAATCATCCACACCGTTGCCCCTGCAGCTAGTGAAAAGGTTGCTGCCTCTCTTCAGGAACCAAGGAACCACACGTTTGTCTAGTTTCTCAACAGATACCTATCCGTTGTGGTTGCACCTACGGTACGGCTATCTATATCGCTGAGGCACGCAAGCCTCCCCACCAACGGCAAGGTCCTTGGATCTTGGGGGGGAGGGGACTTAACCTACATAGTGTTTTATAAAATTTATATCGGTTTTTGTGAGAGAGACATTATGTAAAGGACTTAGCTAGTGAAATAAGGTATCATAAACTGTCACTTAACATTTTATATGGAAGTAAAATAAGTCGCTTAAGAAAATATAATCAGATGTCACTGAATGGCGTCGAATAGTTTACGACTGATAAGGGCGTCGGTTAACCCTTATCTGCGCACTGCGATCTGCCATAATCCGATTCAGGAACGATGGCAGTCCTTGTTGTCCGAGACACCGACAGGGATGGCAGTTTGCCCAATCCAAGTGACAGTTCTGGTATGCGCATAGAAGGACTTTGAACTTGAAGAAAGGATGTATCCTGCAAATTATGCTTATGTGAAATTAGTCGCATACCACCATAATTAGCCATGACAACTGGTAACAAATGGAATAAAAATTCACTAAATAATTCGCAACAATTACGTTTAATACCCGTTTTCGCCAGGACACTCACAGCAGAGTGCTCAGAATACTGCTGAACGCGAATTGGCTGACAGAAAATTTGTGAAGTCGTGTGTGCAGACCTGAGACCCAAGGCGTCACGCATGCTGCACAGCACGTGACACTGCTAGCATCCATCTCTGGTGGGGGGCGGGTAGCTAGTTTAGATTATTGTAATAATTTTTAACTGCGTTTTTATATGCGTGCAAGCATTCGATAGTACACGACAAAGTTAATCTTTAGTGGATACCTTTTCATTTATGTATTGGTTTCCTGTGGGTCTAGCACAAATCTGAGTGTACGCGAAGTGTGGTGGACAAACAAGTTCGTTGCAGAGCCCATATTTCTTGTGGGTCCCGCGTAGAACGAACTTAGACTCGGCAGCCATCGTTCATGACTCCAACTATAATGGGCAGCGATCATAGGTCATCCACTACACGACGCATCAAAATCACTGCACCCAGTCGCCTATACGAACTGACGTTCAGTTGTTTGCTATGTAGCTACGTATCACACAATTGCACAGTGGCGATGCTTGTGACAGTGGTTGATTCGGGCAATACCACTGTAATGAAAATGTACTCAACTTCGTTATTAGTCGCTTTTTGTTTTTCCGGTGTTGTTGTCGCGTTTATGAAGCCCGTCCACCACACAGATCCTCTACGACCTGATTCCTTTCCCCCGTCTGCTCCTATTCCTGGAACATATCCGCATACTCTGCACCTCCCGCCGCCTTGGTCCCCCTCATCCCCTGGTTGCTCCTCTCCTCTCCAACACCTGCCCTCTGCCTCACCTTCACTGTTGTGTCCCCCCTGCCCTCCATCTCTACACCCTTCATCTCCTTCCCCGATGTGGCTTCCGTCAACTTCCCCTCCCGGATGATGCCCTCTCACCCTCCATTTATCCCTCCTATCAACTCTGATCCTCACTCCCCCTCCTTTCATTTGTCCTTTTTCTGGGATACCTCTTCCTCTCCCCCCTCCCCCCATCCATCCTGTTTTTTCCCCCACCTGCCCTCTCTCTGCCTCCCTTCTCTCCCCCAAGTTCTTTCGCATTTCCTTCCTCTGCCTTTCCCCATTCCCTCTCGCGTCTGCCCTGCTCCCCCCTTCTGAGTTCTGTCCCTTCGTCGGTCCCCCCCCCCCCCCCACCTTTAGTTTTTCCTCTCCTCCCCCTTTTTTCCCGCTCATCTGTCCAGGTCCCACCTCGCATCTGCCCTTGCCTGTGGTGTGCCATCTTCGGGCCGACTTCTTAGTGCAGTGTTCCCAGTGATTGTTAAATGGTGTACGTCTTTTCCAAAGTGTTACGAACAGACATCATGATGTCGCAGGGTGTGATTTTTACATCTTTTGGTAACAGAATCCAGATTGTCGCCGTGTTTTTTAATTGTCTGTCTACTATTTTCCCTGTCTGCTTCCTGTGTATTTTATTATCATCACCCACCATTTGTTTTATGTTTTAACTTTCCACAATTTTCCGCCGTTTTACATTTTACGTCACCGTTTTATCGCCTGTTTTTATTGTTTCATATCTTCTTATGTTTTAAAAATTATGTAGGCTGAAGAGCAGCGTACTAAGCTGCTGCCAGCCTGCCCCCAAAGGGAGGAATCGAAATCCAATAAAGGAAAAAAAAGCGTCTACGAATTTTCCCAGAGTTTCGTCTCTCCAGTACTGGCCAATGACGCGAGAGGCCGCGTGTTGCAGGAAGGTGGTGCACAGCAAGCGTCTGTCGGCGGCGCTGGACGCGATCCGCGGCGGGGAGCGGCCTCGCCGCTACGCGCAGTTCCGCATGCCGGCGGCAGAGCGCGCGGCCCTGCAGGCCCGCAGCTGCGCGGAGACGCCGCGCGCCGTGGTGGCGCACGTGCTGCGCGGGGCGCTGCTGCACCTGCTGCACGACGAGTTCCAGCTGGGGCCGCTGCGCACCGACGACCTCGGCTGCCTGGTCGCTCACAGGGTCTCCTCCAAAGAAGACGATTCGCTGCTCACTTACGGTCAGCACACACAGGCGGCGAGCGTGTTACTTCACTTTCTCACGCCGTATTATCGAGCCCAAAAACAGCTGGAATTCAGCTGTAACCAGGCTTTGCCTTCTGCTAATATTTCAACCAACTACGGAGCGTCCCTGTGAAGACTGATGAGATACCAGTTCGATTTTACACAGAGTACGCGAAGGAAATTGCCCCCCCTTCTTGCAGCGGTGTACCGTAGGTATCTAGAAGAGCGTAGCGTTCCAAAGGATTGGTAAAGGGCACACGTCATCCCCGTTTTCAAGAAGGGACGTCGAACAGATGTGCAGAACTATAGACCTATATCCCTAACGTCGATCAGTTGTAGAATTTTGGAACACGTATTATGTTCGAGTATAATGACTTTTCTGGAGACTAGAAATCTACTCTGTAGGAATCAGCATGGGTTTCGAAAAAGACGATCGTGGGAAACCCAGCTCGCGCTTTTCGTCCACGAGACTCAGAGGGCCATAGACACGGGTTCCCAGGTAGATGCCGTGTTTCTTGACTTCCGCAAGGCGTTTGATACAGTTCCCCACAGTCGTTTAATGTCATTCTCAATGGAGAGAAGTCTTCCGAAGTAAGAGTGATTTCAGGTGTGCCGCAGGGGAGTGTCGTAGGACCGTTGCTATTCACGTTATACATAAATGACCTTGTGGATGACATCGGAAGTTCACTGAGGCATTTTTCAGATGATGCTGCGGTATATCGAGAGGTTGTAACAATGGAAAATTGTACTGAAATGCAGGAGGATCTGCAGCGAATTGACGCATGCTGCAGGGAATGGCAATTGAATCTCAATGTAGACAAGTGTAATGTGCCGCGAATACATAGAAAGATAGATCCCTTATCATTTAGCTACAATATAGCAGGTCAGCAACTGGAAGCAGTTAATTCTATAAATTATCTGGGAGTAGGCATTAGGATTGATTTAAAATGGAATGATCATTTAAAGTTGATCGTCGGTAAAGCAGATGCCAGACTGAGATTCATTGGAAGAATCCTAAGGAAATGCAATCCGAAAACAAAGGAAGTAGGTTACAGTACGCTTGTTCGCCTACTGCTTGAATACTGCTCACCAGTGTGGGATCCGTACCAGATAGGGTTGATAGGAGAGATAGAGAAGATGCAACGGAGAGCAGCGCGCATCGTTACAGGATCATTTAGTAATTTCGAAAGCGTTACGGAGATGATAGATAAACTCCAGTGGAAGACTCTGCAGGAGAGACGCTCAGTAGCACGGTACGGACTTTTGTTGAAGTTTCGAGAACATACCTTCACCGAGGAGTCAAGCAGAATATTGCTCCCTCCTACGTTTATCTCGCGAAGAGACCATAAGGATAAAATCAGAGAGATTAGAGCCCACACAGAGGCATACCGACAATCTTTCTTTCCACGAACAATACGAGACTGGAATAGAAGGGAGAACCGATAGAGGTACTGAAAGTACTCTCCGCCACGCACCGTCAGGTTGCTTGCGGAGTATGGATGTAGATGTAGATGTAGACTGAGTACAAATTGTTCCTGCCCACCATGTGTTCTAGGAGAGAGAGTCCAATGTGCATGTGAACATCGAAGAAATACCACTTGGGCGGCAGAGATTCAGTGGTTGGTCAAAAATATGGAAACACCGCGAGAAATGCTTGCTTGAACATAAACACAGATGCTAACCAGCCGTGCAGGTCGCCCTGTAGGGTTTGAACACAGATGGCAGTAGGTACGTACTGCTAGTTCTGGCATTTTTATGTCACCTATGATGCTGCTTATAATGTCACTGATGATGTCACCAGTGACATCATCAATGAGTCATCAGATTACGTCAGTCCCTCCTCCACGCTCCTCACATAGGCCAATTGCCTCATGTATAAAATTAGAAAAATACTGGCGGGAAATTCAAAAATAGCCATAGTTTCCACCCCACTCCATGTTACTATTTAAAACGAGACTCGTCTTACCAGCCATCATGTTTCCAGTCATCAACAGTCCAGTGTTGCTGTTGACGGGCCCAGGCGAGGCGTAAAGCGTTGTGTCGTGCAGTCATTAAGAGTACACGAGTGGGCCGTCGGCTCCGAAAGCCCATATCGATGATGTTCCCTTGGATGGTTCGCACGCAGACACTTGTTGATGGCCCAGTATTGAAATGTGCAGCAGTTTGCGGAAGTGTTACACTTATGTCACGTTGAACGATTCTCTTCAGTCGTTGTTGGTCCCGTTCTTGCAGGACCTTTTTCCGACAGCAGCGACGTCGGAAATTTGATGTTTTACCAGATTCCTGATATTCACGGTTCACTCGTGAAATGGTCGTATGGGAAAAACTCCGCTTCATCGCTACCTCGGAGATGCTCTGTCCCATCTCTCGTGCTCCGACTATAACACCACGCTCAAACTCACTAAAGTCTTGATAACCCGCCATTGTAGTAGCAGTAACCGATCTAACAACTGCGCCAGACACTTGTTGTCTTATATAGGCGTTCCCGACCATAGCGCCGTACTCTGCATGTCTACATATTTCTGTATTTGAATACGTTTGCCTATATCAGTTTCTTTGGCGCTTCAGTGTATAACAGACTTTGGTCAAGTCTTAAATCTCCATTAGTGTAATCATTATAGTTTAAGTACCATTCAGAGCTACGTTTCCAAACATAACACACTTCAGTAGGCGCCCATGAACCGTTAAATATTTGCTGAAAGTCTACCTCCTTAGTTTTAGTTCAGCCGCCCCAAATTTTCTGTAGTTCACTCTCTGTTCTATCTGTTTCCGCATTAGAATGAGGTGCATCTACAGACGACTCAGATCTTTCTTGTACTCTATTCTCGTCTATGTGAGCAATATGTTTCTCCAAAGTAGCAAGGGTAGTGCCTGAAAATACGGCTACATCCGAATATTTTCTTTGTTCCAACGCCCTCAATCTTACTTGAGTGTCTGAGATTTGTTCGTATACTGTTTTAAATTCCTGTTCATTAAAATCTGTTAATTCCTTAAAATCCTTGTTCATCTCTTTAAATCGCTCATTTTCTTTCTTTCGAATTAAACTATAATGATTCAATATTTACGTATTTATTTATCTGGTAAGATGGAAAGTTTCATCTGTAACTCCGAGATGTTATTCTTTATTTCCTGCTTTTCCCTATGTACTGTTTTCGTACCGCGTTTTTTTTTTTTTTACTTCATTTTTCAATTCGGTTTTTGTATTCTCCAGTGTGGTAGATAAATCTTTGATATTATTAGTCAGTTGCTTAGCAGATGTCGTGAACCAGTCTGTAGTCATTTTTCTCGTGACGAAAACCAGACAATGTGTATAATAACACATGTTTAATTAGTCTCAGCCTAATATTGTAACAAGGCTGTCTACACCACTATAACACATACGTAAACACTGGTTGCGAAACCGCTTGCAGTTTACCCCACGACACAAACATCACAAAAAAGCTTTTGGAAACTAATCAGCCCGGAATACTTACATTCCACTAAAATCTCAGCATAACCACGAGTAGATGGCAACTGGAAGCTGGTTGGGTGTGACAGGTCGTGCAGGGTCGCCGAAAGTGAGTGCGCTGTAGGCTTACATGGAGCAGCTTGAATCCGCGACTGCTGTTTTGACTGGTCACAGGATTATACAACCGAAGCCGTCGTATTCGTAGTCGAAATCTTTCGAGTAGTGGACTAGTTAATTTGTTATCTGTCGTAATTGTAATCGATGGATATAATAATCGTTCATCAGCCATCCAAACCGCCTCAAAATTCTACGCGTTACTAACAACTGATTTTGCACTGTAGTGTAAACTTAGCTGTTTATCTTCCTTACCACCGACAACAGACATCAAGTCCTGCAAATCTGTGTGCTCAAAAAGCTCCAATTCTCTTTAAAATATCAGATTTATGTTTACTATTTATTTTTCGTAAATTTCATTTACATCCAGCTGTATTTGTTCTGGGTTGTTGTCGACAGTCGCCACATCCTCAGTCATCTTACTGTGATATCGGGTGGTGAAGTAAAGTCTGTTCGGAAGCTAAGACTTCCTGTTATTTCATTTTGGTCACATTATTTCAGCATACTCGCCAATCTCTTCTGATCGATCTCCTATCCTCAAAGTGCTGCAGTTACTGATGGAGGTTAAGCGTACAAATCCAAATCCAATTCTCGAAATAAAGGGGAGGCTTCTCATTAAAAACGTATCGTATAATATTGTACTCCTGTATACTATAGTTCTGCATTACAAAGAATTTACATTACGTTGAACATCGCAAAAACATTGATAAGGACAAATTTCAGAAACGTTCTGCCTTAATTAACACATGTCATTTGTATGTATCTCTGTAAAAAATTTTCTCTTGTCCCTGTGACGTCATAGGCATTGTCCCTGATGCTCTTCCCCTGTGGCATATACCTTATCTCCAAGACAGAAACTCACGATACGGAATACCAGTAGGTACTGCAAACGTACAATGATTTTTATCGTCATCCCGGCATCATACATGCAAATAAATAAAACAGTCATTAAAACAGCAGATTATCTAATACATTACGAAAATAAACCTTTTACAGTGGCGATCGTTATTCGTTGGTTCGAAAAATGCTTGGGAACACATCACTTCATCAAAGTGACATGTTACACTACAACTGAGCATAATATATTTGGTTTTACATCACTTCACTATAAAAAATGTTACGTGACTGAATTATGATTGTCTTGAGACATTCAAAATTCGATATGCGTCTTTTGCTGTTCATAAATAAAAATTTTACAAGTGCATTCAGTTGCTTATTATGTGTGCATGTATTTTGTCTTACAGAGATCATAATGTTACCATTAAATATACAGATGTTGTATTGATGAAGGTCTCAGACATTGCCACACTGTTTTCTTAGTTACTGATAGGTCACGAACTAACAGCTTTAGTAAATCATGAATGATTTTAAAAAGAGCAGAAAAATTGTTTTTAAATTCAGACTGTTCATTCATCAGTTTGTCCATCTATTTTATTTATCAATAACATATCCTTCGCAGATTTAAACAGGGTATATGAAGCAGTTAATGAGAGCTCATAAAAACCACAAAACAACTCATGAACAGTAAACTTTTCGTCAACAGTACGAAAACAAAGAGACATATGCTCTCTAATTGAAGTATCGGATGTCTCCTCCAACATTGATGCATATATATCATATTCTTTTATTTGTTGAATCATAATTCTCTGAAGATACATGCTTATCAACATTATCATTTCATTTATTATGTCATGAGATATCCACCTGTAAATAGTCTGATTAAACCATGTTTTCGGAACATAATTTCATAAGACTGACAAAATTAGAAGACTCGTTAACATGACCACGTAAGGCCAATCTATGACAGACCAAGAATAATGCCGAAGCAAAAATTTCCCTTGAACAGACAGTAGCGGCGTGCATTCCTTTTTGTTTTGGAATGGCTAACATGACAGAATATTTACTCCTTTCTTTCATACAATTATTTGCAGAAACTGAACGCAGATGTAGGTTACTTTTTTCATGAGATTTGAATCGTTTTAGAGCAAAGGATCATTTCTTAAAGTCGTACAGAGTGATTCAAAAAGAATACCACAACTTTAAAAATGTGTATTTAATGAAAGAAACATAATATAACCTTCTGTTATACATCATTACAAAGAGTATTTAAAAAGGTTTTTTTTCACTCAAAAACAAGTTCAGAGCTGTTCAATATGGCCCCCTCCAGACACACGAGCAATATCAACCCGATACTCCAACTCGTTCCACACTCTCTGTAGCATATCAGGCGTAACAGTTTGGATAACTGCTGTTACTTCTCGTTTCAAATCATCAATGGTGGCTGGGAGAGGTGGCCGAAACACCATATCCTTAACATACCCCCATAAGAAAAAATCGCAGGGGGTAAGATCAGGGCTTCTTGGAGGCCAGTGATGAAGTGCTCTGTCACGGGCTGCCTGGCGGCCGATCCATTGCCTCGGATAGTTGACGTTCAGGTTTCGTAACTAACGTTTTTCGTAGGACTCTCAATACAGTTGATTGTGGAATTTGCAGCTCTCTGCTAGCTCTGCGAGTCGATTTTCCTGGGCTGCGAACAAATGCTTGCTGAATGTGTGCTACATTTTCATCACTCGTTCTCGGCCGTCAAGAACTTTTCCCTTTGCACAAACACCCATTCTCTGTAAACTGTCTATACCAACGTTTAATACACCACCTATCAGGAGGTTTAACACCATACTTCGTTCGAAATGCACGCTGAACAACTGTCGTCGATTCACTTCTGCCGTACTCAATAACACAAAAAGCTTTCTGTTGAGTGGTCGCCATCTTAGCATCAACTGACGCTGAAGCCTAGTCAACAGCGCCTCAAGCGAACAAATGTACAACTAAATGAAACTTTATAGCTCCCTTAATTCGCCGACAGATAGTGCTTAGCTCTGCCTTTTGTCGTTGCAGAGTTTTAAATTCCTAAAGTTGTGGTATTCTTTTTGAATCACGCTGTACTTAACGAATGCGTTATAGGAATTCTTGTTAACAGTAATAGTTTTTGAAGGCAATCTCCTCTTTTAACAGATAGACCTACACAAGAAACAACAAACTCTTATCATCTTTTTTGTCATACTGAATCCATGCGTATGCTTTTACCCAATGTTTTTGAAAAGACCTGCCCCTGTGGCTGCCACTT
This sequence comes from Schistocerca serialis cubense, assembly GCF_023864345.2. Lineage (NCBI taxonomy): Eukaryota > Metazoa > Arthropoda > Insecta > Orthoptera > Acrididae > Schistocerca > Schistocerca serialis. Next base: position 919,661,138 of record NC_064638.1, on the reverse strand, counting down.
TTAGTACCGGTAGTATTGTGGAATTATCTGAAATAGTAACAGGGATTTCGGTGTCACAAGCTGCCGAAGATGGATCACTTATACTGCTGCATGTTGTCGATTCTATATCACCATCACCATCATATTATCAGTCGAAATCCTTTTGTATTTCACTATATACTTATCCATGTTAAGGGTTTTGACACGCAAGACGTGAAGACATAGTACAGGGTGTATCAAAAAGAATCATCCGATTTTTAAAAAATCATGACTATTGTGTTATTTGAGATGTGTGCGTGAACAATGTACTATTCGAAAACGCAAAATCTCGAGTTTTACATGGTTCCCGCTAGGTAACAGCGGTGTGCGCCCATTTCAGTTGTAGCAAAAATAGCATCGTGATAACAGAAAGCATTGTGTTCTACGTTTCGCGCAGTGCTTGTCAGTGATAACTAACTATTCAACGTGACTTTCGTACTAGATGTGGTGTGGATCCTCCAACTGCACAGAGCATTAGACGATGGCATGAACAATTCCGAGCAACAGGTTGTTTGTGTAAAGGCAAATCGGTGGGCCGTACCCGAGTGTCGGACACAGACGTCGAACGCATCCGCCATAGTTTCACAAGGAGTCCGTAGAAATCCGTTCCCTTGCAGCTCGACAGCTCCACATGCCCACGATGTCCATCTGGCGTGTGTTGGGTCGACGTTTACCCATGAAATTTCAACAACCACATGAAGTTGTACAATATGAGAGGCACTCTCCAAAATTTAATGTGTTTTGTGCAGTTTCACGGGAAAGGTTATATGGTCCGATTTTCTTTGCCGAGAACACTGTTACAGGAAGCACATATTATTTCGATACGCTTGAGAATATTCTTTTCCCACAGTTGGAGACTGATTCGAACGCCCTCGTTTACCAACGGGGATGGGACACCGCCACACTGGTATCTGGGTATCTGGAAGTGTGGGAATTTTTAAATCAAAGGATTATTGAAAGATAGATCGGTCCCACTGGACCGCATGATTCAGCCTTACATTACTGGCCTCCAAGGTCACCAGACCTGACTGTCTGTGACTATTTCTTGTGGGGGTTTATAAGAAACTGTTTATGTGCCTCCGTTATCAACATCAATGAATGAACTGAGACTTCATATGACAGCAGATGTGGAAGCTGTAACTCAAGATATGCTCGCTGCAGTGTGGCAACAATTTGAAAACCACATGCGAATACATAGAAAGAAAGATCCCTTATCATTTAGCTACAATATAGCAGGTCAGCAACTGGAAGCAGTCAATTCCATAAATTATCTGGGAGTACGCATTAGCAGTGATTTAAAATGGAATGATCATATAAAGTTGATCGTCTGTAAATCAGATGCCAGACTGAGATTCATTGGAAGAATCCTAAGGAAATGCAATCCGAAAACAAAGGAAGTAGGTTACAATACGCTTGTTCGCCCACTGCTTGAATACTGCTCAGCAGTGTGGCATCCGTACCAGATAGGGTTGATAGAAGAGATAGAGAAGATCCAACGGAGAGCAGCGCGCATCGTTACAGGATCATTTAGTAACCGCGAAAGCGTTACGGAGATAATAGATAAACTCCAGTGGAAGACTCAGGAGGAGAGACGCTCAGTAGCTCGGTGCGGGCTTTGGTTGAAGTTTCGAGAACATACCTTCACAGAAGAGTCAAGCAGTCTATTGCTCCCTCCTACGTATATCTCGCGAAGAGACCATGAGGATAAAATCAGAGAGATTAGAGCCCACACAGAGGCATACCGACAATCTTTCTTTGCACAAACAATACGAGACTGGAATAGAAGGGAGAACCGATAGAGGTACTCAAGGTACCCTCCGCCACACACCGTCAGGTGGCTTGCGGAGAACGTATGTACATGTAGACATAAGCTGTGCATCTCAAGGGGGACATATCGAACACCTATGGAAAGATATGAAAAAACGTTTTGAGTTTATCCTTCATCAAAATACAAAAGTTGTTGTATAAGTTTATTAGTTTCTGAAATACAGAAGTGCCGGATCAGATGATTCTTTTTGATACACCCTGTCTAATTCCAAGCACAGGTAACACAGGTCAAACAGAACACAAACTAACGTCTACCAATCTACACGTTCTATCTTCTGACTTCTTCTTTGTTCTCTCAATTGTTGAAGACTGGAAATTCAAATTCAGTATATGTTACACTATATACCACATGATTTCACAAAAGAAAATTCTCTCGCTGACTCTTGCGTTTCGTGATTGTTGCAGAGCTGTCAATTAAAAGCCTAGTTTACACGACGACATTGGGTTGCGCCACTAGTTGTGTGGAATGAGTTGCACGCAAATGGTTTCATATTTGACTGTAGACACGAATAAAACCAGTGTATACTTCAGTTTCCTCGTTTTGTGGGTTCCTGGGTCGTGTCTGAAATAAAAGTTCTGGCAGCTGCACGTCGCACGAGTTGTGATGGAGATATAGCTTGTTGCGTGGAATCGCTGCTTAATAAAAAAAATAAGAAACGTGTTTCGATTCCTGACTAGATGAGGAAAAGACGTCAGCTCGGTTGCTCAGCATCCTTGCCGAAATAATTTGTGATGGAAGACCCAAGAAGTTCTTTTCATTTTCTTATAATGTCACCGGAGCTGTTCACGTTTCTTCTAAATAGAGTTAATTACTCGATAAGGAATAAATATATTGTAATTCATGAAGCACTGTCGCCAGAACTGAAATTACATATCACATTGCATGCATTACAATCGAGAACACTCGGCATGCTTTAAGATGCGGTTTTAGTTGGTGATGTCGCTTATTCATTAACACCAATAATTATTAACAGTATTACTTATTAACATTAACAGCATTAATTATTCGAAGCACGCCGCATTAAGACGAGAATTATTTGCAAACTGCTCTCTTGAAGATAGGTCTATACACTGACAATATTTCAAAATTCAAACATATGCGAATGGGGAGAACTCCTGTGACGTTTTGAATAGATGAATATTCAATAAAGAATGTAGCTACTTAATTTGTGTAGCCTTCCCTTCTGTCAACAGTATTCCTTTAAAAAAAAAGATTCGGCCAACTCGAACGATGGGATTTTAGTAATGTTGTTTGTTCTTGTGGTCTTCAGTCCTGAGACTGGTTTGATGCAGCTCTCCATGCTACTCTATCCTGTGCAAGCTTCTTCATCTCCAAGTCCTTACTGTAACCTACATCCTTCTGAATCTGCTTAGTGTATTCATCTCTTGGTCTCCCTCTCCGATTTTTACCCTCCACGCTGCCCTCCAATGATAAATTTGTTATCCCTTGATGCCTCAGAACATGTCCTATCAACCGATCCCTCCTTCTAGTCAAGTTGTGCCACAAATCTCTCTTCTCCCCAATTCTATTCAATACCTCCTCATTAGTTATGTTATCTAACCATCTAATCTTCAGCTTTCTTCTGTAGCACCACATTTCAAAAGTTTCTATTCTCTTCTTCTCCAAACTATTTATCGTCCATGTTTCACTTCCATACATGGCTACACTCCATACAAATACTTTCAGAAATGACTTCCTGGCACTTAAATCTATACTCGATGTTAACAAAAGAAACGCTTTCCTTGCCATTGCCAGTCTACAATTTATATCCTCTCTACTTCGACCATCATCAGTTATTTTGCCCTCCAAATCGCAAAACTCATAATCTAATTACCTCGGCATCACCCGACTTAACTCGACTACATTGCATTATCCTCGTTTTGCTTTTGTTGATGTTCATCTTATATCCTCCTTTCAAGACACTGTCCATTCCATTCAACTGCCCTTCCAAGCCCTTTGCTGTCTCTGACAGAATTACAATGTCATCGGCGAACCACAAAGTTTTTATTTCTTCTCCGTGGTTTTTAATACCTACTCCGAATTTTTCTTTTGTTTCCTTTACTGCTTGCTCAATATACAGATTGAATGACATTGGGGATACGCTACAAACCGGTCTTACTCCCTTCCCAACAACTGCTTCCCTTTCATGTCCCTCGACTCTTATAACTGCCATCTGGTTTCTGTACAAATTGTAAACAGCCTCTCGCTCCCTGTATTTTACCCCTGCCACCTTTAGAATTTGGAAGAGAGTATTCCAGTCAACATTGTCAAAAGCTTTCTCTAAGTCTACAAACGCTAGATACGTAGGTTTGCCTTTCATTAATCTATCTCCTAAGATAAGTCGTTAAGATCAGTATTGCCTCACGTGTTCCAACATTTCTACGGAATCCGAATCCCGAGGTCGGCTTCTACTAGCTTTTCCATTCGTCTGTAAAGAACTCGCGTTAGTATTTTGCAGCTGTAACTTACTAAGCTGATAGTCCGGTAATTTTCACAGCTGTCAACACCTGCTTTCTTTGGGATTGGAATTATTATATTCTTCTTGAATTCTGAGGGTATTTCGCCTGTCTCTTACATCTTACTCACCAGATGGTAGAGTTTTGTCAAGACTGGCTCTCCTAAGGCCGTCAGTAGTTCTAATGGAATGTTGTCTACTCCCAGGGCCTTGTTTCGACTCAGGTCTTTCAGTGCTCTGTCAAACTCTTCACGCAGTATCGTATCTCCCATTTCATCTTCATCTACATCCTCTTCCATTTCCATAATATTGTCCTCAAGTACATCGCCCTTGTATAGACCCTCTATATACTCCTTCCACCTTTCTGCTTTCCCTTCTTTGCCTAGAACTGGGTTTCCATCTGAGCTCTTGATATTCATACAAGTGGTTCTCTTTTCTCTAAAGATCTCTTTAATTTTCCTGTAGGCAGTATCTACCTTACCCGTAGTGAGATATGTCTCTACATCCTTACATTTGTCCTCTAGCCATCCCTGCTTAGCCATTTTGCACTTCCTGTCGATCTCATTTTCGAGACGTTTGTATTCCTTTTTGCCTGCTTCATTTACTGCATTTTTATATTTTCTGCTTTCATCAGTTGCATCCAATATTTCTTTTGTTACCCAAGGATTTCTACTAGTCCTCGTCTTTTTACCTACATGATCTTCTGCTGCCTTCACTATTTCATCCCTCAGAGCTACCCATTCTTCTTCTACTGTATTTCTTTCCCCCATTCCTGACAATTGTTCGCTCATGCTCTCCCTGAAACTCTGTACAACCTCTGGTTTAGTCAGTTTATCTAGGTCCCATCTCCTTAAATTCCCACCTTTTTGCAGTTTCTTCAGTTTTAATCTACAGTTCATAACCAATAGATTGTGGTCAGAGTCCACATCTACCCCTGGAAATGTCTTACAATTTAAAACCTGGTTCCTAAATCTCTGTCTTACCATTAAATAATCTATCTGGTACCTTCTAGTATCTCCAGGATTCTTCCATGTGTACAATCGTCTTTTACGATTCTTGAACCAAGAGTTAGCTATGTTTAAGTTGTGCTCTGAGCAAAATTCTACTAGATGACATCCTCTTTCATTTCTTACCACCAATCCATATTCACCTACTATGTTTCCTTCTCTCCCTTTTCCTACTCACGAATTCCAGTCACCCATGACTATTAAATTTTCGTCTCCCTTCACTACCTGAATAATTTCTTTTATCTCATCATACATTTCATCAATTTCGTCATCATCTGCTGATCTAGTTGGCATATAAACTTGTTCTACTGTAGTAGGCGTGGGTTTCGTGTCTATCTTGGCCACAATAGTGCGTTCACTGTGCTGTTTGTAGTAGCTTATCCGCACTCACATTTTTTTATTCATTATTAAACCTACTCCTGCATTACCCCTATATGATTTTGTATTTATAACCCTGTATTCACCTGACCAAAAGCCTTGTTCCTCCTTCCACCGAACTTCACTAATTCCCACTATATCTAACTTTAACCTATTCATTTCCCTTTTTTAAATTTCCTAACTTACCTGCCCGATTAAGGGATCTGACATTCCACGCTCCGATCCATAGAACGCCAGTTTTCTTCTCCTGATAACGACATCCTCTTGAGTAGTCCCCACCCGGAGATCTGAATGGGGGACTATTTTACCTCCAGAATATTTTACCCAAGAAGACGCCATCATCATTTAACCATACAGTAAAGCTGCATGCCCTTGGGAAAAATTATGGCTGTAGTTTCCCCTTGCTTTCAGCCGTTCACAGTACCAGCACAGCAAGGCCGTTTTGGTTAGTGTTACAAGGCCAAATCAGTCAATCATCCAGACAGTTGCCCCTGCAACTACTGAAAAGGTTTCTGCCCCTCTTCAGGAACCACATGTTTGTCTGCCCTCTCAACAGATACCCCTCCGTTATGGTTGCACCTACGGTACGGCCATCTGTATCGCTGAGGCATGCAAGTCTCCCCACCAATGTCAAGGTCCATGGTTAATTTCTAGCATTTCTACAGTTAGAATAACATTTGCTTGTATTTTTCTTAATTCAGTTGTATATGTGCTCCTAATTCAATAAATTTTGCCCTGCAGCTCAAATATTGCCAAACTACCTATGTTCTGATCGCACATGACGGTCTCAGTAGCACCAGTATGTTGCTTATTTTTGTAATCAGCATCACTGAAATCCCACAAACACCTATGCAAAGCATAGAAATCCAAAAAGCGAACATTATTCTCCGTTCCCCACTTCATATTTATGTTTGTCTATACTCTACGAACACACATAACCTCAAAACCCATGCAACTAGTGTCGCCGAAGTTGGAACACCCCGAAAGTGTTTAATTTCACCGACGAGTTGCGCAAACGCGCGGCGCGCATGCGCAGTGGCCGGTAGCGCAGTTGCCTGCAACCCAGTGTCGTCATGTAAACTAGGCTTGAAAGCACAAAGAACTGCGACAAGTTGTTATAAGTACTGTCCATTTATTGAATATTTTAGCTATGAGTGATGGGGCACTCTTCGAAGCTGGTATGTTGCCTCACTCGTAATGTATGTGGTTGTGTCAAAAGGTTATCTTAAAAGAAACCGCTAATTAAATTCGTTCTTCGTAATATAAATATTTTCATTTATAGAATAGTAATGTAAAGAAAAAACAATACTACATTTTTCAAAGAGCTGTGTTGTGCACACCCACTCAAATTTTGATGTATTCTTGAGTGATCGATCATACCGGTAGTCGACGCCAATGCTTCATTTTAACAATTTCATCAATTTCTCAACACCACTAATACGTATTTCACTCATCTTGTCAGTGGTACGATGATTAAATTGGAGCAATTCTCCTGGGTTTTCCTTTATACAAGAGCATTTGAAAACAGAGATAAGTATTTCAGCTTTTGCTTTGCTGCCCTCAATTTCAGTTCCTGTCTTATTCGCTAGGGACTAGGCACTAACTTTGGTGCCAGTATCAGTCTTTATAAATGACCAGAATTTCTTTGGGTTCTGTGAAAGATCATTTGACAATATTCTGCTATGATAGTCATTGAAGGCATCAATCATATTTGGCTCTTTTGACAGTCAAGTGTGTTTAATTCAGCACTTCTCTCCCTGTAGCCCTACTCTTTGTTTCATACCTGTTATGCAGTAATCTCCGTTTCTCTAAAGGTTTCTTCACAGTAACTGTATACCATAGACGTACCCTCCACTTTGGACTGTTTACTGGGTTCATATCTATCCAGTGCGTGGTCAACTATTCTTTTAAACTTGAGCCGTAGTTGCTCTACGTACTTCTGCCCTTTGCTGAAAATCTCAACTTCCTCACTAAGATATGACACTACCGTCTTTTTTATCTAGTTTACTGAACGTATGTATCTTTCTGCTTGTTTTAGTTGTCCTTTGCACCTTAGCAAGCGTTGTTGTCATAATTGCGTCCTGGTGTCAAATACCAGTTTCGATTAGGACATCTTGAAAGAGGTCTAGTGGATTTGTTAGTCATTAGATCCAATATATTTACATCATGAGTGGGGTTCCAATATATCATTTTTCAAAGAAGGGATTTAGTAAAGCTCCACAGCACGTCTTATCACGCCCACCACTAACAAAACAGTAATTTTCCCAATTAACTGTTGGATGATTAAAGTCTCCACCAACGATTACGGTATGATTGGAGAACTTACGTACAAATGAATTGAGGTTTTCGGATACATTAGGAGACGCGTCCGGTGGGCAACAGAAGAATCCAATTATCATTTTATGCCCACCCCTGATACTGTGTCTTGCCCAAACAATCTCACACGCAGCTTCAATTTCTATTTCGGTGGAATAAAGTTTCTTGTCTACTGTGACAAATACATCACCTCCATTTCCCGTTTGCCAAACCTTCCGATATACACTTAAATTTTTCTCAAAAATATCGCTCCTATCAATGTCAGGTTTCAACCAGCTTTCTGTGCCTATTATTATGTGAGCTTCACTGCTTTTCGTGACCGCTTCAAATTCTGGCTCCTTTTTGAGAATACTTTGGCAATTTAGCAACAGAATTTTAATACTCTCACTGGTGGGAGGCATTTCTTTCGATCTTACACTGATACTTCTGGGTTTCCCACAGCTATCCTTACCTGGATTGGATGAAGAGCCGCCTAATTTTAAAAAAAAACCGTTGGTGCACCCCACACACAATCAGCTATCTGAGTAGCAGCCTCTGATGCGTAATGCACACCTGCCCAACTTAGGGGCTCCCTACAGTTCTCAATTCTATGGCGCAAGTCCAGGAAGTCGCAGCGTAGCTTGTCACAGAACTTTCGAAGTCTCTGTTCAGTTCTTCCACTCCACTCAGAACAAAAGGATCACGATCAGTAATGGGGACAATGCTGGGAATTGTGAGCTTCATTGAAACTCCATGCGCAAGGCTGGTCTTCACAACCTTCTCTGCCAGTCGTTGGAATAATCCAAGTACGACCCTAGAGCCCAGACGACAGGTGTCATTTGTGCCAACGTGTGCCACAATCTCCAGTTGGCTGCACCCTGTTTCCTCAACAGCTGCTGGAATAGCATCTTCAACATGCTGAATGAAGCCCCAGACATACACACTAAGTGCTCCTGGTGTCCTTTCCTGTCCCATGCTGCCGTTCCCATAAGGGGTACAACCATTCGCATACGTTTGAACTGCCGACGATTAATACACTACTAGCCACTAAAATTGCTACATCAACAAGAAATGCAGATGATAAACGGGTATTCATTGGACAAATATATTATACTAGAACTGACATGTGATTACATTTTCACGCAATTTGGATGCTTAGATCCTGAGAAATCAGTACCCAGAACAACCACCTCCGGCCGTAATAACGGCCTTGATACGCCTGGGAATTGAGTCAGAGCTTGGATGGCGTGTACAGGTACAGCTGCCCATACAGCTTCAACACGATACCACAGTTCATCATGAGTACTGACTGGCGTATTGTGACGAGCCAGTTGCTCGGCCACCATTGACCAGACGTTTTCAATTGGTGAAAGATCTGGAGAATGTGCTGGCCATGGCAACAGTCGAACATTTTCTGTATCCAGAAAGGCACGTACAGGATCTGCAACATGCGGTCGTGCATTATCCTGCTGAAATGTAGAGCTTCGCAGGGATCGAATGATGGGTAGAGCCACAGGTCGTAACACATCTGAAATGTAACGTCTACTGTTCAAAGTGCCGTCAGTGCGAACAACAGCTGACCGAGACGTGTAACCAATGGCACCCCATACCATCACGCCGAGTGATACGCCAGTATGGTGATGACGAATACACGCTTCCAATGTGCGTTCACCGCGATGTCGCCAAACACGTGTGCGACCATCACGATCCTGTAAACAGAAACTGGATTCATCCGAAAAAATGACGTTTTGCCATTCGTGCACCCAGGTTCGTCGTTGAGTACACCATCGCAGGCGCTCCTGTCTGTGATGCAGCGCCAAGGGTAACCGCAGCCATGGTCTCCGAGCTGATAGTCCATGCTGCTGCAAACGTCGTCGAACTGTTCGTACAGATGGTCGTTGTCTTGCAAACGTCCCCATATGTTGACTCGGGATCGAGACGTGGCGTCACGATCCGTTACAGCCACGCGGATGATGCCTGTCATCTCGACTTCTAGTGATACGAGGCCGTTGAGATCCAGCACGGAGTTCCGTATTACCCTCCTGAACTCACCGATTTCATGTTCTGCTAGCAGTCATTGTATCTCGACCAACGCGAGCAGCAATGTCGCGATACGATAAACCGCAATCGCAATAGGCTACAATCCGACCTTTATCAAAGTCGGAAACGTGATGGTACGCATTTCTCCTCCTTACACGAGGAACCACAACAACGTTTCACCAGGCAACGCCAGTCAACTGCTGTTTGTGTGTGAGAAATCGGTTGGAAACTTTCCTCATGTCAGCACGTTGTAGGTGTCGCCACCGGCGCCAACCTTGTGAGAATGCTCTGAAAAGCTAATCATTTGCATATCACAGCATCTTCTTCCTGTCGGTTAAATTTCGTGTCTGTAGCACGTCATCTTCGTGGTGTAGCAATTTTAATGGCCTATAGTGTAGACCACTACACTTTTGCATTTGCCTCCTCTTGGCACTGGACAAAACAGGATTTCCCAAAACAGGTAAAGTGAGTCCCACTGCCTCACTTTCGGTTTCAGTGAGAGAGATAACCTCAAAATTGTTGGTTAGGAGGATCAGTACAACGCCCTGTACAGCCTGGTCCACAACCACACTGTACAGGATGCCTAGATGTACCATCGACCCTATACTTTCTGCAGAGGAAACAGGATCCACTGGAGAGGATAGTATTTGAGATACTTCTGCTACTGACATGACAGGTACACGATTCTCGGGAGCTCTTCCAACGCACCGATGTGCACCAGCTGCCATTCTTTTCACAGTAGTCAGGGCGATTTCCAGCTGCTGACGAAGTCAACCAATTGATCCAGTGTTCGAGAATAAGGTGGATGCACATGCAAATGGACACACGCTGGCGGATGAGCATTTACTCTCAGTATATTACTGAAAATGCCTGAACGGCTTACAGCCCAAGTATTTGCAAAAGACAAAGTTTGTTAATAGCTGAATTCCGGCAATTTAGTGGGGCAGCCTTTCACCTGGACAAAATATCAGTCTGTACAGGTAGTTTTATTTCGCTTTACCGATTTCAACAGATTAATTTGTCAGCTTCAAAAGACTACAAAATCTGAGATACTATTAATCATTAGACCTTAGCCATTCATTTATGGTCCGCAGCTCGTGGTCGTGCGGTAGCGTTCTCGCTTCCCACGCCCGGGTTCCCTGGTTCGATTCCCGGCGGGGTCAGGGATTTTCTCTGCCTCGTGATGACTGGGTGTTGTGTGCTGTCCTTAGGTTAGTTAGGTTTAAGTAGTTCTAGGGTACTGATGACCATAGATGTTAAGTCCCATAGTGCTCAGAGCCGAGCCATTCATTTATGTGAAACCACGTTGTTCTTTATACATAATGAAAAGCCTCCAAGTGTCAAATTTCCGAGATCAACAGTGTGTTAAAAATGACAGATTCCAGTCATTACCTTTCATCTCAGACAACGCAATGACTGACGGCCATCACTTAACGATAGAGACTAACTACGTTTACGTAGAGTTGTCAGTGGTAACAGACAACCAACCCTTTGTGAAATAACCGTAGAGATCAATGTGAAAGTGCTACGAACGCATCCATTAGGACAGTGAGGCGAAATCTGGCGTTAATGGGCACTGGCAGCAGACAACCAACCCGAGTGCCTTTGTTAATAGCACGACCTCACCTGGAGCGCGTCTCCCGTGCTTTTGACCATATCGGTAGGTCCCTAGACCACTGGAGAACTGCGGCCTGGTCAGATGAGTCCCGATTTCAGTTGGTAAGTCCTGATGGTAGGATTCGGGAGTGGCGCAGGCACCACGAAACCATGGACCCAAGTTGTCAACAAGGCACTGTGCAAGCTGGCGGTTGCTCGCTAAGGATGTGGGCTGTGTTTACATGGAATGCACTGGACCCTCTGGTCAAACTGAAGCGATCATTGACTGGAAATGGTTATGTTCGCATACTTGAAGATCATTATCAGCCTTTCGGGGACTTCATTTTTATGGGTGACAACGCGCCATGTCACTGGGCCACAGAAGTTCGCGATTGGTTTGAGGAACATTCTGGACAACTGGGGGAACGAATGATTTGGCTACTCATATCGCCCGACATGAAGTCCATCAAACATTTATGGGGAGTAATCGAGAAGTCAGTTCGTGCGCAAAGTCCTGCATCGGCTACACTTCCATATTTGTAGACCGCTATAGAGGTAGCATGACTCAATATTTCTGCAGAAGACTTGTAATGCCATGATGAGTCCGTGCCACGCCGAGTTGCTGAAGTACACAGCGCAAAAGGAGGTCCGACACGATGTTACGAGGTATCCTTTGACTTTTGTCACTCAGTGTGTAGCGTATATTATCAAATTGTGACAATCAGCCGATTCCTTTCAGATACTAGTGTCAGCAGTCGCTTGTCTGGATCTACAAGCTATGCCACTTTTTTACATTTATTATACATAACTTCCTTTATATACGTCTGTCGTACTTTTATATGTTATTATGTGTGTCCCTTGCTGCTAAAACAACTTCACTCTGTACATAAATTCATTTGCTGTAAATTGTCAATCTGTCAAACTGCTTTTATAATTATCACATTTTTTGACGTTCATGGCATTATGCTTCTTTGAAAAAGATATTGACATCTACTAAACCAATACTAGGTACCTTTTTATAATGCAATTCTTATACTTCACATAAATGTATGGCCAAAATCTAACGCTGTATAATTCATGGAATTTTGTGGGCTTCTGAAGATGACAGATTGATCTGCTGAAAGCGTGAAGCGAAATTAAACTGATTCTGGAACTGAGAATTAAATTTTATTCTGAAAAACAGAACGACTAGTTTCTAGTGTTGAGAAATGTAAGGTTACAGTCTTCATGAAACGCAAAGACGAGATTAATGAGTTATAAACGTTCTCACATATTACATTCAAATGGTGTTGCAGAAATTACAACTATCTATGACAGAGATTGTTTATAAAAGACTTTTTAGCTGTAAATTAAATACTACTCTGATGCAAATACAGCATTAACAGGGGTAGCGTGAGGGGTAACAAGGGAGAGGGGATAATAGGAATGATGCAAAATGTGAACTGACAGACATTTGCTCAAATATCTTGCAAAATTTTGAAAGTACAATCGTGTATCTAGGTCTGATTCCAGAAACACTCTCCCATGCCGTTCGTGTAGTTTCTGTAGAGACATCTATGCTGATATAAGCCAAATAACAGCTAGCAACGAGATATGCGTTGTAGTGACAAAAGTCATGGGGTAGCGATTTACAAATACGCAGATGGCGGCAGTACCGCGTATACAAGGTGTAAAAGGGCAGTGCATTGACAGAACTGTCATTTGTACTCTGGTGATTCGTGTGTAAAGCTCTCCGACGTGATTCTGACCGCACGTCGGAAATTAATAGACTTCGAACGCGGTATGGTAACTAGAGCTAGATGCATGGGATGTTCCATTTCGGAAAACGTTAGGAAATTCAGTATTATGAGATTCACAGTGTTAAGGATTTGCCGAGAATACCAAATTTCAGCCATTACCTCTCACCACGGACAACGCAGTGACTGACGGCCTTCACTTAACAACCCAGAGCAGCGATGTTTGTGTAGATATGTCAGTGCTAAGAGACAAGCAACACTGCGCGAAATACCCGCGGGGATCAATGTGGGACGACCAAAGTATGCTCTAGGATAGAGCGGTGAAAGCTGTCGTTAATGTTTTAGGATTGACTTGAAAGTGACGCAGATACAGGACACTATTTTTCAACACAGTCAAAATCTCTGTAAACAACGGTCAGGACGTTCTGCCAGTAGTCCAGTTCCTCGACAATAGCAGTCCGCTTCTTGGACAGGAGCCATTAAAGACCCACTGTGTGAACGTCCTCTTCATTGGAAAATCTGATATTGCTGCGAATCAGTTCCTCGACTGTCCAGACATTGCGTCTGTGACCGATCTCGATGACCTTCGTTCGTGATCAGTATCATCCACGTCTGCGCGACCTTGGAGGTTAGGTTAGGTTGGTTAGGTTAGGTTCCAAACTTTTGGCAGCATTTCACTACGGCTGTGGCGCGACATTGCATTTGGCCCATATATCACCAAATTTCACGGTGAACTTGTGTGCCATTCAGACGTTTAGCCCACAAGAATCGTAGTGTTGTGTATACTTTAATTCTGCAGTACGTTTCCAGTTGCCACGCCATTTCACTCCCAAACTGTAATGCTCCTGTTATATGAACTACAGCACCACTGTGTCCCTAGGAGATCCGGCACACATACTCTATCCTGACACTGCGACGTTCTCGTTGCGTTATAGTTCCAGTGTCGGACGACAGGATTAACCTACTTTTTGCAGTCGTTGTGTAATTAATCATTCCTCCCAAAGTCCATTCGTGAGTAGAAAGGTAGGAAAACTAAATACAGCATATAATGAAACGCAGCCTTCCGAGCGAAATTCATGGTGACTAGCTGTGGTCATACTAGATGTTGACAAATACAGCAGAAAAACCGCAGTTAAATCTATATGAAAATTTACGAGTCACAGTGCGTAATTATTGGAACGACAAGGAGCACCGTAGGGAGGAACAGTTTAAATTTCTGTGGTTCTTGTATTTCCTCTGTGTATAAACTGGATGAAATCCTTTATGGTCTTCAGCTCCAGAATATTATGTATGTCACAATATATTTCGGCAATTTTCCTGATTTTATTGATCATGCCGTTGTAACAGGGGGTGACTTCAACTTGCCAAGTACAGACTGGGTGTGTTATACCATCAAAACTGGTGCCAGAGACAGGGAATCGTATGGATTTGTTCTGCGTGTCTTGTCCGAAAATTACTGTGAGCAGATAGTGAGCCAACTCGTGAGGGTAACAAATAGACTTGAACTTATCGAATCAGTTAACGTAGATGGGAAAAAAATGGTTCAAATGGCTCTGAGCACTATGCGACTTAACTTCTGAGGTCATCAGTCACCTAGAACTTAGAACTAATTAAACCTAACTAACCTAAGTACATCACACACATCCATGCCCGAGGCAGGATTCGAACCTGCGACCGTAGCGGTCACGCAGTTCCAGACGGAAGCGCCTTTAACCGCACGGCCACATCGGCCGGCATAACGTAGAGGAAGGTATCAGTGATCATAAGGCTGAGGCAGCATTTATGAACACGGGTTCTACAAGGAATGTTAAGAAACGTAGGAAGATATATTTTCTCAGCAAGTGTGACAGGCTACTAATTTCAGAATATCTCAGCAGTCAGCATCAAAAATTCGTTGAGGAGGACGAAGATGTGGAGAAATATAGCCTTGTTAGAAAAGCGCTACGTAAACAAAGAGCACTTCATCTCAGATTCAAGAGAAGTAAAAACCTAGCTGACAAACAATAGCTGAACGAAGCGAAAATGAGCGTAAGGAAAGCAATGATAGAAGCGTTCAATGATTTTGAAAATAAGACATTGTCAACCAACCTGAGTAAAAACCCTAAGAGATTTTGGTCGTATGTAAAATCAGCAATTGGATCAAAATTATCTATTCATTCTATCAGCGACCACAGCGGCACCGAAACGGAAGATAACAGGGAGAAGGCCGAAATACTGAATTCGGTCCTCCGAAGCTGTTTCACCGCGGAAGATCGTAACACTGTCCCTCCTTTAAATCGTCGTGCGAACGTCGAAATGGCAGATATTGTACGAACATCGAAATGGCAGATATTGAGAAAACCTATAGCGGAACTGAAAAGTAGCTACCACCGTTTAGTAGTGGAAAGGCGTCAGGACCAGATGAAATACCTATGAGATTTTATAATGATTATGCGAAAGAACTTGCTCTCCTTCTAGCATTAATTTGTCGTAGATCGCTTGAGCACTGAAAGGTACCTAACGACTGAAAAAAGCGCATGTCATTCCCATTTTTAAGAGAGGCCTTCAGACAGATCCACAAAATTATAGACCTATATCGTTGACGTCAATCTATTGTAGAATTATGGAACACGTTTTATGCTCGAGAATTATGACGTTTTTGGAAAATGAACATCTCCTCTATAGAAATCGACATGAATTCCGCAAACAGAGATCCTGCGAAACTTAGCTCGCTCTGTTCCTCCGTGAGATCCACAGCGCAGTGGACAACGGCACTCAGGTTGATGCCGTGTTCCTTGATTTCAGTGAGGCATTTGACACCGTCCCGCATTGCCGTTTAACGAAAGAAATACGAGCTTACTGAGTATCGGAGCAGACCTGAGATTGCATTCAAGACTTTCTAGCAGATAGAACTCAACACGTCGCTCTTAACGGAACTAAATCGACAGATGTAATGGTAATATCCGGACTACGACAGGGAAGTGTGAGAGGACCGTTGCTGTCTACAGTATATACAAACGATCTGGTAAAAAGCGCCGGATGCTCTTTATTTGCAGATGGTGCAGTTGTTGCAAGTAGCAACACCAGAAGACAGTAAGAATTTTCAGAAAGATCTGCAGAGAACTGATGAATGGTGCAGGCCCTGGCAGTTGACTCTGAACGTAAATAAATGTAACGTATTGCGCATACATAGGAAAAGAAATCCACTAATGTACAGTTACACTACTGACGACAAACAGCTGGAGACAGCGTCTACCGTAAAATATCTAGGCGTAACTATCCAGATCGACCTTAAGCGGAATGACTATTTAAACAGATAGTGGGAAAAGCAGACGCCAGACTCAGATTCATCGGAGAATCTTAAGGAAGTGTAACTCATTCACGAAAGAAATGGCTTATATGGCGCTTGTTCACCCGATTCTTGAGTATTGTTCATCCATTTGGGATCCCTATCAGATAGGGCTGATAGTGAAGATAGAGAAGATCCAACGAAGAACGGCGCGTTTCGTCACAGGTTCGTTTAGCTGGCGAGAGAGCGTTACGGAGATGCTAAACAAACTCCACTGGTAGACGTTACAAGAGGGGCGTTGTGCATCACGGAGAAATTCTCTATTGAAATTTCGGGACGGCACGTTTCAGGAGGAGACGGACAGCCTATTACTTCCCCCCACATACACCTCGCATACTGACCACGAGGAGAAAATTCGAGAAATTGGAGCCAATACAGAGGCTTACCGAACATGATTCTTCCCATGCAGTTTTCGTGAGTGGAACAGGGAGGGATCAGGTAGTGGTACAGAAGTACCCTCCGCCATACACCATTAGGTGGCTTGCGGAGTATGATGTAGATGTAGATGTACCCATCTTCCCAGGTTGAAGGGAAGTCTTCAGATGCACGCTAGTCAAAGGAGTTTTTTCTCAAGAATTGGCAAGACAACAAATCCATTAGCTTGTAGAACTGAGAGGGCTACAGAAAGGTCACCTTAAACTGCTCAATTTGCACGATTGTAACTGCCAAGATTTTCCACTTTGCACTCTTACACACGGACCTGCACAACTGAAAGGTAACATTCCTATTCCACAATTAGATTAAATAGGAAGACACCAGTCAGAGTCTGTGTCTGTTTCAGTAATCGCCAGGTCTTGCTAACAGACAATTCTCTACATAGTAGCAGCCCAGGTATCTTTATTCACATTTTGTGGTCTTCTTCGGACGAATTTGTTAATTTTGTGAAAACACGTTTTCAACATTCTATTTGCCCAGTACCATTTTATTCCCTTGGACCCCAGTTTTTTTTTCTTCCTATGAAATTACACTTCGTAATTTTTTTGTTGATATTAGTCTGCAGCCCGGTTTGTTTATATTTCAGTTTCTTGCGTATGTCAGTTTTATTTTTCAAGTCTTCTGTTCTAATTTAAAGTTCCTTCTTATCTTCCTTGATTTCTATCAGTCATTTAATGTTTCTGTTACTGTTCCATAATTATTCTCCTGATGATGCAATTTTCTGGTATCCTGATTAGATATACCAAGAATGAAATTAGTCTCTTCCTAATCATTCTCGTAACCAGTTCCATTTCATAATAGACTACTTCGTTAGTAGGTAGTCTCCAGTGTCGTTCGTGCTAATTTTAGTTTATGCACATTCTGATTCTTCCTCTTTCTATATTGACTTGTCTGTCTGTTTCGCAGTGTCAGCTCTTTTGAAAATTGTTTCACTTGCATATGTTATTTCTGGTTGTTTAACTGTTTTGTAACGTCATATTTTTGTGGCTATTGAGACGAATTTTTTCTACCCTTTTTTTTGCAATGGTATATTCATTAATGGATAATGTAGATGGAGTTTCCCTCTGGTGTTGTGCTTGTGATTATCTCTACTGCTCTCGAACTTAGAAGGGTTGTTGATAACAAATTTCCTGACTGGATAAAAGTACTGTGAGTCTGTGCTTAATAGTCCCAACTGCTTAAAGAGATACCTGCAAGATGGACGTGCGTGAACGTCACACATGATTGTAATTGTTTTCTTGTTTGCAATGAATACTTCTTGCGTAAATGAGGAGTTACTCCAGGATACTGTCTCATAAGATGTCACTGAATGATAATATGCAAAAATGTTAACTTACTGCCTTCTGTATCCCCGATGTTGGCAATTACTCTTATGGCAAAAGTAGACGAACCTAAACGTTTTAGCAGGTCTGCTGTATAGTTTTTCCAGTTTAAGTTCTCATCAAAAAGGCACCTAAGAACTTACAGTTTTCTACCCAGTTTATTATTCCGTATATGTGTACTAGGTTAACAGAAGCTCGGATATTTCTGACAGTACAAAACTGGATAAATTGTGTCATTTTCAAAGTTTAAAGCTACTCCATTTGTGCAAAACCATTCACTAACTTCCACACTACTTATTTGTTCGGCTTCACAACCAATAATGCTTATATCACCTGCAAAGAGGACTAATAATTCCTAGTGATTCGAAAAAGCTGCATGTTATTAACGTAAAGTAATAACAGTAGCGCACCATCAATCGAATACTGTCGGATTCCCATTGTAATTTCTCCTCACGCATATGGTGTGGCGTTTGTCTTTGTAGTTTTCGAACAGCCAAGGGTAACATTCTGTATTCTTTTTCTAAAAAGATTTTAATTTTTAGAGTCATGGTGATCTTCCCAATTTCACCTAGGGATATAAGCTTAATTTTTATTTCACTAAATATCCCCTGTATTGCTTCTCCCGTGTACTGTTTTGCTTTTCCTTCTGAACTGTTTGCACAAATTTTCTCTCCTGTTTTTAAAAAGCGAATAAAAAAAATATTTGTTTTTCAGAAACTGTCTTTCACAACGATTCCGTTCTCTTTCATAGAAAGAACATCATCTGTCGTCGTCATTCTTTTAACAATATTCCATATTGATCTGATTTTATTGTCTTGTCTATCAGTTTCAGATAAAATGTGAATAGGCCTACGCCTAGATTTCTTACTTTTCTTAATATGTTACAGTCCTGTTTATAGCATGAAAGGTTATACGGATTATTATTTGTTCTGGCTGTTTTGGGCACATTCTTCTTTTCGTTGTGATGAGACTGTGATACCTGTACTGATACAAAGTTTCCTTACTAGCTTCATTTATTTTAGGAAAAGTACTTCCAAAAATGGATACAGACTCATCAATAAATATGTTGAATTTGTAGCCTGTATATCCATAATTTTGTAATTAATGAGCGTCGCTGTTTTCTTAGTGTATTTCTGAACTGTACATAGATGCAAGTTACGTAATACGACTAACTATGCATCGTAATCTGCCAATCCTTTTACAACAGGATATACATGCGCCTGTTTAATTTCGCTGCCGTATCTGTCACTTTAAATCTCTCAATTCTTGTGAAACACATAAATTTCTTTTCCACGTCCGTAGCTGAGTTGTCAGTTTGTCTCGTTGCCGTGAAGGAAAGGCGGCTTCGATTGATGATGATGATGTTTGCTTTGTGGGGCGCTCAACTGCGCGGTTATCAGCGCCTGTACAAATTCCCAACCTTTGTTCAGTCCAATCACGCCACTTACATGAATAATGATAAAATGATGAGGACATCACAAACACCCAGTCATCTCGAGGTAGGTGGAAATCCCTAACCCCGCTGCGAATCGAACCCGGGACGCTACGCTCGGGAAGCGAAAGCACTACCGCGAGACCACGAGTGGATGACTGGCTTCGACTTGCATAAGCGGTAGTGAGACCGGAATGAAGAGGAGAGTTGAGTGTCGCGACACCAGCTGAAGCACGTGATAACGTGAGTCCTGTGAACCTGATCGCTTAGCCTACCTTTGCCTTTTCCTTCCAATTGGACCATCTTATGTATATTTAAAAATAAAGGGTGATGAAGTGTCTACGAAATTCTATGCTTGAGAAAGACTGTTCCTCACTTGAGCTTTTAGTTTCTTTTCCGTAATAATTATGAATATAACCGTTAATGTTCTCAAAATACCTTATATGCATGCTTCTGCAAACCTGTCGTCTGGGCTAACAAGAGTAAATTTTACCATGACTGTGTGATTTTGAATATACATCTCACACAGAGATTTGACCTGGTTGTCGCTTAAGTTACCACCTAATTTTTATTGTGCAGGTATGAATATGACCACATAAACTGACAGCTCAGCTTGAGTAGCGCGCCTGAATTTACAAAATTTATATGATGGCAGACGTGATGAGTCATTTGTCATAACAGCTAAACTTTTTATGTTACCGGATGTACGGACAGTTGATAAACACATAAATCGTTTTTAATGGTACCCATATACTACAATAACAGTAAATGGAACAAATCTTATAAAATTTAACGAACCTATTATCCAGCCTTAAGTGCCACATCTCTTTCTAGAGCAGGCTTAACAGGTAAGGTAAAATAAGTTCAGTCAATGACTGTACGATTCGTTACGGGATTATTCACTCTCAGCTATATCGTCAAAACCTATAGTGAAAGGTTGTGAATCGTGAAATGTATCGCTCTTAAAATTTAAATAAAGTAAATGGAAAGTAGATTAAGAGATTTAAGTCTAATGGTGACGAGGTCATTCGAAACGGAAGACGAGGTAGGATAGAACAAGGATGGGGAGAGAAAACGATCGTTTCCTTTTCAACGAAACTATACCAGTGTCTGCTATTATTGATTTAGGTGCGCCACGGAAAGCCTAAATGTGAATGGTCGGATGACTATTTGAACTTCACTTCTCCCGGAAATGCTGTAACCACTGCGCCACTTTCTCGGTAAAATTTCGGAACGGCCAAGTTCCGAGAGACGTGTTTCTACCCCAATTACGTAGAACAGAAGTATTACGTAATAACCTCGATGACAAAATTAAAGCATTAAGGACGCACAGAAATGAATAGACGTTCATTCATCCCATACAGTATGTGAGAGGAAGTAAAATGGGGACTAACAATATCCTACCGTATCTATCATGCGCCGTATGCAGCAAGGAACCTTCCGGAGAATATATACATCTGCAGACAGATATGTAACACTCAAAAGATAAAATACGACCTTACTAATGAATGTAAACGCCAAAGCAAAGAAAGAACTCGCCTTGAAAAAGTATCTGGGGCCATAATTCATATTGGTTTTGATTTATATCACTTTCATACTTACAAGACCATGAAGAATGTTAGAGGAATATAGTTTCAAACGAAAACTAGGAGTGCTCTTTAGTTCCTAAATCAGTTCTCCTAATCCATGCAAAATGCATCGAATGAAGGAAAAACGTTGAATTTAATAAGTAAATGAAACAATGAAATAATCGTATTTTATTATTGACCGAGAGAGCCCATCTGAGGCTGTTCAGCGCCTGGTGCAAGTCTTCCTATTTTACACCACTTCGTCGACTTGCGTGTCAATGAAGATGAGATGAAATGATGAAAACAACGTATATACCCAGTTTCCGAGCGAAGAAAATCTCCGATCTGGTCGGGTATCGAATCCGGGATCCTGCAATATAGAGACAGCGACGCTGAGCACTAGACCACGACCTGCGAACGTTCTACAAACAATAACTGTTGTTGAACACAATCAAGCAAGCCACACCGTTGAGCCAAAAAATTATAACCACTGCCCACTGCGAGATCGAATTTCATCTGCTAGAGTTGGGGACACGACGTGGAAGGGAAGTACGACGGCAAAGAAGATTGTATGGGAAATACATTGACAAAAGCGACTTTCACAAAGAGAAGATCCTTATGGCCCCGAGCCTGGGAAGGAGGATCTCGGAAGAGAGGAAGTTGGTCAACTGCTCATGTGCTGCTGTCGTCAACATCTATGGAATCCGGATGAAGGTTGATGAAACACCGATTATGCGCCATGATATTTGACTTCCATGCTTCATCACAGGACGTGCATCTGTAAGGCAGGATAGGGGGCAACATGTAGCAGATCTGACTACGGAATACAATGCGGTTGCAGACACATGTGTTTCAGAGCACAGTGCTGGATATGTGGCTCCGCAGTAGACAGGTCCTATGTGTTTCCGTGTTGATCGAAAGGCATCGTCAATTAGGATTGCAGGGGCCATGGGATCATTTAATTTGGGTCGTGGTTCAACGAAAACATGTCGCCTGTTGTGATGAATCACGTTTCTTGTTAAACCAGGTAGATGGTCGCGTCTGAATACACCTCCAATATTATGTTAGAGATATTCACTTAGGGTATCATGCGACCTCTGGTAGTAATCTAAGGCACCACTACAGCTGTGGGCCACATGAACATTATGGCGGCCATCTGTATCCCGTCACAATTGAGTTCTTCCCCGACAGTCATGGCATTTTCCAGCAGGATAGCTGTCCATGGTTTCATGAAAATGATAATAAAATCACATTGACGTCTTTGCCACCAAATTAGCCTGATCTGAACCTTACGGAACACATGCAAGACGCTATCGAGCGCCAGCTCCGCACCGAAATAACGCCAGCCCTTAATTTACGCGAACTGCGGTAAATGTGCGTAGGCAGCTGGTGCCACACACCGCCGGAAAACTACCAACGACTTGTATCCGTGTCACGCAGAATCGCCGCTCTATTGAGTTCTAAAAGTGGACGAACACGCTATTAAGCAGATGGTCATAATGTTTTGTCTCATCGGTGTAGGTCTCTAATGTCCCGTCGACGACAAGGTTATTATAAACTTAGTAGGAGCTAATAGCGTGGTAGGATGGGAAAGGAAATCGACTATACCCTTATTATGAAGCAATTCCGGCATTCGCCAGAACTGAAGTGACAAAAGTCATGGGCTACCTCCCAATATTGTGTCAGACCTCCTCCTGACCGGCGTATTGTAGCAATTTGAGGCTGGAAGTCCCCTGCAGAAGTATTGTGCCATGCTGCCTCTAAAGTCGTCCATAACTGTGAGAGTGTTGCCGATGCAGCATTTTTTACACGAACTGACCTCTCGACTGCGTCTATAATTATCCGATGGGATTCACGTCGTGGCCAAATCATTCTCCAAAGCAAACGCAAACAATTGTGGTCTGGTGACGTGGCGAATTGTCATCCAAAAAAATTCCATCGTTGTTTGGGAACATGAAGTCGATGAACGGCTGCAAATAGTCAAGGATCGGTTCACTTGGACCAGAGGACCCAGTCTATTCCATACAAACACAACTCACACCGTTATGGAGCCACCGCAGCTTGTGCGGTGCCTTGTTAACAATATGGGTCCATGGCTTCGTGGGGTCTGCGCCACGCTCGAAACGTACCATCAGCTCTTACTAACTGAAATCAAGACTCAACTGACCAGGCCTTTTTTCCTTCGTCTGGGGTCCAACTGATGTAGTCACGAGCCCAGCAGAGGCGTTGAAGGCGATGTCGTGCTGTTAGCAAAGGCACTCTCGTCGGTCGTCTGCTGCCATAGCCCATTAACGCCAAATTTCGCCGCACTGTCCTAGTGGATACGTTCGTCGTACGTCCCAAGTGACTGCTCCCGGTCGTTAAGTGAAGGCCTCTGGACTCTGCGTTGTCCATGGTGAGAGGTAATGCCTCAAATTTGGTATTCTCGGCCCTTCCTGACACTGTGGTTCTCGGAAAATTGAATTCCCCAACGACCTCCAAAATGGAATGCGTCTAGCTCCAACAACCATTCTGCATCCAAAGTCTGTTAATGCCGACCTTGCGGCCACAATCAAGCCGGAAACTTTTCACATTAATCACCTGAGTGCAAATGACAGCTCCACCCATACATTTCCCTTTTATAGCTTGTGTGCGCGATACTACCGCTATCTGTGTATGTGCCTATCGCTATCCCATGACTATTATCAGCTCAGTGGTGTAGGGAAATTTGGGGAATCCCGAATCTGAACGGCTGGATTTCAATATGAATCGCCACTCTCCAGACTGTGTGCTGCCACTGCCACTTCGCTGCATTGTTTCTTATCGTTAGAAAATTTGTGAGTGTTGGTCATGAGACGAAATCAACTTGACACAGATGCATACTTGTCACTACTTTGAGAGAAAGCAACTCGTAGTTTAAAGAATGGAACATTGGCCTCCCTTAAACAGTCATTAGTACTAAACATACATAATAGTGTAGCATTAGATGCATGCTAACGCTAATTCTTCACGGAAGAACGGAAAAACTGGTAGGGATCGAAATCGGGGAAGATCAGTCTGGATTCCGGAGAAATGAAGGAACACGGGAAACAACACTGACCTTACGACTTATCGTGAAAGATACGTTACGGATAGGCAAACCCATGTTTATAACATGTGTAGACTTAGAAAAAGCTATTGACAATGCTGACTGGAATACTCTGTTTCAAATTCTAAAGGTGGCATGGGTAAAATACAGTGTCCGAAAGGCTATTTACAACTTATGCAGAAAACAGAAAGCAGTTATAAGAGTCGATGGGCTTGAAAGGCAAGCAGTAGTTGCTAAGGGAGTGAGACAGGGTTATAGCCTATCCCCAATGTTATTGGATCTGTACACTGAGCAAGCAGTAGAGCAAACAAAAGGAAAATTTGGAGTAAGAATTAAAGATCTGGGTTAAGAAATAAAAACTTTGAGATTTTCCGATGACATTGTAATTCTGACAGAAACGGCAAACGACTTGGAAGAACAGTGGAACGGAATGGGAAATGTCTTGAAAGGAGGATACAAGATGAACATCAACAAGAGTAAAACAAAGATGGTGGAGTGTAGTCGAATTAAGTCAGTTGATGCTGAGGGGGTGATATTTGGAAACGGGATATAGATGAGTTTTGCTATCTGGGCAGCAAAATAACTGATGATGGCCGAAGTAGAGAGGACATAAAAAGTTGACTGGTAATGGTAAGAAAAGCGTTTCTGAAGAAGATCATTGACCATAAATTTAAGTGTTAGGGAGGCTTTCCTGAAGGCATTTCTATGGAGTGCAGCCATGTATGGAAATGAAACATGGACGATAGACATTTTAGACAAGAAGAGAACAGAAGATGTTCAAATGTGGAGCTACAGAAGAAAGCAGAAGATTAGATGGGTAGATCACGTAACTAATGAGAAGGTACTGAATAGAACTGGAGATGAAAGAAATCTGTGGCACAACCTAACTAGAAGAAGAGATAGGCTGATAAGACACTTTCTGAGACATCAAGGTACCACAAATTTTGTATTGGAGATGAATACAATAAACATATTCAGAAGGATGTAGGTTGCAGCAGTTATTCCGAGATAAAGAGGCTTACACAGGACAGAGTAGCGTGGGGAGTTGTATCAAACCAGTCTTCGGACTGAAGGCCACGACAACATACAGGCATTTATTATATGGCGAATGCAAAAGGAGTTCATTTTCTAAAAATGGACCGTTTAAAAGTTATATTTTAACCTTCCATTGTAGATAAGCACGATAATAACTATTGATTGGCAAATAGGTACCATTTAAATGAATCTGTCCTCCCCTGAAGCAGTCGGTGGCGTAAACACCTAGGCAAGACTTCCTATTGCAATAAATCCAGAGTCGTCGGTACGTGCTTCACTAACGTCGTTTAGTCTGATTTGCAGGCTAAGGCAATACTGTATTGTAAGTCTCCACTACACACAGCATTCAATTGTGGTTAATATGTCAACGCAAACGTTAGCGAGGTTGGATGTGAAACCGTTTCAAGTCCAGAAGAAAGATACTGGTTTTCGTTCTTTAGACAGTATTTCAAATATCTATTTTAAAAATTTCTTTGAATTATAATAATCAAGTAAGTTATATGGTTTTGTTTCACGTCAAATGTAAACTTATACTCTTATTTTCTTCAATTTCAGATAAGTTGCATAAATCGTCACTCCAGTTTTCGATGGAGAATAAAATAAAGGTACCCGACGGGAGATAAATTACAAAACAAGATTTTTTGTTCTTTCTGTTTTAAAAATGTAAGACTGTATTATCACAATTACGAAGGAAAAAGATAATAAACATTTATCATAAGCCCTAAAATCGTTTTATTTACTTTTGTACCCGCTGCAAATACAGTCACGTTCTTCCGGTTGTCGTATTTAGCTGCTGAATTGTCTGAACTCTAGAAATGCTGGCTGATTTCTGCTTCACATATTTTGTCATTGCATCTTTAGCTCTAACAGTGGCCAACAATTTTTTTTTTAATTCGAGAATAAGAATTAGAATTTCATCCAATTTATAAGCACGAGCATTTGTTTCTGACAGTGCCTGCTAGCAGATGCAGATGAGCAAACCGCGTAGTCATGCGATACTGCAACGCACTCTGATCACTTTGTTCTTGAAGTCTCTAAAACTATTAGTAAGTACAGAAAATGACGTTCAAACTATATCACGAAAAGGAAAAAGAAACTTAAATTTTTGTGAAAAGCTCCCTGAAAAGCTTCATTCATATAAAACATTTTTTTGGACTAAATGGTCCAAAGGAAGTTCACTGGAAAGGCTTATCTCGTAATTTTGAAGACAGTCTAGTGAAATAAACAAGAAACAAGTGCACATCAGCTACTGAGTAACGAATACTGGCAAGAACGAATGAGGCAGCTCGACAGGGAAACGGAGTGGACTCAGCAGCATGGGCCGCGGGAGCAAGTGATGGGCAGCTGCCACGGCCAAGGCTAATAGGCTACGTTCTTGGTTCTGTGTATGTCATTAAGTTCCGCTTTGGCTATGTTCGCAGTGAGGCTTCAATTGTTTTAATATTTTGCTCAATATTTGTTTCGTGTGGAATGTACAATGGGAGTTCTGTTATGTGAGAGACTTACATAAAAATTTGATTATTTTTACGTATTTTGTGCTGTTTCGACCTCTGTGAACATTTGGAACGAACTGAGCAAAGTGAATTACACATTTAATTCATTGTAATAGTTTAGCAGTTTTAACACACATTAAAGCTTGTTTGCGCCAAGACAAGTTTTGTATTTGAGGATACGCCTTCAGGACGTTACCATTACCCCAGTGATGAATTGGAATAACTGAATAACCAACATCAGTATCTGTGTTGCTGCAGATAAACATTCAAGACATGTATGGTAGCCCTGTTTGCTCTTCCCTTAGACCGTATATAAGCTGATTCAGGTCACATATAGTTTGTCGAACACAACTTCGAAGTTCGGACAAACTGTTTTAAACCTTAAGACTAAATCGGACAGTGGGTAAGCTAGAAAAGTGTTTTTGAAATGCCAATTAAGGCATTACTTGTGTAGTATTCCTTGGAAACACAAAATTAAATTAGTGTTATCCATGTCGAGTGGTGTAAGAATTAACCACTGCTTTCGTTTCTAGGCGAAGGATATAGATTAGGGTTACCAGATTAACTAATGGAAATGTAGGACACATTGGTAAAAAATGTAAGACATTTGTCAAATATGTAGGGCATTATCGCTCAATGAAAAAAAATGTTAATTTCAATTTAAATGCTATTTATAATACTCACAGGCATATACATTAATATTTTTTTTTAATTCTGACATATACAATTTTAAATATGTTAATCAATAGCAGTCAGTTATATTTCTCTGAAGAACTAATCCTGTGCCAAACATTTAGCTTGTTTGAAATATAATCAAAAAATTACAAACAGCTGAAGTTTTTAAAATTATGCTTTACAAAAACAATACCTTTTACTGAATCAACAGATAATCTGTTCCTTTCATCTGTTCTCTGTGCTATTATTAGTGAAAATACTCTTTCAACATTAGCATTATGTGCAGGAATATCAAAAAACTACTGAATTAGTTTTAACAGTTCAGAATGGCAGTCCTCATGATTGCTACCACTAAAATATCTAACCCACTTATCATTACAGATCAATTTCTCAAGTTCAGAGCTATGATTCTGCAAAAACTGGTTCACATTACATGTCTCAGCACAACACTTGACATCATCTATTACAATGCCTTTATCACTCAAGAACTATACACACTTTTGTGCACCATCCATGCATACTTGATCATTTAAATTTAACCACCTAAAACAACTGATTTCTGAAAAGGACACACACTATTTATCTAAATAGCCCAGGCATTCGCCATACAACGAAACAGTCTCCTGCTCAAAATTGTCAGCTTCTTTATCAAGGCCCTCCTCCACAGCACTTATCAACACATTTTCCGTCTTTAATGACATGAAATTACTCTCTAATCTATTCTTAAGAAGACAATACACATTATCTAAAATTGCGATCATCTCAACAATGGATGTTTCTTCACTTTCAAGTTATTGTATCTCATGGTGGAACACAGACATCAATGAATGTAAGTGATATAAATAGGTGTTACACAAACTGTTTTCAAAGAAAATCTTTAGAACTTTTGGAGCATTGAATATAGACAAAAAGTAAAATTTTAAAGCCTCATACATTTCAATTATTCTATCAAGTGCAGGGAACAGAGATAACCAGCTGGTTTTACTGTGACTAAGAAGCTGTTTGTAACTAATTTCTACAAACTCACAATAATGCTTGAGTTCCTCAGTATATGTAGAAAAGTAAGTGTACAGCTTGAAAACAATACACTCTAAATCTACACTTAAAATATCCGACCCATGCTGAATGACATTGTTAAGAATGTGAGCTGGGCAACCTACTATAACTAAATTTTCATTAATATAAGACTTTAGTTTGGTGAATACATTTTTGCCTTCTGGTCGACTTATACCACCAAAGTTTGTGTTCTTATTGTCAGCACCAAATGCGACACATTTCTTTTCCATTCCTGCACCTACTAAAGTGTCTCGAACATAATTATGCTGATATTGTTTGAGCACTTTCATTTGATGTAGTTTTAATTTCGATTACGTTTGTCTGCGTACCGCCAGCTTTAAGGTCAAAATATCGTATTAAAATAGGGAATACTTTCTGGGAACCATGATTACTGCTGTCGGTACTAACACCAAAAAAAGCAATTTCTTCTAGACGATGTATCGGCACGTTAAGAGAATGTGGTAGAAGGGCTTCGTTAATAATCACTTCTTGCGCACGAAACTTTCTTCGCAATTTGTGAATCACTGTATATTTTTGCGTTTAGTTTCGGCGTGCAGTCCATGGATTTGTATGATGCGTGGTGATTAACATCGTGAAATGCAAGTGATGCCTCTGCAGCGCTAACACGACATGCTGACTGTGTCGTTTGAGCAAAGAAACTTTTAATATCTGAAGTACCCGCAGAATTTTGAGGTGTTTTATGTTTCTTCCAAATCTTGTGCATCTACAAGAGAAATGTTTCCGTCTTAATACAGTGATAATATACCAAACTTATCAATTACAAATTAAAACTCTTTAAATAATCGCCATAGCAATATGCCGATCAAAGTCAGATGAAAGATAAAAAAACTATTTGATAACCTTACCTTTGTGTGCAACAGAAAAATACGTTCCTCGAGGACAAATAAGGCATTGTGCTTCGTATTCGCTTCTTCCTGCCTTGAAACATTCATACTTAAACGACAATGCGTCACTGAATTTGCATTTTCGTTCGGCATTTGGCGTGTAAAAGAAGCACTGTGAATTAACTGTTGACTTTCCACGAACTTAATCTTCGATAACCAAAGTGCAAATGGAAGAGAGAGAAAATCAAGTCATTGGCTTCTCACATCTGTATTATGATTCGTTGTCTCGATTTCCCGTCATTCATCGCACCGTTACCAACATCTGCACAGCACGCAGACACCGCCGACACCGAAATTCATTTTAACCCAGAGTTCAAATGCTGTGTAGCCACATCCATCATTCTTTGTTACTAATGGAATGTATATGCTGTATCACTGTAGCTGTCTTGCCACAGAGACTTGCAGTTGCGGTTGATAACCAATCATTCGTTTCTATTTTCACAGCTGCCAGTTCATTTCTAACGATCACTGTTTGTTTCTGAAAATGTAGGACATTAGAGACTTTTCAAAATTTTCCCCCGGACGCAGGACAAACGGTTAAAATGTAGGACATGTCCGGGAATTTCCAGACATCTGGTAACCCTAATACAGATGTAGTACTCAACTGATTACTGTTTTGGAAATTCAGCAGACTACATAAAATACGAAAGTACCGTATTATGTAACAAACTGGACTCCTAGATGTCATTCGATAGGTGCAAAGAAAGTAATGTATTGCATTATTAAAACTGATTGCATACTTGCAAAATAAACACAGAAGTATTCTAATTACTACACATACACATCAGAGTTAACAAAAAATGTGTTTCTGTACTGCTTAGATACATATGTTTCACCTTTATCAATGATAAACTTGTTTCTTTACCTTCTGAAGCTTATCCGCAAACAAAAATTTCAGAATGAAGTATATGAGTACGTTTTGAAGAAACTTCTGACAATTCTTTAATATGTCCCAACCATCCAAAACATCTCTACTGTCCAAAGTGTGAGATATAACTATATCTGTCGTTATGCACAAGCAACAGGATTAGTATCCATGCTGAATATTTCACTCTGCAGCGGAATGCACATGATTGTGATTCAGGACTGGGAATTGGAAAAAGGCTCTATCCCCTCGGACGTCCAGCTCATTATTTATGACGAAAAAGCCTCGGCTGAGCTTAGAAAGCAGAGGAGAGCTACTGGTAAACTGATGCCTCGAGCAGGGATGTGAGCTATGACTGAGCTGATCCATCAGTGAGAGAATATTCTGTGAAAGGTCCGAGTTCGATTCTCGGTCCCTCGCGATATGGTAATCCGTTACAAAATTCCGCCACCAACTGTAACAGATGATAGTGACGATCAGTAACTTCAATTTGGTCGTACACAATACTCATTAACGAATTTTCGTATGTATCATAGCATCGTATTTTAATATTGTAGCACACAATGATTCTACGCCATTGAGCCAAAACATTATAACCACTTGTTTAATAGCGTGTTGGTTCACCTTTGCGATCCTGTGTGACACGGATTCGACAAGTTCTTGGTAGTTTCCGAAGCTTTGTGGCACCGGTTATTTACAGACATGTTACATAATTCTTGTAAATTACCTACCAATGGATTATGGACATCGAGCTGGTGGTCGATGATGTCGCAGATGCATTCCAACTGGTTGAAATCAGGTGAATTTGCTGGTCAGCATATCAACAGGGATTCACTATCGTGCTCCACAAACCACTGTAGCATGATTCTGACCTTGTGACACAGAAAGTTATTCTGCTGGAAGATGCCATAACTATCGGGGAACATATCAATCATTAGGGATGCATGTGATCCCTCATAATGTTCACGTAGTGCACAGACGGTGCCCTCGATTGCTTCAATAGACCTCATGAAAGCCCAGCTGCATATTCAAAGTAGCATACAGGTCCGTTTCCTATCATGCTTCTGGCGGCTGCAGCAGATGACGCAGCCTACTGCCCGATTGGAAGGTATTGGTTCCTAAGCAGCGTCTGCGACCTGTGGTGGGACGCATCAGCCGTGCAGCAACACCGCTCGGAGAGTAACGCTGCCTCAGCCGCTGCTCACAGTAATGGGCAGCAGTAATCGGATTATTTAGCCAGACTACTGTCCCTACGACACTTTTGAAATACTTCATGTATGAATCTAGAACGGGGAAACTTATATTGGCAACCTCACCCCCCAATAAGCGGTACAAGACTTTTAGATGGTGGTAGCCCTCCCAGTTAGCCGTGCGGTCTAACGCACAGCTTTCCGGATTGGGAAGAAGCACCTGGTCCTCGGCACGAATCCGCGCGGCGGACTTGTGACGAGGTCCGGTCTGTGGATGGATTTTAGGTGGTTTTCCATCTGCCTCAGCGAATGCGGGCTGGTTCCCCTTATTCCGCCTAGACAACACTATGTCGGCGATTGCTGCGCAAACAAGTTCTCAAGTTCTCGACGTACGCGTACACCACCATTACTCTACCACACAAGCATAGGGGTTACACTCGTCTGGTGAGACGTTCCCTGGTGGTGGTGAGGGGAGGGGGGGGAGGGGGGGAGGTCCACCGGGGGCTGAACTGCACAATAACACCGAAAGAGTGGTTCGGTGTGGGGCGGCGGTGGGATGAAGTGGACTGCGGTAGTCGTCGTGGGGTTGTGGACCACTGCGAATGCGACGGGGACGGAGCCTCTCCGTCGTTTCCAGGCCCCTGGTTTACATACAATACAATCCGATTTATGTGGTAGTAGCGCAGTTTTCTCTTTGCCGCAATGCGTTTTGTTGCAAAAATCTTGAATGTTTCGTCTACACAGCTTTAAAATATTTATTAAGGGATCAAACGACTTGTTCTAAACACCATGAGCTACACAGGAAAAGTATACTTCCCAAACCGGTTTTTCGATGTTTAATCCAAAGCCAGTGGCATCTCGTACAGAGGAACAAACAACTGTATGTACATCAATTTCTGCACCATGACAACTGTATAAACATTCTAAGACAAAAAAAAAAAGAAAAAACACACACACTATGAAGGAGTTATCCAAATCGACATATTGCTGTGCTGTTTAAGGTTGTCTCGGATCACTACCAAATTGGTTCTGCTATGAAAAGAAACGGCACCCCAGACCATCACTCATGTTTGCCAGGACATTTGGCGGGTGACAGTGAGGTTGGTATCCCACCGCTGTCCAGGGCGTCTCCAGACACGTTTTTGCTGGTGATCGCGGCCTGGAATCTCATTGACTGGAGGACAATTGTCTTCAGTGATGAGTTCCGCTTCAAACTGAGTCCTGATGGCCAGCAAAGACCCGGGCAGGAGTGGGATACCAACCTGTCACCCACCACAAGGCCCAACAATCAGAAAAGTTTTACTGGGTTACAATTCCCCGGCCGCTGTGACCGAGCAGTTCTAAGCGCTTCAGTCCGGAACCACGCTGCTGCTACGGTCGCAGGTTCGAATCCTGCCTTGGGCATGGATGTGTGTGATGTCCTTAGGTTAGTTAGGTTTAAGTAGTTCTAAGTTCTAGGGGACTGATGACCTCAGATGTTAAGTCACGCAGTGCTTAGAGCCTTTTGAACCATTTTTGGTTGCAATTTCATTTCACAGCAGGCTCCCTTTAGTTGTTATCCTTGACAGCCTTACAATATAGCGGTACGTTGACGATGTTCTACACCCCATATTGTTACCCTTCATGGCTAGCCATCCTGGGCTCACGATTCCGGAAGATAATGCCCTCCCGCACACGGTGAAAGTTTCTGCTGCTTGTCTTCGTGCTCCCCAGACTCTACCTAGCCCATCTAGGTCGTCAGATTTCTCTCCAGTTGAAAACGTCTGGATCATTATAGCCAGAGCCTTCCAGTCGGTTCTGGATTTTTACCATTTAACACGCCAATTGGACATAATTTCGCACGATATCCCTCATGAAGATTTCCAACAAGTCTATCAGTGAATGCCAAACCGAATAACTGCTTGTGTAAAGGCTAAAGGTGGGCCAACTCGTTATTAACTTGCTTAATTTATTAAGAATTTATGAAGTCCATCCAGTCAGATAGTACACAGATTGTCTTGTATGTTGTTGTTGTCAAATCTTAGGCAGTCATAATGGTTGATCACGTCTGGCATAACCGTCTTACCGTGTAAACATGGAACTGGCAGACCAAAGTAGGGCTGAGCAGGTGATATTCGCGTTCGAGCAAGCTCGAGATTTCTCAATACGCTGCAGAGTTCGATATGGTATCGAGCTTGTTCAAATAGTCATGTGACATCTGACTCTTGCAGCGCGTGAGTAAGGGATACGCAAGCAACTATGATCTAATCACAATGATAAGCTATGGTTCTGCTTAAAGTTCGACAATTTTGTGGAATACAGAAGTAAGTAGACTTAAATTCTACCATTGTACACACTCCTATAGTGTTTAAACAAATTTGCAAGTTCTCATTCGTTACTGGTATTTATGGATATATCAATATTTACACTGAATTTTAAATGAAGGTAAAGGACAAAGACGAATATATTGTCCTCCAAAAAATACTACTTGTTTGGACCCAGTATAATATTATTTGTTTGTGAGTGGCGTTAGTGATTTACCAAATAGGCAGGAAAGGGTCAATTCAATCCCTGTTCACACATTAAAATTACAGATAAAAATTGTAGCGGCACCATCGTTTAGGATAGGGAAAGTTAGTTTTGTGCGATATTCTGAGCACTAGTCACAGCCAGGTGCAGGGCGGATTGCAGTGAGTTACGCATACCAACAGTTGTGAAGTATAATAGAGGTCACAGGGCCGTCAAATTGCCGAATGAGTATACGTAGCGGTTTCCATGTCGCAAATCACAGGCAGAAGGGGCCCATGGGCTAACCTAGCGTGTTATGAGTACGTGACGCGAAGTGGCACATATGGCAAAACAGAGGCACCAAGCCACATGTAAATAGGTGCGAATTTCTAACGAGATTCATTCAAGTGTGGCAGCTAACCTGGACAGTGGGGCGTGTCACACCACCAGCTACACGCAGAAGCAGATGGGGCGCCAGTGTTCCAGTCCACAGCGGGTCACTGGTTCGACTTTCTGTGGCTGACGCGGGATCCATAGCCAGCCAACGGCAGGCCATTCCATGGCTCACAACCGCGGGCAGTCGTCCTGGCTTCCAACACACGCCAGAGGCACCCCTAGACAAGGGCCGCAGATTCGGATGCCAGATTGCGGGCACTTGTTGCCGCCGCGATCTTAGCCACACCGCCGAGAAGCACACAACTGGCCGCCTGCAGCTCACACCGAGCGGCACTGAGTTGGCAGGGACACAGACTGCCGGGTCAACTGCCGGCATCCTGATGACTCCGCATTCTGCTGCCGTACAAGACCATCACACAGAGCATGCATGGGTCACTGAGGCCGATATTCCGTGCCAGGCCATTTCGCAGACAGCGAAGTGGAGACCTCAGTATTGCGGTACCCAGTGACACAGACCAAGGGGAACATGGCACTGTAGTTGGAAACACTTGGAAAGCTCGAACGAGTCTTAACACCGTGCCTCCTACCTCTTCCCAATACATTTCGTCATACTGATATATTCGGAGGCAGAAGTTCCCATTACAAAATGTACCCTATTTTAATCAGTTTGCAAATAGATGGCAAAATTCAAGTTAAATAGTCAGGAAAATCAAGAATTAAATGCTGCATAATCAAAATATATTTTAATAAAATGAATTTATTTTTTTGCGCGAGAGTGAGTAACAGCAGCAAGACGCATCTTGGAGATAGTACCATCAGACCATCACTAGATTATTTTTTCCATAGGTCTTGAATACGACATTTCGTAATGATGTGGAATGTGTCAATTTAACTTAAGTTTTCTTTACACAATATAATAATTTTTTAACAGTTACTACTTCATATCTAATAATTCATCTATTGAGTAGAAGGAGTTGTCTTTCAGAAATTCTTTTCATTTGTTTTTAAATGTTGGGTGGCTATCTGTCAGGCTTAATGCTACTTGACAAGCGACTAAGGATTTTTCTGGCATCATAATTCATCCCTTTCCATGCTAAAGTCACATTTAACCCAGAATAATAAAGATCATCCTTTATTCTAATGTTGTAGCTATGCATTTCACTATATTTTTGAACTGAGATGGGTTATTAATAACAAATTTCGTAAGTGAATATATGTATTGTGAAGCTGCTGTGAGTATTCCAAGTCCCTAAATAAATGTCTGCAATGTGATATTGGATGAGCTCCAGCTGTTATTCTGATTACAAGCTTTTGTGCAATGAATACTTTTTCTCTTAATCATAAATTACCCCAAAATATGATGCCATATGATAGCAGTGAATGAAAACAGGCATAGAAGGCTAATTTATTGATATATTTATGACCAAACTTTTAGACAACACTAATAGCGTAAGTAGCCAAAGCTAACTGTTTCAGCAGATCATCAATGTGTTTTCTCCAATTCAATTTCTCATCAATGCACACACCCAGAAATTTTAATATTCTGCCTTAGCAACAGATTTCTGTTCAAAGTATTTATTTTAAAAAAAGTGTTATGCCATTTACCGTACAGAATTGCATATACTGTGTTATCTCAAAATTTAGTGAGAGTCCATTTCTGGAGAACCACTTAATAATTTTCTGAACAATATTATTTACAATTTCCTCAGCTGATTCTTGCTTGTTGGGCGCGATTACTATACTTGTATCATCAGCAAAAAGAACTAGCTTTGCATCTTCATGAATACAGAGTGGCAAGTCATTAATATACATTAAAAAGAATAAGGGGCCCAAGACTGAACTTTGTGGGACACCATTCTGGATACTTCCCCTTCTAGAAGATTCTGCTGAGTTTTGCAGACTATCTGTACTGTTAATTCCAACCTTCTACATCCTTCCAGTTAAATATGAATTAAACTATTTGTGCACTGTCTCACTCATGCCACAATACTTAAGCTTATCTAAAGGAATTTCATGATTCACACAATCAAAAGCCTTTGAGAGATCACGAAATGTCCCAATGGATGATGTTTGGTTATTCAATGCATTTAATATTTGATCAGTGAAAGCATATGTAGGATTTTCTGTTGAAAAGCCTTTCTGAAAACCAAACTGACATTTTGTTAGTGCAGCATTTTTACAAATATGTGATGCTACTCTTGAATACAATACTTTTTCAGGAATTTTGGATGAAGCTGTCAGAAGTGAGATTGGGTGGTAGTTCTTAGCATCAGACCTGTCCCCTTTTTATGCAAAGATTTAACAATAGCTTATTTCAGTCTACCTAGAAACAATGCCCTGTATCAGTGGGCTCCTACGTATGTGGCCAAGAATCCTACTTATCTGCTGGGCATAAGCTTTCAGCACTGTGTTGGGAATTCCATTAATTCCATGTGAGCTTTTACTTATGAGTGAATTTATTATTTCCTAATTTCTGTAAGAAAGGTGGGTTGAATTTCAGTTTTATCTAATTACATATGTATTGTCTCTTCTATTTACCAAATCGAACTTGCTCAGTTCAAACACCGTTGAAATGTTATATATATATCTTATTCTGTAACTCTGTTTGTTCATTAAGTTTGTTTCCCAATTTTTTCTTTGTGCAGTTTTATATTTCAGTTTCTTCCAGAATATTTTTACGTCGGGCAAACAGGGAAAAACTTCAAAAAGGGTTCCACAGGACATATTAATGTTAGTGAAGCCAGTCCCTCAGTATTCAGTGCTCGTTTAAGAGATTACAACAATTCTGCTAATAACATTAATAAAAATATTACCATTTTTTCTAAGGCATAAAAAGGCAGATTATTAAATATTATAGAAGGAACTGAAATATACACCCATATGACGAAACAGCCAGACGACATATTTAATTAATAAAGATGTATATACAAAATTTTAACAGTGATTCAACCGATTAAGCTGGGTGTGAATTCTCTCCATATCCTACATGTAAAGTAGTCTAATTTGATGTTTTATGTAAGATTATTTTGCAATTTCATACCTTTCGTATATTTTACCTTTGTATACCAATTGCTCGAAGATTGTATTTCACAGGTATGAATGCAAGTCATAGACGTATATAAATATGATCCCTTTGACCTGTCAGTTCCATGTTTGCACTATATGACAGTTATGCCAGATCAAGAATTGTCACTGCCGAAGATTTGACAACAATGACATACGCGAAGACCAGTGTACTACATGATAGGATGGATTTCATATCCTATCGTATTAACTGATATGAACGTCATTGCTATAGAGATACTTAATGTAAGCAGATTTATGTTGTTGTTGTCATGTTGTAGGAATTTATGTACATACAGTTGTTTGTTCCTCTGTATCACATTCCACTGGCTTTCGGTTATACACTCGAATATCGATTTGGCACATAAACGTTTCAGGTGCAGCTCATGGCGTTTAGAATAGCTTCTTTAATAAGTGGTTTGTTGCTGCGCTCCAGGAAAAGGGTCCCTAAGTGGATTGTGCAGACAGGTTACAATGATTAAATTCACTGTTGTATCAGAATTTACAGGAATCAGAATATAAATATGTGAAATACCTGACGCAATAACGCAAAGCCGTTTTATGACTCTCCATGAGTTCGGCAGTGGTGGTAATTAAAAACTGCTTTCTTGCTGACGACACTTGCAGCTGG
This sequence comes from Schistocerca serialis cubense, assembly GCF_023864345.2. Taxonomy (NCBI): domain Eukaryota; kingdom Metazoa; phylum Arthropoda; class Insecta; order Orthoptera; family Acrididae; genus Schistocerca; species Schistocerca serialis. The sequence continues at coordinate 919,622,837 of NC_064638.1, read as the reverse complement.
CTGAGAATAGAATTTCGCCATGTTTGCACTTAGACGAATATGTGGCAAAACGATGTCATAATTGGGCAGTTTGCAAGGTGGTGATAACATAGTGAAATGTTGTCCTGTACTACTCTTGTGTCACTTTCATTTCCACGTGAGTCAACATCAGTGAACATAAACTTGTAATTAAAATCGACGATAAATGTAACACAACGCATAAAACATATTTGTAACTATAAAACAGTGTACCACTATGGGTACGGGAAAATTTTGCACATGATTTCCATCGATGGTTCTACCACAATTTGGAAAATTCCATTAGGTTCAAAGTCCTCAGATTTCTTCTTCCAATCAAGAGGGTGGCTGCAAAAATAGAGGCGTTAATTTCTTCTTAATTACTAACAGCGTGAATCGTGCTATTCTGTTGATGTAGCTCCGCTATATTCCGAATGGAAATGCTTGTTGCAATGTACTTAAAACACACTTAAATCAATTTTAAATTCGGAAGATAAAAGCGAGACGCACATCAGAATTGAAAGTTATAGATAACTGCCCTTCCTGATTTAGAATAAGATGCAATTATTCCCTAATAATTAATGCTGACACATTGCAGTTGAAGGTGTTAACAGATACCTATCAAAAAACGGCTTAAAAAAAGGAAAAGTAACTGGACCTCTTACTTCAGATCAATGTAAAAAATGGTCACTGGCTGATACACTGGCATTTCTTGGAAGAGCGGACAGTAAGAGAGAATAAAGTATTCTTCATCATTTTCTCTATCCTTAACTTACATATATACATTCATACATTCATAGTCATGAAATTGTAGTTAAATTCATTAGAAATGAAATTGTTTCCTCACAGAGGTGTATCAAACATTCAGCGTTCTGCTATCAGCTCTCAGGGAGCTGATGATAAAACAGTTGCACTAGAGCTTCCTTCGACAGAGAATGAAGATTCATTTGTTGAATTCCTTCCATAGACTAGTAAAAGGCAGAAACGAAATTATAAAATTTTAGAACGTTTGGAAGCAAGGAGCATCGAAAGGGAAAACAGAACTTTAAACAGATGCCTGATAAGGATGTCGATTTATTTCTCAGAAATATACCATTGTCAAACAAAAAATTGAGGCAACACTTAGTCAAAGATGAAAAATGGTGTCATTGCAGATAGTTTCCCATTTATAAAATCTTAACGAACAATCAGCATGTTCAACATCCCCAACTATTAATATTGCCGCACCATTATCACCACCAAATTTAGATTTTATAAAAAAACAATAGAACTGAACATAACTAATAATTCACAAAATGATAGGGTAACAAATTTCAATTAGTTCAGTTTTCACTGTTGCACAACAAAATGAATCTTAGATAAACCACTGTAGTTTTTAAACTATTGTGCTTTTTCTCACCTTAACGTTACAGCTAATTTTTCGTCAGGTGTTCTTGGATACAGACATCTATTGCATGAACCCTTGTAGAAACCTTCTTTGAGCAGATCTAGGACGTAGTTAAGCCAGGCAATATTTAATCTGCTGAACTCAATAAACTTTCAGTCGTCGTTTCATAAATGACGATTAATAAGAGTCATAAAGAAAGCTTCAGTTTTTCCGTTATGTAATAATTACATTATTGTTGGCGTAGAATGGCTTCTCCTTCAGCATTTTCTTCCAGCATAGTATAACAATAAATCACCATCACTCATTTTGAGACATGTGCGTCTGCTTGCATGAACTGCGCTGCGGGCTACTTACATTTAGGCGCACTCAGAGCCAGCTCCCTCAAGCAGAATACAGCAACTTCCATTTTCTTCATGCTGTAGTGAGATATGGCTTACAATCCGGCGTTTAAAACAATTTCGATGTGTTAGCAACATTTAGTACTCAGCAGTGTATCACCTAAAATTAACTTAACATAAAGTAACCAATGACAACATTTTTCACTGCAAATTCTTCAAATTCTATATAATATCTTACTTGGAAAATGAAGAATCGAAATACGAAATAGTTATGGCCTATATCGAAAACATACACACTTCAACTTGGAGTTGAGATGTGAAATTATAAAATATGAAACAATTGATTTACGTGTGCAAATTAGTTTCCTCAGACTCGAATGATAAATGTTAGTTTTTTAATGGAAAAATAGAGCCTGAATCAAAAAGCTAACTCCAGGAGCTGATGTAGCTTTGCTTCATTTAGATATAGTATTTTCTACACCAAGAAAATCTAAACACTCATTTTTCTCATGCAAGTACGATTAGCCGAAAGCTATAGCCGCTTCATGGGAACTGCTCGTAAGGCTAAGCGCAAAATGAGATATGTATAGCGCATGTGACGTGACGCGACACTACAACTCGTCGCGCACATTTCGCAAGTGCAGCGCAGGTCCTGCGTGCGCATATTGGCATATTGAGACGCATACACATAACGTGCACATGCCGGTTGGCGACGCTCAACACTGACAATCGAAGCGCGCCCACCCTGTAATCTTTCTCAAACTATTTTACAGAAACTGTTCAGTAAAAATATCTCATTTTTGCTTTACTTGTAGCGTTACATGTCAACTTCATGCCGGAGTGCCAATCATCTCGCTAATGCTCATACTTGTTACGATATACGAATTTTCATAAGACACTGTGGAAAATTCGAAAAGTTTGCAATGACAATTAGGGATCGCTACAAGTTTGCGTTTGGTGCGAATTACACCAATAGTTGCTGCGTGTGAAATATAGCTAACATATTGAACTTTTCTTTACACTTCGGAGGATGCCTCAATCCGCGTCCGACCTTGAGAAAATGTGTCCTAAGTAGTGCGTTCACTCCTGATCTCACGCCCGCGAGAATGAAATATTCACTGCATCCCTCATATCTACTAAACCACTCAAGACATCGAAACGAAATTTTGGCGAATGATAGCACACAAGGAGGAGAGTATTTTACCGATTCGTAAAAACATGGAACTTTCTTATCTATGGCGATATATCAGAAGTTATACTTTCTTTTTTTTTTACTCCAGTTACCGTAATTTTTTAAGAATTATCGACAGCTAGTGAAACACGCGTTTCCTAGTACGAAAATAAACATGAAATTTCTTCTTTTATATTACTGAAAACAGACACAATGAGGTTTCTTGTAAGCTGTTGAGCTCTCTGGTTGCCAAGTACTTGTTTAATGAGATACTCTGTTTCAGAATCCTGTCGCAATAGCTTCTGCAAGATGATTTTGTGCAAATTATACTGTGTTTTGGCGAAGAAAGTACAATTAAACCTGTCAACAAGAGAAATAAGGCAGTTACTTATAAATTGTAATGCTTCTTCGAATGATAAAGGTCAACAGTTCACATAAAAATAAATTGCTAATTCTGTTTGAATTTTGGGTGGATCACCGCGACTCATCATATTTTTAACACTGAACGACTGTAATTGAAACTTACCAAAGGATTTTATTGTTCTTCTTCATCAGAAGAGTATTAAAATAATGGCGAACGTACCTTTCAGGCAGAATGATATGCACAAGGTTGGTTGGTTGATTTGGGGGTAGGGAACAAACAGCGATGTCACGGTTCCCATCAATTTTGGGAAGGGTGTGGAGGGAAGTCGGCTGTGCTCTTTCAAAGGAAGCATCGTGGCATTTGCCTGGAGCTATTTATTGAAATCGCGGAAATCCGAAATCAGAATGGCCGGACACATGTTTGAACCGTCGTCCTCCCGAATGCGAGTTGAATGTCATAACCACTGGGCCACCTCGCTCGACATGCACGTGCCAGATGCTGGTTACTCACGTATAGTTGGCCAAACTGACAATGTGTGACTCATAAATAAAATAGTTGTTATTGAGAAAAGTAAACAATTGATCTGTCGCACAACACAATGATCAGTATATTGTCAACAGCTGAGAATAATGCATGTGACAGAAATGCGGAAGCTTGCCAAACGTGCCTTGTGACAGGAAGCGTTCACTTCGTTCGAAAAACACCGTCATGAAAGTAGATCGATCTTTGTCAGCAGTACATTTCAACAAATAAAATACGTCAAATCACCACACTCATTCAGGATACTCATACTCTCGGAGTAATTCGGATCACTCCTTTATTTGTGTAGTTTGTATAATTAGATTATTACTGCTGGTAGCGTGAATGCAACCACTGAAATGCTTTTTCTCATCACGACTTTTTCTCGTCACGACGGAGCCAATTAAAACATTGTATTCATGAGGGCTTCTCGATTACTTCTAGCTTGCATTGGAAATGTGATGTCCAAATTTATGTAGTATTTGTCTCTTATTACATCCACATCCAAGTAATGATAGTAATATTGGCCTGAAACCCTTTGGTAAGTTTCCATTCCAGTCATTCTGTGTTAAAAATACGATGGGTTATGGGAATTCAACTAAAATTGCAACACAATTGGTGATTTATTTTTGCATAAATTGTTAACCTTTTCACTATTTACAAATAATTGCTACATTTCTCTTGGTGACAGGTTTAACTGTGCTTCTTTTGCCTAAACACAGTACAATTTGCGCAAACTCACCTTGTAGCCCCGGGTTCCCGGGTTCGATTCCCGGCGGGGTCGGGGATTTTCTCTGCCTCGTGATGACTGGGTGTTGTGTGATGTCCTTAGGTTAGTTAGGTTGAAGTAGTTCTAAGTTCTAGGGGACTGATGACCATAGATGTGAAGTCCCATACTGCTCAGAGGCATTTGAACCATTTTTTCACCGTGTAGCACCTGTTGCGACAAATTCTGAAACAGAGTGCCTCATTAAACAAGCAACTGGCGACCAGAGAGATCAGTAGCTTACAGAGAACCTCATTGTGTCGATTTGCAGTAACATAAGAGAGAAAATTTCATGTTTATTTTTATACTAGAAAAATCTCGTTTCACTGGCTCTAGATGACTCTTAAAAAATTACAGCCAGTGGAGTGAAAACAAAAATAAAATAAAAATTACAACTTGTGATACATCGTCATAGACAAGAAACTTCTGTCTGTTAAAAATGTGGCAAGAAGCTCTCCTCGTTGGGTGCTATCATTCGCCAAAATTTCGTTTCGATGTCTCCAGTGGTTAGGAGATATGAGGGATGTTATGAATATTTCACTCTCACTTGTGTGCAATATGGAGTGAACGCACTATGTACGATCCTTTTTCTCTAGATTGGAGGCAGCAAGAGATCTCCTCCCAAGTCTAAAAGAAATTCAGTATGTTAGCTAAATTCCATACGCACAACATATAGTGTAATATGCACCAAACGCAAAATCATAGCGACCCCTAATTTTCATTGCAAACTTTTCGAAATTTTCCGCAGTGTCTTACTTAAATTGTTATATCACAATCAGTATGACCATAAGCGAGATGCACTTCACCACAAAGCTGACATATAGTGCTAGAAGTAACGTAAAAATCAAATATTTTTACTGACTAGTTTCTGTAAAATCGTTTGAGAAAGATTACAGGGTGCGCGCGCTTCGATATTTTCAGTGCAGAGTGTCAACCACAGCGTGCAAAGTATGTGTAAGCATCTCAATATGCGCAGGACCAGTGTGGCACGTGCGGAACGTGCACGTCGCGCTGCAGTATTGTGTCACGTGACACATGCTATATACATCTCAATTTGTGCTTAGCCTAACGCTGAGCGCAAATTGAGATGCATAGTGTGACATGGCGTAGTGCAGCACACGTTTTTGTAACTCAACAGGTTTAAGCGCGGCTGCACAAACTGGAATGCAACGCGATGATGTCATGACACGCGCCAGGTCATGTAGCGCTGTGCTTGCGGCACAGTTTCTCGCCCCGCAGCCATGCAATCATTTTGGTAGGCATGTGGCAGGGAGCGGGAAAGCGGCCTCCCGCATGGTTCCTCAGGCAACCCGAATATGGCCAGTGGTAGTGTTGGCCATCTGAAAAATATTGCCTCGTTGCTAAATTGTCACTGAGTAGTGTTTCGTTTTTCGCCATTTAAGCTCTTGATCTTTTTTCAATAGTTCATTCTATTTTTCAGTTATTTATATCTATATAGTTTTGTTGTTTTATTTCGTTAATGTTTTCCTTTTGTCACGAACAATGCACAATGTAGTGACTGGCGGATCATTAACCGCTGGGATATATCATCTGCCCCTACAATGTCTTCAAATTGCAAGAAGGGACAGTAAAAAAACATGTGATCAAGAATCAAGGCCAGAAGTTTTAAATATTATACCGTGAAACAAGGATGTCCACATGTTGTTTATGCTCACGTTTCTGTACAATCCGTTACAAAAATTCGAAAAGTGGAATTTCCCATTTGTGCTCCTGATAAAAACCGTCCAAGATTTGAAGTATATGAGTTTCACTATGATCACTTGGATATGAATGTAAGAACAGACTTTATACTATATGCATGCGCACATCACATTTTCACTGTAAGCTAGAAACAGTCGAGAAACCCCACTCGATGACAATGTTCTAAATGGCTCGCAGTGTAGAGAGAAAGCATTTCAGTGATTACATATACAGTGTCATCTTCGATAAACTTTTTATTCAACGGGCTACACAAGTGATGAATGCGATCGTAATTATGCCGAAAGTATGAGTGTCCTGCAAGAGTCTGGTGATACAGTATGTTTAACTTACTGAATTTTATTGCTGACAAGGTAGGCCTACATTCTTGACAACGTTTTTTCGAGCGACATCAACTCATTCCCACGCAAGGCACACCTGGCTAGCTTCCGTATTCCTGTCATGTGCAACATTCTCAACTGCAGTTAGTGCACTGACCGTCGAGGTGTGCGATAGATCAGTGGTTAACTTTTTTCAATAACAAACATTCTATTCGGTAATCAAACATCGTCAGTTTGGCAAGCCATAGGTGAGTAATCAGCATCTGGGAAGTGCACGTGACTCTGTCTGAAGGGTACGCCCTTCATTATTTTCATACTGCTCAGATGAAGAACAGGAATAAAACCCTTTAGTAAGTTTCCATTCCAGTCGTTCAGTGTTAAAAATACGATGGATTACGGTGATTCAACCAAAACTGCAAGAGTACTGACGACTTATTTTCGTGTGAATTGTTAACCTTCTCTCATTCGAAGAAGCATCACCATTATCGAATAACGGCTACATTTCTCTTGCTGGCAGGTTTAATTGTATTTCTTTTGCCAAAACGCAGTATAATTTGCAAAAACTCACCTTGCAACAGCTATTGCGGCAGAATTCTCAAACAGTGTGTCTTGTTAATCAAGCAACTGCCGACTAGAGAGATCAATAGCTATCAGAAAACCTCTTGGTGTCGGTTTGCAGTAACATAAGAGAAGAAATTTCATGTCTATTTCCATACTAAGAAATTCTCATTGAACTAGCCATCGATGACTCTTAAAAAATTTGTCACTTGAGGGTGAAAACAAAAATGAAATAAAAACTATAACTTCTGATATATCGCCATAAATAAGAAAGTTCTGCGTGTTAACAATATGGCAAAATACTCTCCACATTAAGTGCTATCATTCACCAAATTTCGTTTCGATGTCTTGAGCAAAATAGGAGATAGAGGGATGTTATGAATATTTCATTCTCGCTTGCGTGCGATCTGCTGTGAACGCACTATGTACGATCCTTTTTCTCGTGATTGAAGGCAGATAGGTATCTCCTACCAAGTATAAAGAAAAATTCAATATGTTAGCTATACTTCATACACAGCAACATGTGTATAAAAGCACCAAACGCAAAATCATAGCCACCACTATCTTTCATTGCAAACTTTTCCAATTTTGTGTAATGTCTTACTTAAATTGGTATATCACAATAAGTATGGCCATTAGCGAGATGATGGATACTTCATCACGAAGATGACATATAATGCTACAAGTAACTCAAAAATCAAATATTTTTACTGGTTAGTTTCTGTAAAATTGTTTGAGAAAAATTACGTGGTGGGCGCGCTTCGATTCTGTAAGCGCAGAACGTCACCAGCTGGCAAGTGCAAAGAAAGTGTAGTGTCTCAGTATGCGGACCACTAGCACGGCATGTGCTGAGCGCGCCTGTCGCACTGTTGTGTCGTGCCACAGGACAAGTGCTATGCGTGTCTCAATGTGCGTCAGCTGCACTGAGATGGCCTCAGTCGACAGCCGTATCATGGGAGCAGCACCTAATTATACTGCCCCCCCCCCCCCCCCACCGGCCTGTGTATGTGGAACAGTGCATATTTCTAGCAGCGGTTCACGAAGATGACATTGTATCTGGCCACGACCATTATCTTGCATTGCAGAATGGGAACCCGCACACCTACACGTTCTGTATTGAGGTACTACCGAGCAACACATTGTCCTCTACTCCTGGTTTCACCATCCTTCAACCACTGTCCACAGATACTCATGACAACAGCACATGAACAGCCGACCAGCTTCGCCATTTCAAAGTCGCTTGTATCAATGGATTTCCCAAACTTCAGCTCAACTCTATCTTAGTGCCAATATCCAGGCTTCATTACACCCATGACATGGTGACTGCACGTTCAGAAAGTTTTGTAGAGGTCATAACTACTGTACCGTTAAGCTTGCATTAATTCTGGAAGTATTCTCCTACTATCTGATATTTATTCACTGAAAATTTAAATTAGTAACTAAAAGTCACTATTTTAGCTGCAAAAATTATTCCTAGCCTGGGGGACGCACATAAAGTCATGCTGCCGAAACTAAAACTCAACGCTGAAAAACGCATAAATCTGTATAATCTTTTAGAATCCTTTTATTTATACCAGTAAATAGCAAACATTTATTGTGTATTAAATTTTAAAATATTCACAAATTGTAGAGAACACTCATATTGAGTTTGATAGATTCCCGCAATGTGCGAGGATTTAATGTACAGGAGACATTAATAATTCGCCGCCAGTGTTGTAATGGAGACCAGCATTATTGAGACTAAAGTGTGTAAGAGACAGTATTCACAACAACTTCTGAGAAACTTGAAAGTTGCATCTAATGTATGTCAGCTTTCAGTTTCTCGTACTTTTCGCGCCTGCAATTCGCGAACAGTTTTGCTGCGGGAATTTATGCCCAATAACTTTCGTCTGAGGTGGAGATAGTCTCATTCGAGATGGGGACTCTAAATGACACTCTTTGGATAGCTGTATGTCTCGTCAAATAGGAAACAAGCAGGCGCGCGCCGGATCAACATGTTCGGTATTCGAATGAGACACGAAGAATCTTGATGGTTTTTAGCTGTTGCTGATCTAATGTATATAGAGTGAGAGACGGCTGGCTGTTACAGGTTGGGGTTGTATTTGAAAACTTACAATGAGATTTGCTTCCAGCATTCTCTGGTTACGAGCTACGAGTTAGAAGGTACCGGCAACATATTGCAAAGCGCAACTTGGTGTGGTATGTTGGTGCAAAGGAATTTACTGTTGTACGAAACCATTACAAGTGAAACTATGAACATGTTTTGTACTGTGGAGCATCCAGTCTCGATTCATATGGGTCAGAATTCGTTTTCTTTACATTACGCATTTGTATTGTACATGAACTATATAAATCACTTTGTGATTCATCTAGAGATCCTTCTTTCGCAAATATTTTGTGAGTAATGTCTTTTTAAGCAGGGGTATAGAATGACACATGGTTCATGCAAAGAGATAGAATATCACGGAGAGGCAACACCGCAACCAGAGTGGAGCAAACTGAACAACTCCGCGCCATGTTTTTGGAAGTCAAAATAAAGTCGTATGGCACGTGATAGTATCTAAGGAAATTACAAAACCTCGGGTAAAATGATAAATTCATGTATTCAGATAAAGTTAAAGACGTGAATGTGCTGGTGTATAACACAAATGCACAAACCCACTAATGGATAACATTTTTAAACGGTACTCACCCGAAATAAGATATATTCTCAGTTTTATTAATTTTGTGCATGTAGTTATACAATGCGCAAACGTTAGGCATGATTTCGAATAGAAATTCGACAATAGTTTATCTTACATGTTCACTCACGTACTATTTCACTTTCAAAAAAGCCACAGAATGACTTCCGAAAATATACCGCACAATAGTACAGTGTGGCTAAATAACGTGCCTCAGCCTATGAATACTCTATTTCTTTGGGTTCGTGTAACTTTTACTATGTTCTTCCATGTGTTTGAAACTGAAAAAACTCAGTAGTTTACGCATCATCTCTCTTAATTTATTTTCACTCTTCGCCATTATTAAATCGACAGCTTACATTTAATTATTATATTTAATATGCCACGTATTCATGGACTTTATAAATGAAACGGTAGTGAGAATTCTAACATCATCAGTAGCATTCAGCACACGTATTTATGTAATTACAGTTGCTTGCACATTTATTCAGATTGCTGGTAGCGTTTTCGTATGATTCGTTCTGGTTGCAGAAGGTAAGTTTACTTCGAGATCTACGAAGCAGCTAACGCTTTCGCAGGAGCCTGTCAGTCTTTATTTTGTCATTCTGTATTTTCAGTCTTTATGTGGAAAAGTATTTACCCTACAATTGTGAACTTAACATACTCATGGCACATGCTTCATCTATAAGATGGACCATTTATACATTTTGTAGGCCAAGTGGTTATTTCAGAGATAGGAGACGGGATCATTAAGGCGTATTTAAATATTCATTTAAGCCCACTGAGTAACTGTTGCACATAGCAAATGATTACTGTGTTAATTTGCTCTTAAATGAAATGTGTTAGTATAAAATAAAATTGTCCATGGGTCAGTTTTTTTCAGATTGTAAATGAGCGCTCTAATCACGACAATTTTCTGTAGACATTCTCATATGTACTCACAATTTGACAACAACCAGGGTAGCTGCAGTCTCACATACCTGTCTCCGAAGATATTTCCTGAAATTTTCTGATAGTAACTGACTTTACGGGACAGTTACTGTTTTCTGTTCAACTCTGCTAGTATAAGTCTTACATTTTGGTTTTATCTACATCTACATGCAAATACCAAAAGCCACAGCAAGGTGCGTATTGGAGTGTACGTTGCACCACTGCTAATCATATCTCTTCCTGTTCCACTCGAATACAGAGCGAGGGAAAAATGCCTGTCAATATGCTCCCTTACGAGTTCTAATTTATCTTATGTTCGCAATCCTTACGCGAAATGTACGTTGGCGGCAGTCAGCTTCAAACGTTCCTCGAAAAAAAAAGTCACCTAACCTCCAGGGATTCCTATTTGACTTCCTGAAGCATCTCTGTAGTACTTGCATGTTGCTCGAACCTACCAGTAACAAGTCTATCAGCCCCGCCTCTGAAATGCTTTGATATCTCCCCATAATCCTACCTGGTGGGGATCCCAGACACTGGAGCAATGTCTCACTAGTGTTCTCTATTTTCTCTCCTTTACAGATGAACCACACTTACCTAAAACTCTCCCAATAAACCAAAGTTGATCATTCGCTTACTCCTGTGCAACCCTTACATGCTCGTTCCATTACATATCGCTTCACAAAATTACGCCTACGTATTCAATCGACCTTTACGATGTCACGCTACTAATGCTCTATTCGAACGTAACGAGATTGTTTTCCCGACTCATATGCATTAACTTATATTTTTCTACCTTAATAGGAAGCTTCCATTCGCACACCAACTTCAAATTTTGTCTAATCACCTCGTACCTTTCCACAGTTACTCAGCGACGAAACCTTCCTATAAACCACAGCATCATAAGCAAATAGATAGAGATTACTGCCCACTATATCCGTCAGATTATTTAGGTATACAGAGAATAGTAGCGATCCTACCATACTGCGCTGGGGCAGTCAGGCGGTATCCTTGTCTTGCTTCCGCACTGACGGGGCTCTTTCACTTCAACAAAGGCAAAGTTTTTCGTTGTCAGTATTGAAGATCGGGCCCGCATCTCGTGGCCGTGCGGTAGCGTTCTCGCTTCCCACGCCCGGGTTCCCGGGTTCGATTCCCGGCGGGGTCAGGGATTTTCTCTACCTCGTGATGGCTGGGTGTTGTGTGCTGTCCTTAGGTTAGTTAGGTTTAAGTAGTTCTAAGTTCTAGGGGACTTATGACCACAGCAGTTGAGTCCCATAGTGCTCAGAGCCATTTGAACCATTTTTGAAGATCGGTTTGTGGAGGTTGTGGCAATAGAGAAGATGAGAAATGGATCTTTGCTGATCAAAACATCACATGCCAACCAATCTTGGGCACTTCAGGCCTGTGTCAAGTTAGGAGATATTCCAGTAACCATTTCTCCTCATAACAAGCTCAATAGAATCAGGGTGTTACCTTCTGTTGGGACCTAACGCTACATACTGATGAAGAGCTGTGTACTAATCTGGCGTGGTGTGGAGTCCATTTTGTTTGCCTCATTCAGAAGGGATCCAAGGATAATACAATGGACACTGGAGCTTTTATCCTAGCATTTGACGGCAACACGTCCTCCCACTGTTCTCATGAGGCTATCTGTAGGGTATGTGGATGGGCATCCCATCAGGGCAGCCCTTGTAACCAGTCCCCTCAGTGTGTCAGCTGTCTGGAACAGCACACTCCTCAATCACCACAGTGCTCAGCGTTCAAGAGGGAGAAGATAATTCAAGAGTACAAAATGCTTGACCACCTGTCTTACCAAGATGCAACGAAAAGGTTTGAAAAACTACATCCGATTAACATGGCCTCCAGTTTTGCGACTGTTGCGTCACAGTCCACATCTCACATGATGGTAATGTCCTGCACAACACCTCCAGGCCGTGGTCATATTCCAGGGCCTGCCCTACAGTTGGTGAAGAGAACCTCAGCTCCTTCATCCCACACGATCGGTGCAGCCAGAGATCCCTAGTGATCCACTTGCGTCAGGGATGAGGATACCAATCAAGGTGCTCCCCTCTCAAGACAAGAATGGTCTTCTTTGCTCCCAGAAGCAAAAGTGGAGAAATCTTCACAGAAATTGAAGTCTCAGAAGGATAAGAAGGATAAACAGAAACTACTTTCTGAGGCTTTGGATGGTCCGCTCCCCAGTCCTACAGCCGTCAAGCCTATGCACATGGACGACGGATTCCACGATCAGGTGGACCACGACCTGGTAGCAAAAGTAATCACACCTGTATTTTCCATTCTCCACTTTCTCAGATCTGGCAACAATGCACCATCAATGGAACTGTAATGGCTTCTATCGCCATTTTACTGAACTCCATCATTAAATGGCTACTTACTCCATAATTGGCACTGCGCTTCGGGAAACACAGTTTACGGCAACACACCTCCTGTTCTGAAAAACTACCAACCTTACTGCATCAGTAACGTTAATATCGAGAGAGAGTCTGGTGGGCTCTGTACCCTCACAGCCTCCAATATTTTCAGTGTGCAGGTGCTCCTTATCACTGCACAAGAGGCGTGGCCATTAGTGTCTACCTGTCAGTTCGGATGAGAATATGTAATGTTTATCTACCCCCAGACAGACCATTCCATTACCACGAGCTGTTACAGTTAGTGGCACAGCTCCATGCCCCCTTCATCTTATTGGGGGACTTAAACAACCATAATCCTCTGAGGGATGGTGACACTGTGTCTCGCAGAGGCCGATCACTAGAACACCCCCTTTCAGAATTGGACGTCTGCCCACTCAATATTGGAGCTGTAACCCATTTGAGTGTAGTCCACAGAGTGTTTTCAGCTATTGATCTCGCAGTTTAGAGCCCGAGTATCTTAGCCGTGATTCAGTGGTGCGTCCATGGCGATCTTTGTTACAGTGACCATTTTCCTATCGTTCTCTCCTTCTCCACTCACAAACATCTAGAACATGCTCCACATTTTTCACTTCAGAAAGCTGATTGGCAGGCTTTCTCCTCTGCAGCTACTTTTGCAGCCAGTTGTGTGACAGATATCAACAAATTCGTATAGGGGCAACAACGGTACCCTATTCCTTTTGCTCATCCCAACGACCGCCGGTGCCATGGTTGTCTGAAGATGTACCCACAGTTATCATCGAACGCGACAGGACGCTTCAACCGCCATCCCCCTATGGATAATTTAATAGCCTTCAAGAGACCCCCGACGAAAGCGTGTTTTTTAATAAAGAAAAGGAAAAAAGAGCGTTGGCAGCAACATATCTTAACTACGCGATCCCACACCCCATCACCATCACCCCAAGTATGGACTAAACTCCGCCGCATGTGCGGCGATCTACCATCCATGGCGGTTCCTGGCAGCGTTGTCAATGGTAACATCTGCACTGATCCCATAGTACTTGCCGAATGTTTGCGGCACACTTCACTGAAGTGTCCACTTGCAGTAATTATGATCCTCATTTCCTAACCCGGAAACAACTTACTGAGTGCCTCCCGCAATCGTCCCATGCACACGACTCTCTATCACACAGTGTCCCTTTTAGTGAATTGGGGCTGCACAGCGCTTTGGCAGAGTGTCGCAACACGGCCCTTGGATCCGACAAAATCCACAATCAAATGCTCAAACATCTTCATGCCAACAGTATGAAACATATCCTCAGACTTGTTAATCGCATTTGGCGGGAAGGAGCACTTCCCTCTCAATGGCGGAAAGATATTCTTATTCCTGTCTTGAAACCGGGAAACGACCCATATATCTTAACTACCTACTGGCCATTCTCTCTAAAGAATGGGCTGTGTAAACTATTCGAACGAATGGTCAACCGCCGATTCCAAAGTAGCTTTTGGGCTTTCCTGTCCGCCACATATCACCTGATTCGTTTGGATTCCGCAGAGCGCAATGCTTTTGGGCATCACCAACATCTGTGCTCTTTGAGCTACAGAAAACGTATGACACAACCTGGCGACGTCACATCCTCTCTACGTTACATGAGTGGAGTTCCTCAGGCATTTTACCCATTTTTATCCAGAATTTTCTATCTCTCCGATTTTTATCGGGTCTGGATAGGTTCGACTCTCAGCAACCAGTATGTACAGGAAACTGGAGTACCTCATGGATCGGTTCTGAGAGTAACGCTGTTTACTATCGCATCAATGGTATTGTAAATACAGTGGATCCCACAGTCTCTCCGTCACTGTTCATGGATGATCTTTGCCTGTACTATGCCTCTCCATCACTGCACACCACCGAGGGCCAAGTACTGGGGGCTGTCTGGAGAGTCCGTGACTAGGCCCTCAATCATGGCTATCAATTTTCACCTCCAAAATCACAAGTTATGCATTTTTGTCGACTCTGGATTGTGCACCTGCAACCAGAAATTTTCCTTGGTGACCCGTTACTTTAAGTCGTTGAAACTTTCCAATTCTTACATATTTTATTTGACCACAAGCTAACTTGGCTGCCGCATGTCCGCTGACTCAGGGCAACTTCCATGAAGAAAACTGAATGCTTTCCGTTTTCTTAGTCATTCTTCATGGGGCGCGGACTACACAGTTCTTCTGAGCATCTACACTACTGGCCGTTAAAATTGCTACACCAAGAAGAAATGCAGATGATGAACAGGTATTCATTGGACAAATATATTATACTAGAACTGACATGTGATTCCATTTTTACGCTGTTTGGGTGCATAGATCCTGAGAAATCAATACCCAGAACAACCACCTCTGGCCGTAATAACGGCCTTGATACGCCTAGGCGTTGAGTCTAACAGAGCTTGGATGGCGTGTACAGGTACAGCTGCCCATGCATCTTCAACACGATACCACAGTTCATCAAGAGAAGTGACTGGCGTATTGTGACGAGCCAGTTGCTCGGCCACCACTGACCAGACGTTTTCAATTGGTGAGAGATCTAGAATATGTGCTGGCCAGGGCAGCAGTCGAACATTTTCTGTGTCCAGAAAGGCCCGTACAGGACCTGCAACATGCGGTCGTGCATTATCCTGCTGAAATGTAGGGTTTCGCAGGGATCGAATGAAGGGTAGAGGCACGGGTAGTAACACATCTGAAATGTAACGTCCACTGTTCAAAGTACCATCAATGCGAACAAGAGGTGACCGAGACGTGCAACCAATGGCACCCCATGCCATCACGCCGGGTGATACGCCAGTATAGCGATGACGAATACACGCTTCCAATGTGCGTTCACAGCGATGTCGCTAAACACGGATGCGACCATCATGATGCTGCAAACAGAACTTCGATTCATCCGAAAAAATGGTGTTTTGCCATTCGTGCATCCAGGTTCGTCGTTGCGTACGCCATCGCAGGCGCTCCTGTCTGTGTTGCAGCGTCAAGGGTAAACGCAGCAATGGTCTCCGAGCTGATAGTCCATGCTGCTGCAAACGTCGTCGAACTGTTCGTGCAGATGGTTTTTGTCTTGCAAACGTCCCCGTCTGTTGACTCAGGGATCGAGACGTGGCTGCACGATCCGTTACAGCCATGCGGATAAGATGCCTGTCATCTCGACTGCTAGTGACACTAGGCCGTTGGGATCCAGCACGGCGTTCCGTATTACCCTCCTGAACCTACCGATTCCATATTCTGCTAACAGTCATTGGATCTCGACCAATGAGAGCAGCAATGTCGCGATACGATAAACCGCAATCGCGATAGGCTACAGTCCGACCTTTATCAAAGTTGGAAACGTGATGGTACGCATTTCTCCTCGTTACACGAGGCATCACAACAACGTTTCAACAAGCAACGTCGGTCAACTGCTGTTTGTGTGTGAGAGGCCACAGGCGCCAACCTTGTGTGAATGTTCTGAAAAGCTAATCATTTGCATATCACAGCATCTTCTTCCTGTCGGTTAAATTTCGCGTCTGTAGCACGCCATCTTCGTGGAGTAGCAATTTTAATGGCCAGCAGTGTACATCTATCTACATGGTTACTCCGCAAATCACATTTGAGTGCCTGGCAGAGATTTTACAAAGCGCTAATTTATCCCGCTTGGGCTATGGAAATGTTGCCTTTGGGTCAGCAGCACCGTCCGCACTTAATCTGCTGGAACCTGTTCACCACACTCCCCTGTGGTTGGCGATGGGGGCCTTCCGTATGAGCTCTGTTGTCAGCATCCTGGTGGAAGCCGGCGTCCCACTGCTGTGGGCTGCATGACAGCAGCTTCTGGCAAGTTATGCAGTCACAATCTGTCAGATGCCAACCATCCATATCACTGAACTCTATTACACAACCAGCAGTTCAGATTGTTTGCGCGTCACCAAAACTAGGAAGACCGATTGATATCCAACTCGATATTCTACTGAACGGCCCCCAACAGCTTCTGTTAGTCCGTGTTCCTAGAGCTCACTCCCGGCATCCCTTAAGGGCTGTGCCTGTCCTGTGATACGGATGGACCTCTTTTGTGGCCCCAAGAAGGATGCTCATCCTATCCTCCTCCTATATCTGTTTGTTTCAGTCCTCCACGATTATTCTAACACACACAGATCGAAAGTCAACGAGTTGGTCGGTTACGCTTTTGCATATGCAAGGGGACACAAAATGCACTCTCTGCTGAGTGCCTGCAGTGTATAAACTGCAGAGTTGGTTGCCATCTCTCAGGCTTTGTGGTACGTCAAATTCCAGGCCATGAGGAACTTTCTGATCTGTAGCGATTCCATGAGTTGCCTAAAAGGCATAACCCCATGCTATCCCAAAAATCGTTTGATCGCCAACATCCAGGACATGCTGGTTGACCTCTACAGCTCTGGAGGGACGGTGACCTTCAGCTGGACACCGAGGCACATAGGCATTCCAGGAAATAAACTCGTCAACCATCTAGCTAAAGACGCAACTACAGGAGATCAACTTGACGTTGGCGTACTGCGCCCAGACTGAAGATTACAACTTCCACGCAGTATTCTGACGATCTGGGAATTGGAATGGAAAGCTATTACGAACCAAAACAAGTTGAGAGCTATTAAATGGTCCACCTATGGTGTGGCATACATCTCTCCAGGCCTCTCAGGAAGATGCCATTGTGTTGTGCTGACTACGCATTAGCCACACAAGACTCACCCTTGAGTTCCTGCTGCATCAAGAGGATCCTCCTCACTGCAGCTGTGGTAGTCTACTGACGATAGCGCCCTGCTGGACGATCCGTGGCACACTCTCAGTTTGCCTTCCTCACTACCTCAGATGCTTGCAGGTCACGTGACAGAAACACTACCAAAGTGTTGTATTTCCTGAGAGAGAGCGGATTTTTCTTTAACCTATAATTCTCTTCCACTTCCAGTGTTAGGGATGGTTGTGGAAGCGATAGCCTCCCCCTCTGGTGGTTACCCCCCCCCCAAGCGACTGTCTTCTCCTCTCACCTTGTTGTATGCTTTAGGCCCCCTTTGGCAAGATGCTACCTGGGTTATCTCATTTCTTTTACCTGTCGTGTTACAACTACTGTCACGCCCTTTTAAACTGTTTGTTTGAGCAGCCGAGTTCCCATTTTTTCTCATTTTGCCTTTTTACATGTTTCTCTCGTGATAAGGAGAGACTGATGGCCCAGTAGTTTAGTCCCTTAATCACATAATCATCATGTATAGACACCATCGATAAGATCAAGCCTATTTGTAGTTACAAGGTCTAAAACATTTTCATGTGTGTGGGCCTTCTAAAGTTGTTCAATACAGTTTTCTGGAAACGTGTTCAAAAGTACTTCACAAGACTGCCTGTCTGTACACTCTGCTATGAATCCATAGATGTCTCAGTCTATACTCGGAAGGTTTAAGTTCACTCCAACTAATATAGCATGACCCGGGTGTTTCTGCGCTGCTGATTGTAGACTTTCTTAAGTGACTATAAATCTGTCACTGTGAAATCGGGTGGCTTGTAGAAACATCCGACTGGTAACTTAATTTCACCTAGACCTATTATACGAGTCTAGATAATTTCATTGTCAAACTCAAAATCGACCTCATTAGAGACAATATTTTTGTCGACTGCAGTGAAGATTATGCCTTATATGGCGTCTACAACAGGAGTGCGAGCATTGCTGGCGAGTAATAACCGCCACAAGGCCTTCTTCCAACTTGAGGAAAACAAAAGAGCTCACATTCCATTCGCTAGCGACTACCAATCATGGCGCACGACGTAAGAGGCAACAGACGACAACAGCTCTTCACTCAGTCACTGTCCGCTGCTCGTGGTCGTGCGGTAGCGTTCTCGCTTCCCGCGCCCGGGTTCCCGGGTTCGATTCCCGGCGGGGTCAGGGATTTTCTCTGCCTCGTGATGACTGGGTGTTGTGTGCTGTCCTTAGGTTAGTTAGGTTTAAGTAGTTCTAAGTTCTAGGGGACTGATGACCTAAGATGTTAAGTCCCACAGTGCTCAGAGCCATTTGAACCATTTGAACCACTCAGTCACTGGTTACTAAGCTGTAAAACTACCGTAAGCCAACGTAGGCTATCATAAATCACTGTAGCCTAGAGCAGTTTTCGTAGCGGTCTTACTCAGTTAATATCGCAACAGTGTTACCTGTAGGTTAGGCGTATTGCATACCTATCAGGCATTACCTCATTTCGATCTCTCTGTTTGGAAGCGCTAACGGTGTCTTATTAGATTCCCCTAGAAACCGGAAGTGGTGAACCATTTAGAAACTGAGTGTTGATACACAAAGAGAAGTGCAACATATGGAG
Organism: Schistocerca serialis cubense; assembly: GCF_023864345.2. Classification (NCBI taxonomy): domain Eukaryota; kingdom Metazoa; phylum Arthropoda; class Insecta; order Orthoptera; family Acrididae; genus Schistocerca; species Schistocerca serialis. The sequence goes on along the minus strand of NC_064638.1, from coordinate 919,603,374 downwards.
AATTTCTTTTCTACAAAATCTTCCAGTTTGTTTCTTACAAACAAACATTATTCATAGCAAATCTGAAATTATCAGTGAATAATCGAGGTTTTATTGGAAAATTGTTGATTTGTTACGTGAAACAGGGGGATGTGGTTGTAAATATAAAAAAACAACACAGTTTTATCATATAGCGCTAGAAAACGCAATTTCCTAAAAAATCGTAAAATTAAAAAAAATCCCCTGAAAAGAAAAATATATCAAACATTGTTTTACTTCGTCTAGCTCATACAGGGTGCTCTAAAATTCTCCTTAAAAACTTCTAGGACCTGTGGAGGGGACTGGGTAGATAATATTTTGAATTGAAAACCATGTCCAGAAATGCGTCCTTTCCGTGCTACATGTTGTTAACGCGACCACTTTTAGATGGTAATTTATTAGATGTGACCCATTACATCACTTGTTTTATGATTCCACTCATTAATAGCCAAAGAAACAAAAAGGAAACGTAATTAGTTTTCCCGAACACTGTTGTTTACATTTAAACAAACCTTTTTTCTGTTTCTTTCCGAAGGAGGCTTAGCGTTCTGATCCCCACACGTAAGGTTCGATGTGGTATCCATTGCAACTACTCGTGTGCTCGCTGAGAATTTCTCTTCAACGTAATGCAGTACAGCCTCCTTCAATTAGGGTGTGCGATGTCTCCTTGGAGCACCACAGTCACGTGTGCTGACGGTGAAGGTACCCCCCGCCGTCACGAAGCCGCTGCGTACTTGTGACGAAAAGGAAATGCGGTAGAGTCGGACGTTGTGGACAATGGACCCTTTACAAAGGCGACGAGGGGCTCTTCCAATGCCGTGAGCTTCGCCATACAGGAGGCTCTGAGCACTATGGGACTTAACATCTATGGTCATCAGTCCCCTAGAACTTAGAACTACTTAAACCTAACTAACCTAAGGACATCACACAACACCCAGTCATCACGAGGCGGAGAAAATCCCTGACCCCGCCGGGAATCGAACCCGGGAACCCGGGCGTGGGAAGCGAGAACGCTACCGCACGACCACGAGCTGCGGACGCCATACAGGAGGATCATGTCTGTGTATTCTGCATACGTGTACGCAATCGTGTTGCTTGACACTCGCAAATAAGTGAATGAGGTTCAAATGGTTCAAATGGCTCTGAGCACTATGGGACTTAACATCTATGGTCATCAGTCCCCTAGAACTTAGAACTACTTAAACCTAACTAACCTAAGGACATCACACAACACCCAGTCATCACGAGGCAGAGAAAATCCCTGACCCCGCCGGGAATCGAACCCGAGAACCCGGGCGCGGGAAAGTGAATGAGGTTCGAACTAAATCAGAGAGGTAGGATAAACGTCAAATGACATCAGGTGGTGCGACGTAAGCATCCCTCACCACTACTATACTGTTCCATACCTACCTAGAAAACATGTTTTTCCGGACATGGGTTCAAATGGTTCAAATGGCTCTGAGCACTATGGGACTTAACTTCTAAGGTCATCAGCCCCCTAGAACTTTGAACTACTTAAACCTAACTAACCTACGGACATCACACACATCCATGCCCGAGGCAGGATTCGAACCTGCGACCGTAGCGGTCACGCGGTTCTAGACTGTAGCGCCTGAAACCGCTCGGCCACACCGGCCGGGCCGGACATGGGTACCAGTTCAAAATATTGTCTATTCAATCTCCTCCGCAGGGTGTATCATAGCTAATGGCGTAAACGCATACAATTGAAAGTACGAGATGCTAAGTAAAAAAGTATTAATAAACATAGGGTCGAAAATGCATACCTTAAGAGCTACGAGCAATTTTACATCTTCGATACTGTGAAACCAATCTCTTCTACGGCAAGCTCTTTGCTCTCCACTTTATGGGAAGTAGTAGTATGGACCAAAACAAAAAAAAAATCCAGTAAACATTTGCTCTAAAATGCATACCGTACCTTAAAAGTTAGAGCAATTGTTCATTGGAAGATTTGTTTTTCCAAGTAGCGAAGATGAGCACTTGCTCATAGCTCTTAAGGTATGCATTTTAGAGCACGCGTTTACTGGACTTCTTTGTTTTGTTTTGGTCCATACTACTACTTCCCAAAATGTGGAAAGCAAAGAGCTTGCAGGAGAAGAGATTTGCTTCACAGTATTGAAGATGAAAAATTGATGGTAGCTCTTACGGTAAGCATTTTCGAACCTAAGTTTACTGAGACTTTTTTGCTTCTAGTATCGTGTACTTTCAACTGTATGCGTTTACGCCATTAATTATGACACACCCTGCATAAGTCCCAGAAGTTTCTAAGGGGACTTTTGGAGTACCGCTTATAAAATATGTTTCTGTTATTTATAATCATCTTTCGCACTTCTCAAGAATAACTGGGAACTCTTGCTTTGATCATGATGAAGAACGTTCTACTGAGTACAACAGTAAAAATTACATAGTTTTTGATGCTTGCGCATATAAACTGTACTTGCATCAAAAGCAATTGCTTTGATTACATAAAAACGCAGAAGTTAGGCGAGCAACTAATTTTTAGTACCTATAAATTGCGATTTACATTTTGTAAGCATATAAGATGCACAATGGACTAATACTGAACAATGTGCGGTTCTAATTACGTGCAAATGAAACAAACAAGAAGCAAAGAGAAGTCGTTGGCTCCCAGATCCTCTCACACGTTCATGTGTGTTTCTTTTCCCACCAATGCTGCCGATATTACCCGCTATCCCGCCATTTACTACGTCATTTATGTAGTGTACCAAAACGACAGAACGGTAGTTTTGGTAGAGCGCAACTGTATTGATAACCCGTTCTTCCGCCATAAGAGACCAATATCATCGTTTTTCATAAATTTTGACGTAGCATCTTGCTAAGTAGAGCAGTCATAACCAAATGTAAGTGACTCTGGATAACAAAATATACAAGCTGACCCAGAAGAAGACCATTGTAACCGTATGTGAAATGATGGTGACAGTTATTTACGATATGACGCGGTACCATAGTCAGTAAACTTTCATATTAATTTCCAGAATGAAATTTTCACTCTGCAGCGGAGTGTGCGCTGATATGAAACTTCCTGGCAGATTAAAACTGTGTGCCCGACCGAGATTCGAACTCGGGACCTTTGCCTTTCGCGGGCAAGTGCTCTACCAACTGAGCTACCGAGGCACGACTCACGCCCGGTACTCACAGCTTTACTTCTGCCAGTACCTCGTCTCCTACCTTCCAAACTTTACAGAAGCTCTCCTGCGAACCTTGCAGAACTAGCACTCCTGAAAGAAAGGATATTGCTGAGACATGGCTTAGCCACAGCCTGGGGGATGTTTCCAGAATGAAATTTTCACTCTGCAGCGGAGTGTGCGCTGATATGAAACTTCCTGGCAGATTAAAACTGTGTGCCCGACCGAGACTCGAACTCGAGACCTTTGCCTTTCGCGGGCAAGTGCGAGGTACTGGCAGAAGTAAAGCTGTGAGTACCGGGCGTGAGTCGTGCTTCGGTAGCTCAGTTGGTAGAGCACTTGCCCGCGAAAGGCAAAGGTCCCGATTTCGAGTCTCGGTCGGGCACACAGTTTTAATCTGCCAGGAAGTTTTCATATTAATTGTCTGTGAACTGTTTTGAAGTGCATCCTAAGCGTAATTATGTTCTATGTGAAGTGCAGTTCTCATCACTAAACCCTAGAACATCAAGGAAGATCCCTTCTAGCATCTCTGGTATGTTTCTTACGCTTCAGAAATTTCATCTCCTTTCCTTCGCTTTCTTTAATTCACAGTTTTCAAATAGAAAGAAGAACTCTTTTTTTATTACTTAATTTCGCAAGATAAATTATGTAAGAAGGAAATAACACCTCATAATGGACCCAAACACCGAAATACAACACGCAACACAATCCAACTAAATTTTTGTGGTTAAAGGTATTGTCCATTTTAGTTTTGGTGTATAACCATTAAATTTATCTTAAGTCAGATGGAAATCATTAATTACGTTCTGTTACGACGAAGAACAAATGGTATGTTGAATTTTTCATCGTGTGCTGCCGTTTCTTGTCTTGGGCCGTTTACTAGATAAGGAATGTGCAGCTGCTGTGTTTGCCGTGCCAAGTGTTTGATATACGCACCCCGTATTAGTGGAGAACTGATAACCACTGGGCGCCATTGTTTCGATGCCTATAAGAAACTGTGTTTGTGTTTGGATTTGTGCCAAAAACCAAGGCAGAAGATGTTTTCTGTAACGTTCCACGTTTTAAAGAAATTTCCCTTTGAGTTTCTTTTCGTTTTAGACGGCAGAAGAAACTTTAATCTCAAAATTTATCATAAAATTTTGAAACAAGACGCCGCACATGTGAAACTCCACGTCTTCGATCCTTTTCAACAAAAAAATGGATCAAATGGCTCTGAGCAGTATGGGACTTAACTGCCGAGGTCATCAGTCCCCTAGAACTTAGAACTACTTACACCTAACTAACCTAAAGACATCACACACACCCATGCCGAGGCAGGATTCGAACCTGCGACCGTAGCGGTCGCGTGGTTCCAGACTGTAGCTCCTAGAACCGCTCGGCCACCCCGGCCGGCCCTTTTCAACAGACTGTCCTATTTAAAACCTTTCACATTATGATATTACCGCGCCACTGCATAGTGAAGTCCTCCCTTGCTTCATTGCAAGTGGGTAGTATTCGTGTTACATTTAAACCCGGTCTCGATGAAAAGTGGCGGATCAGAATCGATGGCACAGAATAACTAGGACATGTCGCACTACGGAGTCGCTCGTGAATCTGTTCGAGAGCCCGCACTGCTATTTATACAAGTCAGTGAATAACCCTTATCTTGAAAATAAATTATAATTGATAAAGTATTCCGTGAAATTATGCCGTGACTGGATGGATTTCACAGCCGTTAAGCAATCTAATGTTTTTTCTCCATATAACACCATACATGGTTGAGCACCGTTGTGCCATCGTCAGTAAAACGGGGAGTTCCACGCTTTGACCCTATATGAGCCAATCGCGTCCCTATCGACCGCTGTGTCATCCTGTGTCAACGGCGTCGTTGGACGCGGTGCGACGAAGCACGTGATCAGCACACCGCTCTATCGATCGCTGGAGGGTTTCTTGACTTTGGAATCGCTATCACAGGATCAAGTAGCTCCTCATTTGGCTTCACGAGGTGAGTGAACCCCGTCTCAGTCCTCACACCACGTAAAAAGACAACCCTGGCTGTACCGGAAATCGAACCGGATCCGCCACATGGCAGTCAGCCGAGCTGATCACTCAGCTACGAATGCGGACACCACCGTCAGCGGGTATTCTTAATTCAGTTCTTAACTTTTCTCCATTACGGGTTATGTAGGACCCTCTCTACAATACTGGATATTGGTAGTTTGTCATAGTTTTCGAAAAGCCTTTTTCATCTGCATTCTCATGTGTTATTGAGATGCACGCATAAACACTACAACAGATGCGAAAATTCAGTTTAGAGAGGCTTTTCGAAAACTAGGACAAGCTACCAATATCCAGTAATGTATAGTGGATCCTAAATAACTCAATAATGTAGAAAAATTAAGAACTGAATAAAGAGTACCCGCTTCCGATGGCACATAAAAGTGGAAAAAATTTTGACTTATACGAAAAATCAGTGATTTGTTTAACATCCACTAATTTGCATGTATCCAATAATTTTGTCTGCAAACACAGCTACCGCAAGAGCTGCAAAACCAAAACCGCATGTACAGAGTGACTTAGACGTAACACCCCTTTGTTTTCGTGAACGGTTCAAGATATCGAAACGAGGTTTTCGGGAAATGGTGATAAGCTGAGGGGAATTTACTTTGCTTGATTCGTGTATCGATCGAAATATTGAAGCGAATATGATTTTTTAAAAATAGAATGCTATACTTTCTTTAAAGTCGTGCGAAAGCGCCTCAGAAAAAGAGTGTAGTGATATATTGCTTGTTAACGTTGAGGTTGATACTCTTCGCAAAACAATCCGAGAAATGTACCAAAACTGGTAGGAGAGTGATGTAAGCTCCACCAAGCTGAGCTCTGATGCGAGGCTCCGTCGCTATAAGCAATAAGACAGGCCTACGCTATTAAGGAAATACGTCATTTGGTTCAAATGGTTCAAATGGCTCTGAGCACTATGGGACTTAACTTCTGAGGTCATCAGTCCCCTAGAACTTAGAACTACTTAAACCCAACTAACCTAAGGACATCACAGACATCCATGCCCGAGGCAGGATTCGAACCTGCAACCGTAGCGGTCGCGCGGTTCCAGACTGTAGCGCCTAGAACCGCTCCAAATACGTGATTTCCTATACGACATATACTGACGTGAAAAATATCCCATCACCAAGAAGGAGTTGTGCGAGATAAACCAAAGTTGGTAGGCATGAAAGATGACATCAAATCAAATTTCGTGCCAACTGCGTAAGAGTGCAGCTAGTAGCACCACTATGAGGATGCAGATCAGGTTGGTGAAAAAATCACGCTCTTTGTAGTTACAACGACAGAAATAAAAATACCCTCAAGATCAGGTTTGCTTTGAATACGTGCGTATGACTGTCGTGCACAGCACTGCGTCTGCAGCAGCAATATAAGCAGCAGTTGGCAATACAGTGACACAACGGACTGTTACAAATCTGGTGCTTGAAGGACAGCTCCGAGCCAGACGCCCTGTAGGATGCATTCTACAGATGCCAAACCACCGCCATCTGCGACTTCAGTGGCGGGCAGTGTGGGGGTCTGCGTTTTCTGATTACATCCGATTGTGCCTCAGTGCCAGTGGTGGCCATGGGTTGGTTAGGAGGAAGCCAGGTGAGCGCCTGCAACCAATCTGTCTGCGGCCTTGACATACTGGACTTACACCTGGAGTTATGGTCTGGGGTGCGATTTCGTATGACAGCACGAGCACTGTTGTGGCTATTCCACACACCCTGACTGGAAATTTGTACGTCAGTCTGGTGATTCGATCTGTTGTTCTGCAACTCGTGAACAGTTCTCCATGGAATGTTTACAAAAGGATAACACTCGCCCACATACCGCTGTTGTAACCTAAGATGCTCTACAGAGTGTCGAAATGTTGCCTTGGCCTGATCCATCACCAGATCTGTCTTCAGTCGAGTACATATGGGCGTCATCCGACCACAACTTCAGCGCCATCCACAATCAGCATGAACCGTCCCTGCACTGACCGACCAACCACTAAAGGTATGGAACTCAATCCCACAAACTGACATAAGGCACCTGTAAGACACAATGCTTGCATGTTTGCATGCTTCTATTTTAACATTCTGACGGTTTCACTGGTTATTAATATAACAGCATTTCACATTTGCAATACCCTTTCTCGTTCTTACATTAACCAGTAAACTTGCAACGTTAATATCTTAAATATATTACCTAGATAAATGTATTCCTGAAATTAATTACTCTACGTTAATTATTTATTGGCGTTTTTTCCGTTAGAGTAGTTACAGGGTTAGCTACGATTTTTGTGTTTGGAACTATGGCATATATGCTAGCTTCTGGCGCTTCAGGTGGGGCTTAGGGAAGCTATTTCAAGTGTTTTTACGCTTCCAGGGTTTTTTGGAAACAACTACAGTTTCGGCAGGTAGTTTCGCATTTAAACCCTCCCCGTTGCTGCTTACTTGTCAAAGCAAAACAGAAACGTCGGTCAGGCATACTTCATATCGAGAAACGCCCTATTTAAGAGAGAAAGGAAACAACTGTATTAACATCCTTGGATCTGAAAAACAGAAAGAAAATAATACTTCACCAATCTTTGCGTGGAGACGCCTGAATGCTTCTCAGAGTGAACTACCTGCTGTCGGACGAATGTGCATATAAATACTACTCGAAATTGTAATTAGACAGACTACAATTTGAACAAAGTAAACAGTTTCTTCAGAATGACTGACGTCACATCACTCACAAAATAAATACTTCTCTCGAAAGAACGTAGGCACGTCGCCCACAAAATAAATACTTGTCTTTAAGAAACGTAGTTTTACATTTAAGTATATGCTGGAATTGTTTTCCATCGAGTGTTAGGTACATCTGCAATCGCCGTTCGAGAGATATATGAACAGAAGAAAATACATTGGATGATACACCGCTGCGTGCTGTGGCGATTCAACGGCGCATATCGTCTGGCGTAGTTGGGGCTTCAGGATACGCTGCATCTTTCAATGCTTCTCACGAAAGAAATCAGGAGGAGTCAAGTCAAGACACCTCATCAGCCACTGTACTATCCAAAGGTCAGGAAGCATATCATTCAATATTTGCGTTGCAACACGGGAAGAGCGAGCTGGGCAGCCGTCGTGCTGCACCACATACAATGTCGCTTACGAGTATCCAATGGTACCTCTCTTAGAAAAGCAGATAGAATGTTCGTATTTCCATTTAACATCCCTGAGATGAAGTAAGGTCCCACTACAATGGAAGTTCCTATCATGCCGCACGATAGGTTTACGCTACACGGCCGTTGTTTGCTGTATCTGATGAAACCAGCTGAGTAGTAATCCATGTTACGTAAATATACATTATCGTCGTTCGCAAACTTTGCTTCATGGGTAAAGAGAATACGATGCAGAGCAAACCAACAAAATTGTATATGACTTTCTAAATCACGTGCTCTGAGTATCTAATGTAGTGACAAACGGTAAGGGTGGAATTTATGTCGATGCAAGATGCGTATGACTCTCCTCTGATTGATCCCACATTCCTTGGCAATACGTCTCATGCCACCAATCGCCATAAAATGTATCATGTCTAACTTCTCCTCGTAATGTAAATGTCTGCATGCACTGAATGTTGCAGCAGGAATGACCTGCCGATAGACGACACAGTTCGTGCTTGTTCTGCATTGCAGAAAGGCTTGACACAACGACATACGCTGGTGTGAGCGTGTTCACAACGCAGTAGCTGATTCCGGCCGACTTTCCTTTCAATTATAGAATATTTCTCTGACTCTTTTGCGAATACGGTATTGCAATCCTTGTGTTATTCCGAATTAGGATAGGATGTTCCTTTGGACATGTAAGCGACTTCCAAGTCAAATGTCTCTTCTGTACGGGAATATACGTAATGGATACACGAGTACAAGATATAGACACATGGTTGATGGCAGATGGAAGGTTGGGTAGGGCCGTGAATCGCGGTTGGACAGCGATATGCGGAAAATGTGTATTCGAGTCCCGGTCCGCACAAACTTTGTCGTCATTTCATTATACAGCTGATGGTTGTCCTTATTAGCAATTGCGAATACATTTCGTTTACTTTTGCGAATAGTTCAACCCCAACATTTACAAATGTTATATCACTGAAAGACTTGAGTTGAAACAAGGCTCCGGGAGTAGGCAACATACCATTAGAATTACTTACAGCCTTGGGAGAGCCAGTCCTGACAAAACCCTACCACCTGGTGAGCAAAATGTATGAGACAGGCGAAATACCCTCAGACTTCAAGAACAATATAATAATTCCAATTCCAAAGAAAGCAGGCATTGACAGATGTGAAAATTACCGAACTATCAGTTTAATAAGTCACGGCTGCAAAATACTAACGCGAATTCTTTACAGACGAATGGAAAATCTGGTAGAAGCCGACCTCGGGGAAGATCAGTTTGGATTCCGTAGAAATATGGGAACACGTGAGGCAATACTGATCCTACAACTTATTTTAGAAGCTAGATTAAAAAAAGGCAAACCTACGTTTCTAGCATTTGTAGACTTGGAGAAAGCTTTTGACAATGTTGACTGGAATACTCTCTTTCAAATTCTGAAGGTGGCAGGGGTAAAATACAGGGAGCGAAAGGCTAATTACAATTTGTACAGAAACCAGATGGCAGTTATAAGAGTCGAGGGACATGAAAGGGAAGCAGTGGTTGGGAATGGAGTGAGACAGGGTTGTAGCCTCTCCTCGATGTTATTCAACCTGTATATAAAGCAAGCAGTAAAGGAAACAAAAGAAAAATTCGGAGTAGATATTAAAATCCATGGAGAAGAAATAAAATCTTTGAGGTTCGCCGATGACAATGTAATTCTGTTAGAGACAGCAAAGGACTTGGAGGAGCAGTTGAACGGAATGGACAGTGTCTTGAAAGGAGGCTATAAGATGAACATCAACAAAAGCAAAACGAGGATAATGGAATGTAGTCGAATTAAGTCGGGTGATGCTGAGGGAATTACATTAGGAAATGAGACACTTAAAGTAGTAAAGGAGTTTTGCTATTTGGGGAGCAAAATAACTGATGATGGTCGAAGTGGAGAAGATATAAAATGTGGACTGGCAATGGCAAGGAAAGCGTTTCTGAAGAAGAGAAATTTGTTAACATCGAGTATAGATTTAAGTGTCAGGAATTCGTTTCTGAAAGTACACTTCTGGAAATGGAAAAAAGAACACATTGACACCGGTGTGTCAGACCCACCATACTTGCTCCGGACACTGCGAGAGGGCTGTACAAGCAATGATCACACGCACGGCACAGCGGACACACCAGGAACCGCGGTGTTGGCCGTCGAATGGCGCTAGCTGCGCAGCATTTGTGCACCGCCGCCGTCAGTGTCAGCCAGTTTGCCGTGGCATACGGAGCTCCATCGCAGTCTTTAACACTGGTAGCATGCCGCGACAGCGTGGACGTGAACCGTATGTGCAGTTGACGGACTTTGAGCGAGGGCGTATAGTGGGCATGCGGGAGGCCGGGTGGACGTACCGCCGAATTGCTCAGCACGTGGGGCGTGAGGTCTCCACAGTACATCGATGTTGTCGCCAGTGGTCGGCGGAAGGTGCACGTGCCCGTCGACCTGGGACCGGACCGCAGCGACGCACGGATGCACGCCAAGACCGTAGGATCCTACGCAGTGCCGTAGGGGACCGCACCGCCACTTCCCAGCAAATTAGGGACACTGTTGCTCCTGGGGTATCGGCGAGGACCATTCGCAACCGTCTCCATGAAGCTGGGCTACGGTCCCGCACACCGTTAGGCCGTCTTCCGCTCACGCCCCAACATCGTGCAGCCCGCCTCCAGTGGTGTCGCGACAGGCGTGAATGGAGGGACGAATGGAGACGTGTCGTCTTCAGCGATGAGAGTCGCGTTTGCCTTGGTGCCAATGATGGTCGTATGCGTGCTTGGCGCCGTGCAGGTGAGCGCCACAATCAGGACTGCATACGACCGAGGCACACAGGGCCAACGCCCGGCATCATGGTGTGGGGAGCGATCTCCTACACTGGCCGTACACCACTGGTGATCGTCGAGGGGACACTGAATAGTGCACGGTACATCCAAACCGTCATCGAACCCATCGTTCTACCATTCCTAGACCGGCAAGGGAACTTGCTGTTCCAACAGGACAATGCACGTCCGCATGTATCCCGTGCCACCCAATGTGCTCTAGAAGGTGTAAGTCAACTACCCTGGCCAGCAAGATCTCCGGATCTGTCCCCCATTGAGCATGTTTGGGACTGGATGAAGCGTCGTCTCACGCGGTCTGCACGTCCAGCACGAACGCTGGTCCAACTGAGGCGCCAGGTGGAAATGGCATGGCAAGCCGTTCCACAGGACTACATCCAGCATCTCTACGATCGTCTCCATGGGAGAATAGCAGCCTGCATTGCTGCGAAAGGTGGATATACACTGTACTAGTGCAGACATTGTGCATGCTCTGTTGCCTGTGTCTATGTGCCTGTGGTTCTGTCAGTGTGATCATGTGATGTATCTGACCCCAGGAATGTGTCAATAAAGTTTCCCCTTCCTGGGACAATGAATTCACGGTGTTCTTATTTCAATTTCCAGGAGTGTATTTGTATGGAGTGTAACCATGTGTGGATGTATGTGGACGATAAATAGTTTGGACAAGAAGAGAATAGAAGCTTTCGAAATGTGGTGCTACAGACAAATGCTGAATATTCGATGGGTAGATCACATAACTAATGAGGAGGTATTGAATAGAACTGGGGAGAAGAGGAGTTTGTGGCACAACTTTACTAGAAGAGTGGATCGGTTGGTAGGACATGTTCTGAGGCATCAAGGTATCACCAATTTAGTATTGGAGGGCAGCGTGGAGCGTAAAAATCGTAGAGGGAGACCAAGAGATGAATACACTAAGCAGATTCAGAAGGATGTAGGTTGCAGTAGGTACTGGGAGATGAAGAAGCTTGCACAGGATAGAGTAGCATGGAGAGCTGCATCAAACTAGTCTGAGGACTGAAGACCACAACGACAAGAACATATCACTTTTCAAGCGCTTTTGGGTCCCGTTAAAAAATATAACATTCTATTTTTTTTAAATCAGACTTGCTTCAGTGCCTCAATATCTGATCGATATAAGAGTTGTCCAAAGTCCATGAGACTTGGTGTACCATCATTTTCCGAAAACCCTTTTTCGATATCTGGAACCGCGCACGAAATAAAAGGGGTGTTACGTTTTACGTGACTCAAGCTGTATAATTCATCGGACAAGACAGTTCCAATAATATAAGAAAGATTTCTCACCGAAATATAAATTGCTGGAATTACAAGTCAACCGAGTACATTTCGAAGCGGTGTGACCAACATTTAAGAATGTTTCAAAAGTTCTGTCTGTTTTAATTTCTGGTTGCTGAACATAAAATTATTTACATTTTTTTGCAATGTCTGAACAAAACTTCGCAAAATAACTGAGGTATCATTGTTCGCAGGTAAAACAAGTACTTACACAAATGAAAACCAACATACTGGTATATTTAAGAATATACGCTATCTGTGGCAAAAAAGCTCTTAGAATACAATTCACGTTTCATATTCGTAAATTTGTCTTGTCTGTGTCACCTTTAGTTACTTGCAGAAGTAGTTCTCTATCTCTCTTTCTCTGTCTTTCCTACAGGTCTGCAAAATATTCACCTTTGAGTCGATATAGACTGTTGTCTACACGTAAATAGTACTTACTCAAGAGGCAGTACGGTATCAACTGCTACATAAAGGGTGAAGAATAACTCCCGCACTTGGCGGTCAGCACGTAATTCCTCATTCTAATTCAAGACAAAAGTGTATCTAGCAAAACCTACTCCCGCCAATAGGGTTACAGAAATGTGATTTAAAAAACTAGGCTATGACAATGCTGTAATTGCGTGCAGCATGGCCAAGAACACGTAGCTTGTACTCTGCACAGTATCGGAGTTGTCCCATTAGACGCGGCAATGCTGTGGACAACGATATGCAGACTCGGCGATGTTTGAGTCGCGTTCGCACCAAATATACATATTTCTTTTCAGTTAAAGCAACAAACTGTATTCAGTTCACACCACCACAATAAAGTATCATGTGTATTTCTTTCTGTTGCTGTTACCTTCATTTAAACATTAGACATAACATGAACTTCTTACAGGCATAAACGACCACTTTGTTTCATCTATGACACAAATAGAGCCAACAGAAAATAATAGTGGATGCATCAACATCGTCTGCATTCACTGAGGTACAAAAAACACAATAGATAGGCTAGATTAAATTGTACATTATGATGCGCACAATAATTCCATTCTGTATGTTTGACATCCAGACCTATCTCCACAGAACCGGTACGTACACGTACGCATTAGAGAAGGTGTTCAAAGCAACCACCTTGTATTTGCAAACGCTTTGCCACTCTCTGGATCAGACTTTGCTGGACCCTACGCAACACACTTGCGTCCGACCCTACGCAACACACTTGCGTCCACCATTGCCAGAACGGCTTGCTCGCGAGCTATTAGGTCGTGTACATACGTAGGTGAAGTACTATGAACTTGTGCCTTTCAGTGTCGCCACAAATACAAATCTAGTGGATTAAGGTCATGGGAGCGTGGAGACAGAACACTGGACCTCAACGACCAATCCATTTTTCAGTTAACACTTCATTTAAATAGTTACCCACGTTTATTCCAAAGTGTTGCGGTGCACCATCATGCTGAAACCATAGCTGTCGACGAATACCAAGTCGAATGTTTTATAATGCGTCAGGCAAAGTACTGCGAAGAAACGTACTATACAGGGGCGCATTCAAAACGTCCGGCAATAGGTAAGAGCCCAAAAGCACTCTTTCCACGATTCCAACCCACAGACTTACGCCAAAGCGAGGCTGAAAACCGCCTTCATGGATGACATGTGGATTATGTTCCGACAGATAATAGCTGTGTGGAGGTTAAGAATACCTTCACAAGCGAAGTTAGATTCGTTACTCCATGTCATGTTATTTATAAAATAATCACTGTCTTCCACTTGGTGCAAAACCCATTAGCAGAACCGTACACGTCGAATGGGGACTTCTGGCTGCTGGTGTTGAGTTAACGTATAGTGGTAAGGATGTAGTTTTTATGGTGCGACGGTTCGACAACCAGACTTTGAGATATCGAGAACTGCCTTACAGTATCACGGGTACTTTGCCGAGGGTACTGGTGTATGGTTTCAAAAATCGCCTCCTCTGTTTGTGGAGTACGTGTAGTCCTTGGAGGACCTCTACATTACCGGTTTCACGAAGATATTGCTCCAGGTGATGAAAATCATTTTTACCGGGATGGTCTCTTTGGGTGTACTGTGCAGCATACGCACGAGCAGCAGCAGCAACTTGGTTATCTAATACACCCAGCACCAAAAGTATATTGACGTACCCATCGTTTGTGTACTCCATCGGGAAGCCGCCCTACGTGAACTTGATAGGTCCAATTATGGTTATGCACTGCGCGGTTAGTAGACACACGCATGCAAGTTAATGGATCAGACTGTCATGGGATAGGCTATTGTCATATGGCAAAATGATGTCCTTCTTATAAACGACGAGAACTAGGGAACGGATGTCTAAAAAATAAAAAACGATCCTGACGAGGATTAAGACCGATAGCTCCATGGAGGATGTAGGTTTGGTGTACCAGCAGTTTACTCAGTGAGCTACGACGGCTGGTACGGTAGTGCGGCGCGATACACGTTCCCCTGTACATTCCGATGTGCTGCACATGTGGCAGTGTTGTCAGCTCCTCGTTTTTATACTTGTGTTTTCAGATTGCACCCGATTTAATTTTGCTAGATAAACGTTTGTTTTGAAACTGGGTTAAGAACCGCATGCCGACCTCCAAGTGCGGTATCTTTTCTTCAGCCTGTATACTGCATAGCCAAAAGATTCTGCACTCCTTTCTTACCGCTCTGTGCCTCCCGTCAAGCGTCACGTCCGTTCGTTTCTAAATGCTGTCACAATGCGTCGACACATAACGAAAATTAACTGACTAAGAGAACTGCGTTGTTTGGAAAGAGTCAGACCCGTATCGGCTCACTGGTTTTTTCATTTCGTGGGTAAAGCTTCACAGGAGCCTCATGAGTTCAGACCCTCTGGTAGAGATTTCACTGTAATGTTGAAATGTCGAAGTCAAAAACATAGTGTACGATTAAACATTTATTGAAGCAATCGCCAACAGCTGTTCAATATTTTCTGGAATGTGTGACACACAGTTATCTATCGGGTGACTTTGTGATGATGTTAGAAACTTTCATGGCTCCTGGAGAAGGGTAAATGTATCAATTTGAAGGAAGGGACTGAAGTCCTGAAACAGCCGAGTCGGAAGGTATAAGCGAAGAACTTCTCAAGCTCCCCTCGGCCTCTCACAGCACTCAAACTAGGGGCTCTAACTTCCGAACCCTGATAATGACACATAGATTACCGCTGAATACTCACCAGTGTCCTCTGTTAATTTCCCCTGTTGGTGAAGTGATAGCGGTGCACGTAACTGCCGGCCGATGTGGCCGTGCGGTTCTAGGCGCTTCAGTCTGGAACCGCGTGACCGCTACGGTCGCAGGTTCGAATCCTGCCTCGGGCATGGATGTGTGTGATGTCCTTAGGTTAGTTAGGTTTAAGTAGTTCTAAGTTCTAGGGGACTGATGACCTCAGATGTTAAGTCCCATAGGGCTCAGAGCAATTTTGCACGTAACATGATGCCACAGAGACTGAAAATCCTAAGTCCATGGTGCAGCAATAATTAATTCCATTTACCTGCACAAGTTTCACAAGCTGCTGCATTTACAACAGTTGCTCACAATGGGGTCCCTCAGCTTCGGTGTTGGTATGGAGTAACCACACCTGTTGCCAGAAGGTCCTCTTCAGTTTCGACAGGCGTCTCGTAGAAAAGACTTTTCACATGTTCCCACGAGAAAAAATAAAGTGGAGTGAGATCAAATGAACGTTCTGGCCACGAGACAGGACCACCTCTTTTTATCCACTGCCTGTTTCAGACATTCCCTGCAGTGTATGATCCACGTGTTCAGGAACCCTCAGTCCAAAGCGAGGTGGGGCTCCATAATCTTGGAACCACATGTGTGGACCAATAACAAGGGCTCGTTTGGATTGCCTACCCTACGGCGGTACTAGTAGATGGATTCCACTGTCAGACGGATCAGAACGATTTTCGCTTATGACTTTCGACTCAGTCGCTTCTCCAGCCGGGTGCCTTACCTCAAATTGATACAGTTACTGCGTCCGCGGTGGCCGAGCGGTTCTAGGTGCTTCAGTCCGGAACCACGCGGCTTCTGCGATCCCAGGTTCGAATCCTGTCTCGGGCATGGATGTATGTGATGTCCTTAGGTTAGTTAGGTTTACGTAGCTCTAAGTCTAGGGGACTGATGACCCCAGATGTTAAGTCCCATAGTCCTTACATCAATTTGAACCATTTTTGATAAATTTACCATTCTTCAGCATCGCTGGAAGTCTGCAACATTATCACGCCATCATCATGTATATGTCGTTCACTATCGCTATTGGTTTCGGTTCATAGCCGTCATCGTAACAAAAAAGTTTATCCTGTGACGACGGTTATTATTCGAAACCCATGGTAATAGTAAAGGACAATATACAGCTGCATTTCATAAAATACGTATTGTACGAACCACTGGTCAGACACCTTTGTCACCTGTTGCAGAAGACTGTCGTTTAAGTACCAGAATACAGATCAATGACAGAAAGATGAATCCTGATGGAACAAGGCTCGGTTTTCGTGCTTGTGCTATTGCACACAGGCAATGATGAATGCGTGCGTCATTTATTGATCTCTGGAGCAGTGGAAGATGGTTTTGACTATTGATGGGTAATGTTTCATGATGCGCACACAGATAGCATGTCAGGGTCTAGTGGAGGCATGTAGCAAAATATGTCAGCGTCAGCGAAATTCGGTAAAGGTGTTGTAATATAACGCGTCCGGATTATTAACGTTGGCCGATGGCCAAGGGAAAGCAGGTGTTAATAAAAAATTTTAGACTATAGCAAGTTTCCCACACTACGGCAACAATTTCATATCAGATCTTTCTTTATGTGCATTGTGATGTTCGTGACCACAATATAAGGTTCACAGTCAATTATGTACGTCTAGTGACGTATCCTGTAGGCCAGTGTTTCTGGCCTTACAGTGAACGTCTGCTTACCATGTTCCGTTTTCAACGTATGGAAATTGAAACTGACCTAGGAAGACCGATAAAAGACAGACACATTTTAATCTGCCATGAATGTCGGTGTAATACAGTAACTAGTAACTAAAACTTGTTTCGAAAATGTCAGGCGAGAAAGGTGCTCGTAAGAACCCCGGTATGAAAGTTTACCAACCATGGCTTAACTTCTTTCCAGTTATTTCGGTCAAGCATCAAGATTTATCCTTTCTGCGAAATTCAGAATAGTGAGGGAGTTACGTAAATCATTTGCTGTTTTCCTGACGATCTTCGAAATACGAAAAATCACTTACTGCATAACCGTTTGGAATTGGAGGCATCCCGTACACAAGCACTCTCCATTTATTGTTTTTTGAAGATACTCATTACTGAATAATAAAAAGCCCTTTTCATTTTTATGTGAGACGTGTGTGTTTGAAATTTGTTGTTCCGTCTGCGATTTAATAAACGCATTACCCTCCAGATGTTTGCTCCTGATCCCTGCGCAACATATCATTTCTGATCCACGCCTTTTTGCTCGTTTCTGTGGCTGTTGTATAAGCCAGGGAAAGAGGTTTTCCCCATTCTGGAGGTAAATGTCTAGTCTTTCCCTAATTCCTAAAAATGAGTTGTGGTCTGGATGCATGAGACTTCTTCAAGGTAAACGATTTCCGCACTATGGCCGTTTATTTCCAACACAGACTGCAGAGAATCCTCAAATAAAGTAGCACCCTACAGAAGCGCTGTCTCTGGGAACTACCAATGAAGATGTCTACATTCTGCTTCTGATTCTAACTGTCTTAAGCGTCCAAATTTCAAATAATTCCTTGGGGGGGATTTGGAGCTCGCGAAATCGATAATTTCAGAATTCTTGAGATGTGTGCCCTTCGTGATCAACCGAGCTATTTCTTGCAGTACGGAAATTTTGAGAGGTTCCGAACGTGCTTTCCAGTGGTCGGGCGTGTATTTCGGGTTAAACTTCCCTGTGTCCTGGTCTAGTGTTTCCTTTTAAATGAGTGGGCACGCGCTCCGTCTTACGCCATATCGCAGAGCCAGTGGCTGGCAGGACGGTGGTGTTTCGCTGAAGCAGACGGCCTTCACGAGGTTTGACAGAAGCCAATAAATTCTATGTGCTTCCACGAAAATTTGAGAGCGATGTTTTTATGCGACTCTTTCCCTATTGACTTTGACTGTTTTGTCGTTGCGGTGATCTTCGGCGGGAATTACTTGCAGCCATATGGAGGCGATGTACTGGACTGTTAGGGGCGAATATATTCCAGTCTCGCAGTTGGATCACGGAATCTTTCCTCAAACTTAATTATTGACTTTGGAGTTGCGATTGTTTAACTCTGGCTTATGGGTCAAGGAGAGGCTGGCGACCACTGTTTAGAATGATTGATAGGGTAGCAGAGCGGAGACTTAATCTGGGACCGCCAATAAACTTTTCCGATTAAATTTGCGACGTACAGAGTCGCATAATTTTTCTCGCGTGCCACACACCGCTAGGAGTGTGTGGACTCAAGTCGCGGCCGTGCGTGTGTTTTCGTGTGATGCCAAGGGAATCTCAGAGGACCGGACGGAAGGAACGTTTCTCCTGTTGACTTCATTTGGATGAATAACCGCTACAATTATGCTGAAATTGATATTTTTCACGAACTAGTTTTGACAGCATGTCATCAACCGGCACATTTAAAAAAAATTAATGACGTATAACACAAATCACCTATAATTTCAAAATATGTCGGATACCTGAAAGCGCTGTTAAAGCTGGTCGCCCTGGAATACGGCTCGTCATTATGTAACCCAGACTCAGTACCGCACCTACGCTTATTATCAAAAGTACGATGGTATGGAGTATCAACCGAAATTTGTGACTTGGTTGAGGATTTTTTGGTAGGAAGGACACAGCCAGGTATAATGGAACGAGGATTTGGATGTGCCACAAGGAAGTGTGTTGGGGCCGCGCGGGATTAGCCGAGCGGTCTCAGGCGCTGCAGTCATGGACTGTGTGGCTGGTCTCGGCAGAGGTTCGAGTCCTCCCTCGGGCATGGGTGTGTGTGTTTGTCCTTAGGATAATTTAGGTTAAGTAGTGTGTAAGCTTAGGAACTGATGACCTTAGCAGTTAAGTCCCATAAGATTTCACACACATTTGAACATTTTTGAAGTGTGTTGGGACCCTTGCTGTTTATGTTTTATGTTAATGACCTCGCTGACAACTTTAATAGCAAACTGAGGCTTTTTGCCGATGATGTAGTTATCTGTAGAGAAATGCTGTCTGAAAGAAATTGCATAAATATTCATTCAGCTCTTGAGAAGATTTCAAAGTGGTGCAAAGATTGGCAACCTGGTTCAAATGTTCGGAAGTATAAAACTGTGCACTTCAAAAAAGGAAAAAAAAACACAGTATCCTGTAAGCATAATATAAAAGAGTCACTCTGGAATTGGTCAACTACTATAGCACCTGGGCGTAACACATTGTAGTAATATGAAATTGAATAATCACATAGGCGCAGTCGTAGAATACTGGGGAAATGCAATCACTCGACAGAGGAGGCTGCTTACAAATCACTCGTGCGATCCATACTGGAATATTGTTCAATACCAAACAGGGCTAGCAGGGGATATTGAATGTATGCTGAGGGGGAAAGCACAAATGGTCACAGGTTTGTTCGATCAGTGGGAGACTGTCACAGAGATGCTCAGTAAATTGAAGTGGCCGACTCTAATCTCATCTCTGATCTTGAAGGTACAGGTCAACTATCCGAGAAAGCCTGTTTACAAAGTTTAAATGATGACTCTAGGTATCTATTGCATCCCCCTGCGTATCTCTCCCGTAGAGATCGTGAGGACAAGATTAGATTACTCACAGCACTCACGGAGGTACTGAAGCAATCATTCTTCCATGCGTGAAGGCAATGAGAGGAAACCCCAATTAGTGGTACAATGGGACGTAACCTCTGCCATGCATTTCACAGTGGTTTGCTGAGTAGGTGTGGATGTGCAAGTAGATCAGATTTCATTTAGGAATTTAACTCCCAGAGTTCAGTTTTCTTTTTTTTTTTTTTTTTTTTCCTATCGCGTTTGTCTCAAGTGAAGACGTTGATGACTTCGACTTTTGGTCCAAAATCAGGACCGCAGTGAAATTTTGGATTGTCAACAGCTGAATGCCTCCTCTGCTGTGTCTGTGCCCAAGTAGGAGGACAATAGGAAACGACCTTGCTGCCGTGATAAGCTGGTGATAACGCCTGCGAGGTGCGCCGAGCAGCCAGCCAGGCGCAGCTTCACCGCGCAGACGTCGTCCAGCCGCCAGCCATGTTGTCGCTGCTGCTGTGTCTTCTGGTGGCGACTCCGTGGACGCCGGCGTCTGGCGTCGCGACGGCGGAGGAGCGGCCGGTGGTGCGCGTGGAGCAGGGCGCGCTGCGCGGCGTCTCCCTGCGCTCGGCGTCCGGCCGGCCCTTCTACGGCTTCCGCGGGGTGCCCTACGCGCGGCCCCCCGTCGGCAAGAGGCGCTTCAAGGTACTCGCCTCGCCACTCGGCTTCACGAGCGCTCTAGTTTGCCAATATTTACAAACACACTGGCAAAGATGCTCCTGCTGTTTTGGAATTTAGGTTTCGAAAAATGGGTTGCAAATGGTGTGTAGTACAAATTCATCTACGAAAACTCCCTAAAAGATATTTTTGAGTGTTCCGGAGAATTAGAAGACGCGTAAAACGTGGATGCAATGTACCGGCAAATTGCCACCGCGTCAACGCACAAGTTCACTAACTTAATTAAAATTGTGTTACACTGTGAAGTTAACATCCATTGTTACAACGAAGGATAGCGTCATTCAACGAAATTAAATACCTAATGTCGTTTTACCTAACTACACATCAAATATATGAGAGCTCAGCCGTTAGAGCGGTAAACCGTCGAATTTTATAAGGCGACTCCATGGATCGCTAGTTCAAATCTAACACGAAAGAACGTTTTAATTTATTTGTAAAACGACTCGACTGTCCTCTCATACGAAAACCAAATCACAATCACAAAACTTCATCACACGACCAGAAACAGAATATTATTGTTTTTTCTTTGCTGTTTACATGCGCTTACATTTCCAATCGCTGTTCCACTCGTCACGTTAAAGAAGATATTTTCTCGTTAATGTGACCACACAGTTTTTACTATATTAGAAACTATGTGTTTTATCTTCGTACTGTTTAACTAGAATCCTTATCGTTTGCACTTTTGCAGTTTCATCATCTTACATAAAGATGAACGAAGTCTGCACTAACGTTTATTTACACTAACAAACATCACAGCCCTTCTTACGTATGTGTCACCTGAATATTGTACACGTTTTATATCTCTCCGTATAACCTAATCGTCCTACACCTCGTTGTACTGTGGACGTATGGTTACATCTTCACTTCTAGCAATGCTTTCCAAAAAAAGTGTTTATCCGCAAAGTAGATGCATTTATCCTCTGTTGTCCGTTTCTCTGATTAAGTCTAACGAGAAGTTATTTATAACACATTCCACAATCCAAACAACTGCTGCAATCAGTTCTTGTTAACGCTATTCTCATTTTCGTTCAAAACTTTAAAAAATATATTATCCTTCTAGGAATCGAACACATCATCTCCTACATCGAAGGAACTGTCCGTTGCGCTACGAAACGCCTGACAGATGGAGTGTGTCTGCTGCATATCTTCTAGACAGGATATCAGCACAAGTTTTACCAAGAACAATTTGTGCTTTGCGCTGTAGCTCATGACAGATAGTCGACAATCTAGTTATAAAACACGGGCATAGTTGCAAAAGTTCTACGCTTCCTTAGTTTTGAGCGAGTTTTTACGATGTTGCAGGAAGTAGAGAAAAAATGTCCGTCGTTGCACATATCGCCGCTCTAAATGGGTGGCGCATAAACGCATCAGTTTTCGCAAGGCTTTCGCTGTCAGCTTCACAAAATTCCATTCTATTGTTACTTAAAAGCTATAACTACGTTTTCCATCACTAAAAGTGTGTAAAAACCTCGTAACCTCTGCTAACGCTACTATAACCAAGCACACCTTCTTCGTCTTACGCATCAGCTAATAATAGATTGTTTACGGTCACGTGATCAGATCTCGGTATTTAATTATTTTTAAGCTTTAATTACATAAAAGTAACAGATATTTTGAGAGAATATTAACCGTAAATGCTATATAATTGTTATATTCAATCAGAATAACAACAGTCCGAACCAAATATTTTAACATAGGAAAATATACTTTTATCCTTTTTTGAGTAATGATGGGTGCCGATTTTTAGCATCGACATTTTACCTCTTTTATTGTGTGGACGTCCAGTCTCTGTAATTTAATAATGGTCGGCCAAAACGGGTCTTACGTTGTTCCCGTGTGGCCTGGTTTTGGCAACCTGTCGTACTTTTTCGTCCCACCCTGCTGAGTCTTCTATCCACTTGAAATCCTTTCTCTTATCGGGTTGATAAAGAAATTAGTTAAATAACTGGTTGATAAATAAATCAGCTGAATTACTTTCGCGTTAATAAAGACTCGTATATTTTCACTTTAAAAGCGGAGGTTTTCTAACATATCATTAATATGGCTGACTCGCACAACGTACTGCAGCAATGACTCACATAGACAGCAAAAACTAATTAAAAATGTTGATTGTAGCTTAATCTTCGGCTTTCATTTATGACTTCAAACATATTCTGTTTCCTTAGCTCTTGTGACTACGTACAATTTACCGTAACCTGGTACAAAATATCGGTAATAAAGTTTATCATAAAAAAGATAGAAAAGGCATTTCTTTCTTCTGTCAGTTTCCCATAGACTATTCACCCAGAGCTGGAACAAAACAGAAACAGTTTCACGTTACGGACCACCGGCTGTCCCAGTGAAAGCAAGGGTATCGAAAATCCTTCGTACATTCTGTGCTGGTGGTCGCTGGGATAACGTCACAGCGGATCGTGCGTCTCTAGTGACAAACCCTGTACTGTGTTGTGAACTTGGGTTACAATGTAATGAAGGGAAGCGTAAAAAGCTGACAGTCGGCATAGGAGAATCAAACACAAGCGATTTTAATAAGAACACCAGGAACAATAATGTTAAAGGTCGATAAAACTAAACTCATTCCGCTGCACTTGAAATATTTTCATTCAATTTTATAACAGAACGCACTTCTTTTTGTTCTATGATCCACTCTTCTGCAGTCACTGTATTGACGGGTTGTTCTAAACCGTGGACTTTGATTCTGGCTCAAACTAACTCGAGGTCGTTTAATCTGCAGTGTTACGGAGGAATTCAAAGAGCAGTTTCCCCTACGTTCTTAGCCATTTCACCTACTGCGCGTTCATTGTGCACTACTCTGTTTTCTAACTATTTCTAGTAGTTCTTTCTTTCCACCTTTAAAATTGGTATTTTTCGATTTTAGCCATTTTGATACATCTTATTAGAATTCGCATTAGGATCTTTTTCTTTTTGACGAAAATGGTACAGCTCGATTTCAACAACATTTAACTGCGTTTTGCTGAAGCGGAGAGAGGACATCTTGAAACCACTTCTCGAATGTATCGACGCAAATCTCCTCGTGATAAGTTCCACTCATTTTGGATTCGAAAATCCACAGATTTCGACGAAACCGGTTTACTCCCATTGCATGTGGTAATCAAGCATTTTCCTTTACCCGTTGCACCATTATTTCCTGTCGATAAAGCGGAGAGAAACGCTTGTTTGGAGAATTTTATGACGTTATCTACCCAGACTTCACGTCAGGTATGTCCTGCATTCAACCATGTTTCATCCAAATAGTATATGGACCTCCCTTCATCTCTCAACAATTTAATGGTTCATAGATAACACTGCCTCATTCAAATGATGTCATAACTATCTGTTAGCATGCTATCGCGTCCAAGCCGAATATATTTAAAATTCATTTCTTTTAATAATTTATAAAATGTTGTTATCCAAAAATTGCCGAAATCTGGATCTTCGTTCACGGCAGCAAGCACTTCGTCAGTTGTTGGCAACTAGTTACGAAAACTATGTGTACTTTCCTTCCTATCGCATTTCTATCGAAGTCGTCAATTCTTCCTGATGTCTTCTGTTGCGATTTTCCTTTGTTGGGAGACTTCAAAGAGTGTGTGGCTCTGTGATCACAGGATACACTGAATAACGACAAACACCTGTACATGCAGCTGTTTTCAAAACAATATCGGTCATTGAGTGCTGTGGACACAACAGCTCCGTTTTATACACATTAATCCTAGATCACAAAGCCTATTCCCATAATACATAAACACAAATCCTCGAAATTTTTACGTTTTATTATTTCCATAAAAACACACCACAATAAATTGAAGATATAACGAAAATTGTATACTGTAATTCAAAACAGAAACTTCCCTTTAAGTATTTTCTTGCAGTTTTACAGTTTTTATTACTTCATTTACAGCATTTTGTGCACAGATTCCCCCCATGTTCTTTGCAGTAAGCACGACGACGTTCTCTGCAACATGTGCCTGTCTTACTTTTTCTTTAGAAGGGCAGATGAGACAAAGAGTTCTCTTGCCAGTCGAAGGTTATTCTTGCCGTTGTGATGGTGAAACTTTAGTTATGACATTTTATATGGCTATTCGATGGTGTGTTTGCAGACTGGGAGTTTCTAGCCTCTTCGCCATCTAGGGTTTAGCGAGTTCTTCACCTAGGCGTATAAGGAAGCCTTTTCTTGGCAATCTGTTGACCCTCTGCTGCTAATTATTGTGGGTATGGATAACCGAAGCATTCACATACCCAATATTTATGATGCCATAAAACACGCATAGAGGCCATCTTCTGGTTTTCCGACTACATGAATAGCTGCTGCACATCTGGTCTAGCTCGTCTATTCCAAATTTGCTGGCATTGTAGTCGTCTATTATGTGTGGTTTCTGACTAAAGTCACTGTAATGGGCTGATCGTGAGCAGCTGACGGCAGCACAACCATTTATTTGGTTTTGCTTTGTATGAAACCAGGGTTTTTTCTTTATCAAAGCAAAACATAGAATACTTACATTTCTGTTTTTCGTGGAAAGTAGCTCAGACGGTATTTCAGGTTTGTTGGAGCGAATAGTGGCTACCAGAGTGAGTTTTTCCTTGAAAAAGTCATATGAGAGTTTCACTGAGGGGAAACCAGTTCTTTACCGTAATGCTTCTATTTGAGAAGAGTGTTGGTCATTTCCCTTACATAAAATTCCCCGAGAGACATTCCATTTGTCTCTGTGTATTTCCCTAAGTAAGGAGACGCGTCGACCATGTACTTTGTTTTTGTATCACAGGCCATTACTATTTTGATCCCATATTTGTTTGGTTTATTTGGGATATACATGCGGAAAGGACATCGCCCACGGAAAACCCATCAGTTTCTCATCTACGTTAACAAATAGGCCTGGCTTGTAACAGGTTCTTATGAACAAATTGTTTCAAAATTTCACGTCCTGGTGCGAAATAATCGTTTCCTCTTCTAGCTTGACGAGTTTCTTTGATATCAAATCTCAAGCATGAGATTAGAAATTCGAACCTTCCGGCCCTCATTGTGGCTTTGCACAGAGAACCACATAAATTTGTATTGAACATTTCTCTAACAGCTAATTTTTCAAAGCTACTGTTATTATGAAGATTCCAAGAAGGGCTTTTATCTCTGCTATGTAGGTTTGCTTTGTGTGTGTGTGTTTTTGTTTTGTATCTTTATTTCCTCCCATCTATTTCTTCATTGCTATGTGCCACTATAGCGTTTACCATCTCAGCCGTGAAAAGCGACGAAAATGTCTTCTGAGGAGTGTTCGATGCCTTAGCCTGTTCAATGGGCATCTGAACGGAAAGGATAATGTTTTTGCTTGGCGTGCGACGACTTGAACGACTGGCAGGTATTGCGGACCAGCGGTAATTGTCCTTGCCTTTTAAAACCTTTCTGTAATTGTCCTTGCCTTTTAAAACCTTTCTTGGTGGCAACACAACATTTGTATTCCTTGATCGTTAGGAAAGTCTATCGTCTTCATCAGACATGGGTTCATTAGCATTTTCAGATTCAATTTGCTACTGTTTCCGTCCGGTTTGTCCAGCCCAAGATTGTCTCTGGGTCTGCTTCGACTCATGTCAGTATTTGGCTCTCGGATTTCTTCACGACCTGAATCAGTCATTCATCAATCTCTACATTATCGATTTCTTCGGTGGAACCAGAATCACTGTCAGATCCGTTTTCATTTGCTTCTTCTTCAAGCATTTTCATAAGCTTCTCTTCGAAATTTGGGCCGTCTTCATGCAGATTACTCATCTAAACTAATATTAAATAAAAATTCAAATTCTTGCCGCCACACATTGTGCACCTCATATAGGGTGTTCAAAAAGAATATGCGTATTTCGAACGCATATATTTATTAAACTTTAAGACATACGAATATGAAACTTTACAAACCTCTCAAGTTCAGATTACAGATGCGACACGAACAATATCACAAAAAAAATAGTTCAAATGGCTCTAAGCACTATGGAACTTAACATCTGAGGTCATCACTCCCCTAGACTTAGAACTACTGAAACCTAACTAACCTAAGGACATCACACACATCCATGCCCGAGACAGGATTCGAACCTGCGACCGTAGCAGCAGCGCGGTTCCGGACTGAAGCGCCGAGAACCACTCGGCCACAGCGGCCGGCTAACAATATCATATCGATACTCAAATTCCTCCCATACTCGGGCAAGCATGTCCTTCGTCACTGATGTTATGGCAGTACGGATCCGGTTCTTCAACTCTTCCAGGATCTGTGGGGTACATAAACGTTGTCTTTAACGAAACCCCACAGGAAGAAGTCAGAGGGTGTCAAATCAGGTGACCGTGGAGTCCAGCTGAGACATGCTAAATCGCCAGCTCCTTGACGACCAATCCAACGGTTCGGTAGAGTTTCATTCAATTATTCACGCATTCGGCGACTCCAGGGAAGGGGTGCCCCGTCTTGTTGAAAAATAAAGTTGTCTCCGCGCAGCCTCGGAAACAACCAGTTTAGTAACATAGCGAGATACTGCTGACCGTTAACCGTGTTTCCATCAAAGAAGAATGGGCCGTAAAGAGATGATCAGGGTATCTCACAAAACACATCGACTTCGGGCAAATCTCGTACACGTTCAATGGCTGCATGTGGGTTCTGTAGGCCCCAAATCCGGACATTGTGTTTGTTTACCTGACCACTAACATGGAAAGTCGCTTCATCACTGAACTCGATGCGTTGTGCGAAATTGTTATCACTGTCAACAACATCAAGAATCTCGTTACAAAATGCCGCTCGATTGTGTTTGATTGTTGTTGTACGCAGTTGTAACTCCCGATTGGCATGACGAGTTGATTTTGAAGGACTACGTTGGAAAGCAGTTTGAATTCGTGCAACATTTTCTTCAAGAATACGAGGGCGGCCAGGACTCTTTCCTTTACATTCACATCCTGTATCTAGAAACTATAGATACCATCTGCGAATGTTCCACCCATTCGGAGGATTAGTTTGGTACCTCAACCTGAAACATCTTTGCATTGTAATCATGATATAGCTCTTCACAAACTCGAGAACACAAAATGATTTCTGCTGCGAAGTAGCCATTTTAAACATGTGACATTTACCAAGCAAAACAGAAGACTAATGACATCTAGCGGCTATTAATATAAACTAGACTATGTATTCGTTTCTCCAATAGCCGAGCCGAGGCGCAGTGATCGATAGTTTGGACAAAATAATATTTTGCAATACATATATCCATTTCGAAACACACCGTACTACGACATATACTCATTCAATCAATATTTTTGTTTGAAATAGTTCCTGCTTTTGCACTTATCTTGGGTAATTCTGGATACGTAGACACAAATCCTCGTAACATTTGTGACACAGCACTCAACACCGCTGAATCAAACAAATAAATTCCGACAATGTATACTCACGAAAGTTAAGCAGCTACGATGAAGAATAGCAGTGTGGTGCGAAAAACGTTAACAGACTAAGCAATGTTATCAATAGGGCATCGTCAAAATGACGAAGCTTTGTGATCTAGAGTTAAGAAACATGCGTTTCTCTGCATGACTTTATGATTTCTTCTTTTATCGTTTCTTGGGTGGACTCAGAAGTGACATGTCGACTTCGCTCGCTGAATCCACGTAGAGTGACATAACGTGTTTACTTGTACGTGGTACTAATGGAAAAATGGGTGGACACGGAAACAATGAATGATGAATACGATTACAAACTCTGATTCTCACACTAATAACCAAATATTTGTCTGTCAAACATGATGAACTTTACACTCAGATTTTGAGATAACGCAATGACGACTTATATTCGCAACGAAAGGCTGCCGCACTGAGATAGCGCTCCCTGTATTGTTCACCCCTCGACGGCAGCGCCGTCGTCACGTGGTTTTACAAGCCCTCTCTCGTTTAAGGTACATTACATACGCCCCCCACTGGCTATTGGCATCGATCATTTCAGTTCCTTCGATAACAGTATGCAGTAGAGGTGTTATAATATCATACACATGAAACGCACATTTTATGTTGATGTCAGATCATATTACGAAAATCTTACCGTATTATATAAAAAACATGTTTTCCGTGTCAAACAAGATTATTTCTACAATCTCCCTTTGATGTTTTACCTGAATTGTGTCATGGTCTGGGAATTTATTCCTTTATTGCTGGAACAGAGGATGAGGACTGGTTGTTACAGTTTATTTTTGCACTGAACGCGGATCAGTCCTTTTTGAGAATTAAAACGTAAATCTTAAGAGTATTATTTTACAAATTACATTTACACATTTCATAATTACATAAAGTTGTCTCGTGTTTACTACCATATTTACAAGTTTGGTAATTACATGCGATTGTTGCCCTCTCAGTGCGGCAGCCTTTCGTTGCGAATATAAGTCGTCATTGCGCCTGTTTCTTAAGTAGGTATTATTATATGTTATTTGTAGTCCATCTTCCTTTTATCAGTGTCTTTATCGCCTTATTCGTCCGCAACGGCGGCACGTGGTTTTGTTGGCGGCGGAGACATATTGTTCGACTTTCTTTTCAGTTAAGTCATATTGTTCGGTCCAGCCAGCAAAACCGCAGTGTTCTCAGCGCATTGGCTATCAGGAGCAAGTTTGCAGTACTAGTCCGTCTGGCTGTAGGCCCATAGTTGTCTTGTGTCCAATAATCATTTCTTCCAATGAATTCGAAGGGTCATCTTTGGCCGAAAGACCCGAAGAAGACTCCGCAAATGATACATACAGCCTAAGCCTTCATAAAGTAGGTTTGGCACATAATATCAAGTAGTTTCATGAAGTAACAGTTCGCCCTCTCCAAACTGACGGAATCTCTCTACCGCCCACTCACACTTCGTCATACTCATTTTGTGGATCGTATTACTGAAGTGTGTGCTGCCTAATTTAAATCATTTTACACATTTTAAGTACGATGACTGTAAATTCACAATTTTTTTCGTACGTCTTTACACAATTTCACATACGCACATATGAAAATAAAATCCTCGTCACGTTTTATTACAATACATATACTACTATATACAGTTTGTATCATGACTATGTTCAGACCTAGAGAGGGTTTCCCATATGCCAGTCTTCTTTACATTACATCATTCTAAGGCTATAAGGAAATTTGAGAGTTCATGTAGGTAATTCGTGGTTCTTTCCAATTTCGGTTGAATGAACACATCTTATTCGGTCAATTCAGTGTTGAATATCTAGAATTTCGTCAGAATTCTGCCATATCTACGTCTGTGACTACATTCAGCAGCATGTAAGGGACGATTTCTATAGTCGTATAACTCAATTGTCGTCTTTTGCAACTATAGTAAAAGCCTTAGTAAGACCAGACGTGTTGCGTTTTATTTTAAAGCAGCCTCCGTGACCAGGTTTTCTTGTTGTTTATTGATTCTTCTTCGACTTTTACGTGTATGTGTTGAGATTTTGCACACATCACTTTCACCGCAATTAATAAATTCACATTTCTGTATTGGGAAGCATCACTGTCCTCTCCCAGTGTTGCAGGGTCAGAGTGCACATTCTACAGTAGTGAATGTGATTACACCACAATAAAAACGTATTGCAAATACACAAAAAATAATGGCATACTCTAAGGTGTATTATATACAGTCGTGGACAAAACCAGCGAGACCCCTCGCCTTTTCGTTATGCCGATCCGCACAGCCTTAAAGTCTGATACACAGCATAACAGGCAAGGAGACGAAGTGCTACCAACATACTATGCACAGGCGTGAAATTGGAAAACCATCCGAACTATGTCAGACTGTTTTCGATCTTGTGTAAGACTATATTAATGCTGATTAGTGTGTTAAACACAATACGTAAATATGAGATATAAATGAAAGAAGAAACGCTAATTAGTATGAACTGTACTAATAAAAATGAATTTCAGCTTATCGGGATAACACAACTGTTTTAGGAATACAAAGTACCTCAGATCGTTACGAATTAGCAAAATAATATGCGCATTCGGCCGCGAAACGGTCTGTGTCAACGTTCAGACCAGTCATACTGGATTACCGTTGTTGACCTACCATGAAAGTGTGCAAAATTTAGCAATGCATGAAGATTGATAACGAAATTCAGTTATAAAGCATTCAGTGCTACACTTAAGTCAATTCAGTTATTGACAGAAGAGGAAAAAGTAGACGGTAACAAGTATGAAATTCTACGAGAGTTTCGTATTGACATCCACAGGGTGCCGGTACAGAAAAAAGGTAGCAATAAAACGTATTGGGGGCGAGAGAATCTCTTAAAATTGCTTTACTGATAGTCTAAGAGTGGGACGGTAGAGAAATAGTTCGAAGTTGGTTCGATGAACCCTCTGCCAGGCACGTAAGTCTGGATTGCA
Source organism: Schistocerca serialis cubense (assembly GCF_023864345.2). Lineage (NCBI taxonomy): Eukaryota > Metazoa > Arthropoda > Insecta > Orthoptera > Acrididae > Schistocerca > Schistocerca serialis. Next base: position 919,572,052 of record NC_064638.1, on the reverse strand, counting down.
AGGAAATCCTGTAGACGTAGTCATGTAGATGTAACAACGAAATTATGTTGTGATTGCGACATGTCAGTTACATTTGATTTAAACATCGAAGTTGTTTGCTGTTTATTTATTTTTTCTTCATTATTTGCAGCCATAGACAAACACCTAGGTGCGTTAAATTGAAACTGAAATAAAGTGTCATGCGTGGACCAATAACAATAAATTTTTAACTACTTGATATAATACTGCAGTATCTGCCAGCGTCTTCAGAAGTGGATATCGCATATGACGTTCCTAGGGTGTTTATAAGTGGCTATTGCAGAAGACTTCGAACAAAATTTGAATGTAGCATCGCAAAAGTCCCGTGATCAAACGATCTGAGTTGCTGGCGAATACAGTTTGCCCTCACTAGACAGTACATATTATCATTATACATGAGGTGAAAAGGGTTTAGCCGGGTGCGGTGGCCGAGCGGTTCTTCGTATTTCTTTTTCTTCTTTTT